>NW_026570274.1:0-600000 GCF_019649055.1 Paramacrobiotus metropolitanus
TACTATAAGATTTGTGGCACGTACAGTGCTCTGCCCGTAAATTTGTAAAAACGGTGCGCCCTAAGCGGTATTTTAATTCTCAAAGTAAAGTAATTACAGTCTACAGATACTGTATAATCTGCCAGCGCGCTTTTTTGCACTTTAAAAAACGCATAATAGCTGGTTTCTAAATAGAAAAATTCAAGATAGAACCGAAGTATGGGTGGATATTTTTTATTAGGCTTGATATTGGCTTGTATAATTTTTCCGCGACCGTATCTTGCTTGTCTTGGGCGAGGAGCATTTAATGAGCTGCAAAGCGAACTGGATGAAATGAAAAGGTGGTCGGACGAACATAGGAGTTCTTGCGGAAACGTGTCTTTGGCGAATGCACTGCGCGAAGCGGTCAAGCGACCCCGTGTCTCCCGTCTCAATCCCCATGTCAAATTACCGGAGATCAGCGCCCGCCTGGCGGTCGATCCTTCGGTCGGTGTGCAGCGTCCTTTCGTGGGCGACACCGTCAGTCTTATTTGCCCAATGAACCACACCGACGGTCAGCCGCCCGCGGGCGACACCGTCTGGCGCGTCAACGGCCAGTTACTCTTCCCCAAC
Source organism: Paramacrobiotus metropolitanus (assembly GCF_019649055.1). Taxonomy (NCBI): domain Eukaryota; kingdom Metazoa; phylum Tardigrada; class Eutardigrada; order Parachela; family Macrobiotidae; genus Paramacrobiotus; species Paramacrobiotus metropolitanus. The sequence continues at coordinate 592 of NW_026570274.1, forward strand.
GAGACGTCCGTGGGCGGACGCCGCTACACTCACGTCCGCACCGAGCAAGTAGCCGTGCTCATGCTGCACAATGTCGGCTACGCCGGCGCCGGCAGCATCGAGTGCCTGCGGTCCTGCGCGGACACCGGCGGACGCCGCCAACTCTGTCTCCTGAAGGAATACCTAGTACTGCCGCAACCGCGTCACATCAGTCAAGTCTTCCGCCACCCCATGCCCAATGTTACCGTCCCCGCGCAAACCTCCCTCTCCATCACCTGCACCCTGCAGTTTCCGTGTCGACCGGATCCCCCTCAGCACTTCGCCTGGACATACTAGGACAAGTGGGTCTCCGCACCCCCCGGCCACTACATCAGCACGTTAGCCTGCTTTCAGAATCACATGGAGCTCAGCTTGCCGTCGTCCACCCGTGCGGAGAACGTCGTGCTGCCCAGTGGAGAGACATATTGTCAGCAAACATTGACGCTACTCGTGGCCTGGCCCAAAGTGCACCGCGGCGGGGAGATCGAGTGTTGGGCCCGCTCCGACCCGACCAAGGTGGAATGGTTCACCCAGTCGACCTTTGTTACCTTCACCTAAGCAACTCCCTCGCCATGCTATTCTATAACATGGCGAGGGAGTATTTACTACGGTCTATTCCGTATTCTGGCCGATGGAGCACCTTGCATATGCTCCCTGTTATATGTTGCTCACTTGAATTCTAAATTTCTAATCATTCGATCTCTTTGAAAAACGGTTCCCGTGGTTGTTTTATATCGCTCGTTACATTAACTGTTTCGTTCTTTGGTTATGCTGCTTTCTTTACACGTTTTGTTTTGTTTAATGTCTCCTTTAATGTTCTCTTGTTTGGGCCGCCACCTTGCTTTTGGGGGTCTGGTCGATCGCGGACGGTTACACAAGCAGTATACCTGTGCAGTGTGCACCTGTGCTGGCTAACCCCATTTCCGGCAAACTATCTGTATTATGGCCCGAAGACTGCGAAATTTAATTAATTAACAATAAGTAATTACCAGTATGTATAATATAACTAAGTTTAGTATAAGTATTAAGTACATACCTACCTGCACTTTTTGAAATAGTTGCCATTAATTGCACGTACTTGTAGTGCAGTAAGATAATTCCGCAAGTACAGTACGTATTGTACATAGTCTACTGTATAATATTCTAAAATAATAATTATTATTTATCTACACAATGTGCAGCCTCACAATTTCGTAGCAAAATATCCTATATATTAATAAAATAAGCCTTAGCGAATTCCATTTCTGTCACCCTTTTTTGAGCGATCCACTGAACCAAACTTTGATGTCTATATGTCATTCAATAGCCGCGAGTTTGCAGATTTGCAGAAACCAGTTAGTTTTTTGAAAGTATGTGAAGTTTTAGAGAAAATCTTAAAAGAACTTAACATACAAAGTCTACGGGAAAAGTGCAGAACCCACCACTGCAAACCCACCCAAGCCACCACTGTCACGAACAGCACAGGAAAAGACATCTACACTTGATGGTACTTTGGTGTCCGTTAGTTATCGGACTGCCTTTAGTTCATAAGATTTTTATTAAGAGTTAGTTTTTAAAATATGTAGGCTCGGAAAGTGATGTTTCTTAAAGACTGAACATACAGAATCTCCTGGAAAGTGGGAGCGACCCAAATTCCAAAGATAAAGTAGTTGCCTTTCGCAACGGGTTGATTAGATGTATTATTAAAATTTAAAACTGCTTCCAAAGGGCGGTTGGCTTTTGCTGCCGTGCCAATAAAGTGGAATATTTTATCCTTTTTTCAAATCTCAAATAAACATCATTTTGTGAGAGACTGAAAGTCGATTTTGAGAATTTTGGTGTTCGACTGGAAATGATGTGGACTACTCGAGCAAAACAGCGAGTCCCAGTCCCACCAGGCGTACGCACTAGGTTTCGAGTCTAACCGCCGCCCGGGGGAGAAAGCAGCCCAAGGCAAATCTTTTCACGGCGACCTAAATGAGGAGCGCGCGAGCCTCCAACAGGGGGAAGGTAAGAAGGTAAAAATGTTTTCAGAAGGTATATTTTTCCGCTAAGGAACGTAGACAAAAACGGTTTTATGAAAACAAAACCGCATTTTAGCATTCAAAAATTTAAAATAAACAGAAAATTTAAAAAGCGAAGCTTATCCGCATTCTAATCTATCTTTCCGCCAGCTATAAAGCATTCCGTCAGATCAGCTCCCATCAAAGGTCAAAACAAAAAATTAGGGAATACCCTCTCCGGTGCGCCTAGGTGCGACAAGCTACATTAATGAACCATCTGTGAGGACGTAAGCGTGAAGCGACAATGCGTTTAATGGGTTGGGGATGTTGTTGGCGTTAAATGGGTTGGGTTTGGGATGGGTTGGGGTTGGGATTGGGAGGCGACAATGCGTTGGGGATGTACTATACAAATGCATAGATTTTTGCCAAACTTGAAACAAATTTTATAAGCACGTAACAGAAAACGGAATCATAGGCGGCGCCTATCTGCAGCGGGGTCGCAAGCAAGACACTGTGCTTAAGTTGTCGACGTTAATCAATAAAAATTCACCAAAGAACACAACGAAATTTTGAAGTCTTCATCAGGTTTAAATTGTTTGTGTGTAAACAGTTGGAGGAAACTGGAAAGTATTTTTTATTCTAAGTGGTCTAAAGGTTGACATCGGTGGTCGTACGGTCGAATCACTGGATTGTTTTGTCAGGACGCACTAACTAAAATTTAACGAAGCTCGAATGGTATCCGAACCGGTAGAAGTACTGAAATACGGCTACAAAATTTCAGTAATTATGGAGCTTTTTTTGTTGTAGTTCTTGACAACTGACCGGCATATGCTGCTGATTGATTTGCGAGAAGCTTAAAAACTTTGTTTTATAATTGCAAACAAAAGGACATATTCCTGGAAATTTTCTAATTTTCGGGTCTAATTTCAGGTTAAGTCAGCGGAACGCGACAATGTTGTCTCAAAACGGCCTTAAACATTTAATTATTAAACTGTGATACATTCTAACTGCTACCAATCTGTCAATCAACTATGGTCAAAGGCCCAAAATAAAGAATAATTTACGACATTAGTTATGATAAGCATAACCAAACAGGTATTGAGCAAATACCGTTTGTCTCTGCCAATGAAACTAATCAAACTATATTATTATTAATATTCTTATACGCTCCGCTCAATAAAACTAAATTTGCAGTCATGGGTTTGTGCTTTGTAGCTTTCCATAAATAACAATTTATCGCCGATTTATTCCGCGCAGTTTGCGCGGGGTCTACTAGTTCAATGAAATAAAATTGCCTAATTATTCTTATTTCCCGTAAAATCAGTTCCGGATGATAATACAAAATTTCCAATAAAATTAATATTATTATGTTGCTAATTTTGTGTAATGTATACTTGCAGTTTATTCTTGTACAGTAGTGCAGTGCATTTTCAACATCTTTTACTCATACAGTACAGAGTATGTGTATGTAATTTTAATCTAAAATTATACATGAAAATGTTCAAACCAACATAAGCGAAAACAACTGACGATTAAGATGATTTTACGACATTCGCGAACCTAGCAAACACAGAGACCGACAGAAAAAACTACAGAAACAAGCAGCCAGAATCCACAGGTGCCACACCAACGAGCTCGCTGGTTAAGGGCCAAACGCAGAGCGTTGTAAGGGTAAGCCCCCAGATTGATTCGGGCGTAACAACAGAAAAATCCGACCGCAAACATCCGCGCTTCCTCCATCCGTCTCCAGAGCCTGGGAGATCCACGTTCGTTCCACGATACCCCAACAACATGAACAATGAAATGAAACGATCCAACGCGCAATGAGAGTTCCAGAAGTCAACAAGGCTCCACAGCACAGATCCACGTTCTTCAGCCGCATTTACCATAAAAGCAGGATTTAAAGGTTGACCGGATGCCGCGCTGATGAGATCACTGGTTAAAAGGGCCAAACGCGAAGCGTTATAAGAACAAGCCCCAGATCACTCAGGCACAACATTCAGACGCCCCAGAATGTCCCCTCGGCGCATGCAGTCGCTCCCGCAGCACAGGCTCCAGCGTCCTGACGACTCCATTAGATAGGCAAGAATGGGTTCCGACGTATGACTCGAGCAGTATGAAGTTAAGTAAGGAATAATGAGAGGAATAAAAGTCACGAAAAGATGCTGCGAGAACCGAGGGCAGTTCGTACACTGGAGAGTGTATCTGTAGTTCCTATGAACAACTTGTCCCTGCCAATCTGGTTCGAACCAGAAATGGCAGGGCTCACTATTTATCCACAAAAATTCCCAAGAAGAAATCGAAAAACACAAAAGGGTTACTCTAGACGAAGTTGTCTAGAGAAGACTTTAATTTATTTAGACTTGCAGTACTTGCAGTACTTGCAGTTGATAATTATTATACTATGTACATACTCGTACATGCAAGTGCTACCCTTTATATAGAATGGCTTGCAGCAGCAACATCTGATTTCAAATTCCTTAATAATCCCAGTTGAAATAAAAGTGTTTTCGTATATTTTCTATTATAATACTGGACGCGAAACTCTGCCGTCTGTGTGCGTTGCGATAAAATGAAGTCTACCGTTGACACGTCAAAGAACTTTCTGTTGATTTTCAAACAAAACGGCGAATGGGGTAAGCAGAACAAGCGGGTGGACATTTCTTTAAATTTTCATCCAAAAGAATTCAACAACGCTAAAATCGGACCAAGATTTAATTACCTGCGCCGGGTCCACCGTTTGTGTCCGCGGTATACTACCGGGTGGCCGAACAAAAAAGCCCTCTCCGTTTTTGTTTTGCCTCTCGCAAACTACTTGACGTACGGCAGACCGTTTAGACTCGTTTTATAGACAATTTTATTAGTTAACATAAAGCAACAAAACCTTTTTTTGCATAAATGGACTTCTCTCGATGGCAATGGCGCAATTGAAATCGTGTCGAAATTTTTCTTGTCCCAGCTCGTAAAGTGAAATTTCGTCCTACTTTTTTTTCGTGAGTGATATTTTAATTTTAAATTGTTGTATTTACCTAGAGACGGACATCTTTTTTTAATAGGCAAAAAGTTGTTGGCATGGTGCATGCGCTGGATGAACCATGCACTAAGCAACTCCGACTTTTTTAAAAAATCGCAACTTTTTTACTCTAATTTTTTTGAGGTATTTTAGTTACATTTTTCTCGTTTGTGAGAAGGTGCAATGAAAAGCGCCGGTTCAACTGGCAGCTGTAGGTTAGCGATAGACCTTTGAAACACTGGTTTTAACCAGGACTGTTTTCGAATCGATTGTTTGAAAATGGTTTTCAAAGGACCTGCTACCCCGTTTCATGAGGATCAAATGTGTGGAGTGTCAAATCGTTCGATCCCTGGCCTGACAGGTCACTAGAATGACACTAGTTATTACAAAAAAAACCCAAAACCTCTTTCCAAAACAGCACCGTGGCTAACAGTAATGCCCTTAGTTGAATATCTACAATTTTAATTTAAAAATATGCAGTTTTGAATTTTTGTTTCCAGGACATCATTTAAATCTACCCATTTCTAAAAAATAATTCAGAAAAAAACCAGATTTGTTACACTAATGGTTTGACATAAATTATATGTGCTATAGACATTGCTATTTTGAATAAAACTAATAATTACCATCTCAATCAAGCACTGGGCAGACCCAGCGCACCGCAGCAAAACAGGGTCATTTTGTTCAGCCACCCGGTACTCTGTAGCTGATCGCTGTGAGCGTCAAAATCGCGCATTTTCTCCACCTTTACACAACCCATTATTTAAAAGCCGGGTTATACATGATGTTACCGATAGTAATTTTTAGCACAAACGATACTCGCTTGTCAGGCCCTGTGTGCCCACCTCCTGTAAAAAAATGCCGCTACCTCCTATAACGCGCATAATTATGTCAGTGTCAAACTAAGAAAAAACTGGTAGATAACAAGAAGGCATCGCTGGTGTAATTCATCCGAATAGGTTCCAATACAGGCCCTGAAAATATCACTACAGACGCTTCCTTGACGCATGACCGATAAAGCTTCGCAGCGGGTTTCAAACGGAGGTGATCATCTGTCTGCACTTCTTCCAAGCTGTTTCGCGTCCCATTCGTAATTGGTTGGAACGCTTCAGCGAGCGGTCAGCCCTCCAAAGGATTTTGGATTCGTTCTCTAACGGTCTATCAATTTCCCTGCAAGCCTTGCAGGCCTTGCAACCTTTCGCTTAGTTTGCTCTCTTTCCGTTCGAATCTCTTTGAAGACAGAATTTCTTTGAAGACAGTTAGTTATAAGAAAATCGACTGCCGACAAGCACTGACACTTCGGTTCGGATTGAGTGGCGACACAGTTGTCCACGGAGGCTAGAGTAGTCTGCCGTATATTCTAGAATCCGTTTTGCCGTAAAATATGCGCGTTCCGCAATTGGAGCTGTGGACACATTCGGCCACTGAATGCAATTACCCGCAAATTCTGCTCTGTTTTCCTCGTGAAACTCCAGGCCGAAGCTATGCGTACGTGCTCTTTGTTGTACTGGGTTGCATATTTACTTTAAATGTCTTTAATTAACAGTAACTGTTTATGCCTTGTTTATTCTGTTATTTTGCTGTTAATCCCAGCCTTTTCTTTTAATTAGTGCCTTCCCACGCGCTCTGTAGGTTCAAGGCTGCATATTTACTCTAAATGTCTCTAATTAACAGTAACTGTTTATGCCTTGTTTATTCTGTTATTTTGCTGTTAATCCCAGCCTTTTCTTTTAATTAGTGCCTTCCACGCGCTCTGTAGGTTCAAGGCTGCATATTTACTCTAAATGTCTCTAATTAACAGTAACTGTTTATGCCTTGTTTATTCTGTTATTTTGCTGTTAATCCCAGCCTTTTCTTTTAATTAGTACCTTCCCACGCGCTCTGTAGGTTCAAGGCTGTCATTTGATACGCGATATCTGATACGCAATATTCCAAGCCAGCGAGCGTAAAACTGTCCGGAATTAAATGTATTGCACAACCGGTTTTCATTGATTTTTAAAACAAGTAAACATGATTATTCTGTACATGTACACGTCAAATTAATTCCGTTGTAGAATCACGTACCATAAACTGAACACTGGATCCTGGAGTGAACATACTAGGTATACAAGTATCGATTGAGCGGATTATGGTCTGTTACAGCATTTTATCTGCACAATGTCAATGCCGAAACGGCGGCAGATTTTTTGCCGACAGAACTTTCTTATGGTCGAAATGCCGCCGCCGGCAGAATTACTTATGGTCAAAACTCCGTCAGACGTTTTGTGGTACACACTATCGGTACTGACTGACATACATATACAAAAAACCATTCCTGTTTACTGGAATACGAAATCAAAAATTAGCCAACCGAACCCAAAAAACCAAAAAATCGTCCAAAACACAGACCGCACACCTGAAAGCGATTGATTAGTAAATACTAATAATTTATATAGAACAAGTTCCACAAGTATTCACGTGCCTAACAAGTACGCACGAAAATAATGAAAATGCGCAAAAAAGCTTACACGAAATGCGAAGTCGAAATATAGGTCTGCCGTGGTACTAACGATCATACGAGGGGATGTTAGTAGCGCACGTAGATAATCCCCTGTATTGCTGCCGTCACCCGCCTGGAGTGCGACGTTACGGCAGTACATATGGTTAAATCTGGCGCGGTACATAAGCACCATGTATAACCACAACGGCTGCTCCAGCCGGCTGACGGCAGCAAGTACAGGGATTATCTAGGTGAATCACTGACATCCCCTCTTATTAATTATCGTCAAATGCCAACGTAACGCAAAAATGAGAAAGCTTACAGAAGAAATACTTGCGCGGCAGCTTCTCCTTGGAGAATTAAATACGTAAGCGGTGGATTAACTAATAATACATCATGAAAAAGTGCAGTTAAAAATGTAAGAAAAGCTAATCTTTACGGTGTCCCTGTGATGCGACCGTTTAGTCCAGCTTATTCCCTTATGAAGGCATGCTTTGTTGACCGGAGCGCAGCGAAGGTCTCCCTAATTCCGCTCCAGTGCTTTGCTTAACTTCTGTCCGTTACGGAAGTTCTCATCATGGTCAGTCGGATGACGTCATGGCTCTTTACAGCAGTTTTTCCGTATTTAACTTCTGTCCGTTGCGGATGCTCCAGCTATGACTTCATCATAAGCAGGTTCGATGGCTTCATGGCTTTTTAAAACAGGTTTGCAATGCGTAAGCTTGGCACGGCGTTGATCTTGTTCTACTGCTGGCGCTGCAGTGAAAAAATCAGTACTGCATTAAACGACGGCATTATTTCTGTACTGCAAACACAAATTTTGTGTTTGCAGAACACCTTTAGTACTGGATGTTTAGTAGTCACTAGGCCGAAAACCTTAAGAACAATTCGCATGCAATTGGTATGCAATAACTCTATCCTCACAAAGGCGTTTTGTGTTTCAAGTCGATACGTTTTACGCAAGTGGCCGGGCGATTAAAAAAACGATGGAATCCGGGCGTTTCCGCAAACCACTATCAATATACTTGAACTATAGCACTGATCAGCCAAGCTGGATAAGTTTCGAAAAATAAATGCTAAATATTTCTGTCTGTCGTTTTGATATTTTTGATATTATTTCTGTCTGTCGTTTAATGTAAAATTTTACAGCAAGCCCAACAGTGATCAAAATCAAAATATCTTCGTAAGCCCTGAATGGGCCTAAGAGTGGCAACTAAAAATTTTATTAACGAAGTGGCAAATAACCATTTTACTATTGTATGCCGAAGATTCCCTTTTTCTTCCAGTACTTACGCAAAATTTGAATATTTTCTGGATCTTCACGTCTTTCCATGTTGGTTGGTGCCGTTGGTCTATCTGGACTTTGTCCTTTTTTATACTTATAGCAACATATACCGATTACGAGGAGAGTCAGGAGACCTGTAAATTACACCAGGATCACGTTCTCCAGAATAGCCCCGTTATTTCCGTTTGAGTCTAACTTACCAATTGCACCAAACACAGCAATACATATAAATAAGGGTGTTTTCCCAGGTGTTAAAAGTTGTTGATACTTCAGTGATGGCGTTGAAACCTTCAGGGGTCGCGTTATAACGTTCAGTCCTAGTTCTTTCTCTTTTATAAACCTGGCTCGCCACGTCCTTTGCAATTTCTGCCGAAATTTCTTCAACCCTTTCAAAATAGAACATTTAATTTTGAAATAATTACGAGGACACGAATTACGTACATAGCAATAACTTTAATAAATAGCACAAAAAAGTAAAAACAGGAATGTAGTAGTGGTCAAGAAATTGACCACTGGTCAACAAAAAAAACAGAAAAGAAAAAAAAACTACTTTAAAACAGGAATGTACTTTAAAACTTTAAAACATACTTTAAAACAGGAATGTAGTAGTGGTCAAGAAATTGACCACTGGTCAGCAAAAAAGTTAAAGACTACCGAATCCCGTTTCCATGTGTTTTGACCACTACTATACATAGAACACTGAAAATAGTCGATGCTAACGATGTTTCTTCCCAAAACTTTCAATATTACACTTTGATTTGGGATTTCACGAAGCATTATTTTTGAAGTTCAAAGTAGATTTCTGACGTTTTTATACTGCCCGCATTGTCCGCGCTTCACTTATCCTGGGTGTGACCACAATGCCAGTGGAAAACTAGTGGCATGGATAGTCTAGCTGCACTGGTCATTAGGTATTAATGGTCACTAACACTTTCTAGAGTGCGTTAACGCCCGGAAGTAAGGGCAACATCATTAGCATACATGCTTCAGTGTGCAATTACGGACTGTAGTTTGCAACCGCCCGAGACTGATCAAAACTCGAATACATATTATTATGTGTTTCTTCAAGCCTGCTCTACCTTAGCTTGCCCAAGCTATGCATCGATATTTACAGGCGCTGCAAAGCGCACGGTGTTGCGCCGCCGTCTAGCAGGTGTTATTGCATTGGCGGTAAAATTACAGTCAGTAGAATCACAGCTTTCTCTAAACGTTTTGTTTTTTCCCGGAAGCAGACAATTAAATAAATAGATTATGAGGCGATTTTGTTTTCTGGCCGACCACCCGGGGTGTTAATTAGCGACAGCGTTTTTTGCCAGCTTCCGATAACGGAACCGTGTAGTACAGATTCATGTTTTGCATACAAACCGGCGGTAACTTAATCCAATTCCATAACAATGACCAGCCATCAAAATTGCACCCGCCCATGTATTCTCAACCCTTCATGGGGCATTGGCGTTGGCACGCAACAAAAGTTTTTTGCGGACTGTCGTCATCTATGGCTCAGCTTATAGAATCCATATTAGGCATTTTTGAATAAAGCGTTGTCAGTTGTACCTCGTTGATTTATTTCCGGTTTATTTATTCGTCCGCTAATAAGTTAATTAGCACGACCTACGATAGCTCAAAAAGTTCGATATTTGCGATTTTTGCGCACCTATTGATCTTAATTGACTTGAGCCACAAGGTCAAAATTAATAATGTTTTAACGCTGCTTTAAAGTTTCTTGCTGCTTATTACATTAAGCGAAAGCGAATAACTGTTGCTGGTCGCTGGTGAAAAAACCCCAAACATATTGTCGGCGGGTTTTCGCCTCCTGACGCCAATGTGTGTCAACGGGTTAAGATTTTTTCGTTAAACTGCTTTTAGTTTTGCGTGTAAGCCAAGCTGCCGGGCCAAAAATTATGTTATTAAATGACAAATGCCAGTTTTCGCGCAAAGCACGATGCTATCGAACGTTTTTCCTGCAAAAACAGCTAGAAATTCCATTTAAATTATTAGGAATACTTTAAAATTTCTTGAAGGGTCAAGTAAATGGCATTTCATGTGCACTCACGTGACAGCGCTGTCCTTCATCTAGCGACTTTGTTATGCTATATGCGTCCTCAGACTCCTCACAGAGCAAAATGAACTTTGTCTGCTCCTCTCACACTTGCAATCTGGCGTCTACATGTGTAGCCGGCACATCTATTGGCCTGGTGGCTGTTGGCGAGCCCGACAGGAAAGTGGTTTTCCTCCCATAATTCTGCCGAATTGCCCCCACATTTCTGCTGACCCGACCCTATGCATTGCCTATGGGAACTCCAATATATCAGCCGAACCGGCGCAACAGTGAAATTTGATACCTTTGTTGAGCCAGTGCCGCCAACCAGCATGACCGGGCTGCATCATGTACACCATACAGCCGCCTAAACTTATTGTACCGGCACTACTAAACAGAGAGATATCTTACTGCCTGCCCGGATGGAACTGTAAACGAAAGAAAAAAGTTTACTTAAAATACTGACAGTGTTACTGTTATTTTCCGGAAATTAAAAAAATTAAAATTTTGAACAAAACCGTTTTTTTTTTAATTTGTTAATTTAAATTTCAACTTCAAAATTTATATTGAAATTTGAAAAAAGTCAATTAATTCAAGATTTCTAGTTGAAATTTTGAAAAATTTTAAGTGCAGGTTTTAAGTTGAGTCTAAAACAAATTTATACATGAAACTTCGAGTTCAGAATTTAATTAGAAAGTTTAAAAAATTGAAGTTAATATACAAAAAAGGTTCAAACAGAAATGGAAAAAAAGTGTATCTGTTGTAAGATGTGGCCGCCCAGAAATGCAGCTTTTAACAATCTTTGTTATTGCTGACCACTGGTCATCTCGATGACCACAACACTGTTTAAGTTTTAAGGCTTTTCGTTGAAGTGTTCACGGCTGCCTCAGTGAAACGCGCGAACGCAGCCACCGCCCGTGCAAGAAGCTCTTACCCACAGGCCACAAACATCACCCTCGATTTCAAGTGCAATAATGGTAATTTAATTTTATTAAGTATATAGGGGGCAAAACTAAGCGTGTTCCACGGTTCCCCTGTATTGCTGCCGTCACCCGCCTGGAGTGTGACGTTACGGCAGTACATATGGTTAGATCTGGCGTGGTACATAAGCGCCATGTTCAGCCACAACGTAAAACTCCAGCCGGGTGACGGCAGCAATACAGGGAAACCGTGGAACACGTTTAGTTTTGCCCCCTATATAATGCTTGTCGCAAGGCTCTTCTTTCAACATATGGCTGCCTTGAGTCAGTATACTGGTTAATTCAAATGAATGCAATTTATTATTTTATTATAGATTACTGCTTACCTGTTGCTGATGTTGGTGGCCAATTCAAATATCCCATTATTCCTGAATTTATTCGAGCCTTCCACCAGCGGAGTCTGTGTTGGTGATGTTGGTAGCCAATTCAAATATCCCATTATCCCTTCCATTATTCCGAGCCTTCCACTAGCGGAGCCTGTGTTATTAGTGATGTTGGTAGCCAATTCAAATATCCCATTATTCCCTTCCATTATTCCGAATCTGCCACCAGCGGACCCTGTGGCTTAATTAGCTTAACAAAGGTACGTCGTTATTCAAAGACTTTCCAAGCAGGAACAATACAAACGGAAACTGTTTCCGCGCAGGTTGATTTAATTATTAGTAACTACTGTATTAATGCATGCATGGACAGCGTTAAATGTGCACATACTCTATTACCCTCTAGAATCGACTACTGGGCTTGAAATTTTAATAACTGGTGCTGGTCACCATTGCATACTCTGTCGCATGTCTGTACTTCACGTGCGATATGTACACTAATGTAAACAAATCTAAAGTAAATAAACCCTGAGACATCAGCTTCGAGTGGTGGATATGCGGCGTTCGTCGCTGGCGCCGGATGCGACAACCGCATTGTTGACCGCTGCTGCAGTAATAATAATAACATACTAAATGAATTCGATAGAAGAAAAGAAGCGTTGAAATGGTCACCAAATAAACAACTGGTGACCATACAAACAACAAACATACAGTTAACAAACAATAAACACTACGTAAACAAGTATTTATTTGAAACATAAGTAATTCAGCATCAGAGGTGGATCCTGTGTGGTTTTTACTTATTAATGCATTATGACTACCTATAAATCACCACAAATACTAATATTAAATAATGATAATAACTAATACTTATAATAACTAATAATAATGATAACGATAATGCCAACACATAATACCCGTCTGCTTTAAGCCGAGACATCCAGAACGCTGTTGATCGCTGCGGTGACAAACATGTCGCGCCACCGGCTGGCACACAATGGTTAGCTTACAGGAGTCTGGACTTCGGCGACCAACAATTGTGGCTGTTGCAAAGTGGGCCACCGCTTGAATGGAGCATGTAGCCAGTGACGCGACATGTCTGTGAATGCAATGATCAGCAGTGCTCTGGACGCCTCGGCTTAACGCAGTCGGGTATTGTGTGCTAGTGCATAACATCTATTGTGCGCGCACCTGGTGGCGCGCCACCGGCGCGCCCGTCATTGTTGCTGCAGTAGCCAGCAGCTCTCTGGATGCCTCCGTTCAGCGCAACCGGCCACTGCCCAAAGGCCTTTAAAAACCCACTGACTATAGTATAGTTGTTCAGTCGGGATCGTGATCAAGTGGAATATACTTGGATATTTCATCATTGTACTGTACTACGTAGTTTCTTAGTGTTATTCATGTGGTTGTTTTTGATATCTGTTATACTGTATAGTTATTTGTACTGTAACCTGTGTGCTAGTTTTGCTTGTTTGTTTAATTGTCTATTTGGATTATTATTTGCTACACTCTCGTCAAACAGGTAAGCTAAACTGCATTGCCGATCTGTCTCACTGTTCTTTTCTAAATCTGGCTGTCGGTCCGCGCATCGTCTCATAGTGCACCTGCTATCGGCACTACTCAGCGGAGGCCTGGATGCGTGCGCCTGCTGGTAGTTGATGCCTGGGGACTAACGCCCGGGTTGGCTATCGGCGGGGAGCGCTGAAACGCCAGCGAAGCCGGGTCTGACTGATATTAGGTCGCATTATGATACGATGGAGTTAAGATGGGAGGGTTTATTTTCTTATTTCATTTTTCTAATCACTGCCGCAAAATTCCCACACATTTTATTAAACAAATCCAACAGGTATTAACAATATTAGTAGTCAGTACATGCAACTAAATCGTTGTGTAACATGCAAACACAGTTACTATCGGAAAACATTTTTTTGGTTAGCAATAAACAAAAGAATAACAAATGTTTTGCCGCCCGTTTACCAAAAAAATCAACAGTATTTAGTTTTTTTTAACGCTGGGAATTCGCTTTCCGAATTCGATTCAGAGTCAGAATTGAACTCTGGATCGAAATTTGGATCATTCAGTTCGGCTAATTTACGTTTCTTATTAATTTCGTCATTTACGCTATCAACCAAAGCATCAACCACAGACTTTTCTGAGTCGGCCCACGGCCACGAGTTATAGGAGTCATAGCTAGCATTCAACAAGAGTCGTCGGAGTCAGAACTATCATCTGTGTCGAAAGGGTTGTCGGAGAAACTTTCGGTGTCGGCATCGAAGTTCTCCGACAACTCGTCCGAGTGGATGGGTCTGACTCCGACCAATCCACGGCATTGTAGCGCTAATAGTAGCCATGGATTGGTCGGCATCGGCAGGGGGTGGGCGAGACATTCGGAGTATACAAGATGTCTTCATCAGGGAGTGTAGCTTACGTGTGCAGATGTGGAGGGCGCACAGTACGGAACGGAAACAGCAGGAAGGCACACTGGGAGAAATGGGTTGGGCTGATGTGGAGGGCGCACAGTAGGGAACAGGTAGACAGCAAGATGGCACATAGTCAGAAAGGCTAGGGACAGGGGGGCGCACAGGCGTAGGGTTGAAAAACGGAATTTCTTCAGCGATTTGGAAAATGTCAATTTCCCGCTGCAAAAAATAACTAATAATTTAAAGATATTTATAAATTTCTGATACATCTATGGAAAAATGATTATTCACCAAAAATTAATATTCAACAATTTTATTAATTCTTAGATAATGCCAACATATATATATTTGTGGTTCATTTATAAATTCATCTCTAAAACATCTTAATTACAAAATCTTCTCCGTGTTGGTAAATCCTGCTGCCAGTAGGGTTCGCTCTTTGACGCAATGTTGTCCAAGAAAAATTCGCGCCATCCCCACATGCGTGCTAAAATCGTATATATGTTTTTGAAATTTACCTTTTTCGTTTTATAACTTTATAACATATGAAGTGTTTTCAACGCACCTACGTGTTTTATTACAAAACTGAAAATATGCAATAAAAAAGTTACCTTTCAAGAGCACGCATCCTTGATCTTCATATCCCGAGTCATACGATTCCAGTTTCGGTCATCAGCAAATGTTTCAGCTACGATATTTAATTAAATTAGAAAAATAAATACTCTTGAAAAATTAAAATAAAAGCATTAAACATACATTCGACTTTGCTCCAGTAGTGAAAGGCATAATTCTCCGAGTAGCGCTGCATCGCGTACTCCCAAATAAATGAACTGCGGGCAACGTAAACTTCGTGCTGAGACATGGTAGAAAGTGAACGTTAGAAAACTTGCAGTTAAAGGTCACGAATCTCTAAACGAACTAACTGTGAGAATAACCTAAGACACGTAGACTAATAGCTGGCTGAAACTAAATCCACATTAGAAGCCTCCAAAGAAAATGTCAACTTAGAATGATGCGTTTGGTAGTTTTGGTTTTGCTTTTTATACCCTTGGACAGAATTTTTGCGCAGTACGTCGTACTGGTTCATGTTCATAGAATCTTGTCCAGTTCCTTTTTTGCAAAACTGTTTTGACAGAATGTTTCTAGAAACGTCTTCTTTCCAATGTACTTTTGTATTTGTCGCGTCAGGAATTTGGATAATGTATTCTTCTGCCGAAATTAGGATAATCTGAACAATACGTCTGGACGATAGTTGACCTAATTTCAGTCAGTCGCTTCCAATTTTATTGGGTCAACTGCCGACTAGGTGTATTGTTCACATGTTCTAATTTCGGTAGAACAATGTGTTACCCAAATCCCTGGCGCGACTCATACTAGTACATCGGATAAAAGAAGTTTCTAGAAACATTCTCCCCAAACAGTTACTGCAAAAGGGAAACTGGACAAGATTTTAGGAACAATGAACCAGTACGACAAACTGCACGAAAATTGTTTCCGAGGGTATAAAAAGCGAAACCAAAACTGCCAAACGCATCATTCCGAGTTAGCATTTTCTTTGGAAGCTTCTAACGTGGATTTTATTTTCTCAGTTAGTAGTTTACGTTCCTGGAGCTTATTCCATACGCTTTGTTGGTTGAGTGATCGGTGACCTTTAAGTTCTACAATGAGCGTCTACAGAAGTAAGTAGCTAACTACCTTATCGATATTAAGCATAAACCGTATGTAATATTGAATTTTGTTCCTGCTCTCGTGACCTTTTACTATTACCACATAGTTTTTTACGTAATGAAAACTACATATTACAGTTGTACGTGGAAGCATATCACTGAAATACTGCATGCATGACCTTTTAGAGAAAGTACGTAATTTTGATAGTATATACTGTTTGTAATATTGCGTCGCTCTTGGACACTATTTAGCAGAGGCCTGGCTGCGTGCGCCTGCTGGTGGTTGATGCCTGGGGACTAACGCCCGGGGTTGGCTATCGGCGGGGGAGCGCAGAAACGCCAACGAAGCTGAATCTGATCTTTTGAGTGCACAATTAGGGTGGGACAGCACAACTTATAATTACATACATATATGTATGGGTATAAATATATTACATCAACAACAGCAATATGAAAACAGCAACAGAAGTATTATTTGTAGATGTATAGTATGTCGCTGCATGAAAACTAATAGTATAAACCCCATTGAATCAAATTTAAAGATAAATCTTACAATAATTGTCTATTGATCGAAAACATTTAATAAAAGTGCCGCAAAATACAAAATCTCATAAAATTTTTGAAAAAATATAAAGGTGACATCTCATAGCGTTTGTCTTTTATTTAAATTTTTTATTTCACTTTTACATGATTTTTCGTATTTCGTACGTTTTGTTGTGAAATATAAAAAGATCTATGTAAAAGTGAAATAAAAAATTTAAGTATACATGTGATGTGCTCAAAAATTATATTTTTAAGCATAATATTAAATATTTTTGATCAGTAGACAATTTTTGTAAGATTTTCTTTTAAATCTGATTTTACCTAGGGTTTTCACTATTAGTTTTTATGTACCGACATACTATACGTCTACGAATAATATTTTTGTTGCCATTTTGTACTGCTGTTGTTGCCGGTTATATGTTTTTTATACATGCATATACATGTATAAATTTTCATTGTGTTTTTTGAAGCTTTTTGTACTGACACGGTATTTCAGATGTGGTGAACGGGGTCTGCGATCGCTGGGAGCGTTTGTCTTCTGCTGATAGGCTTGCTAGCGCTAACGCCTACCGCAACGAAGCCATTGCCATCAAGTATTTCCTAATTGTCGCTTTTTTCCACCTGGACTTAACGGAGGAAGAATTCACTGATCTTTTCGAAGATCTGGACTACGTACAGGTATGGTTATTTTTCACATGAAAAATGTTTTTTGATAGGATTTGATCAACATTTTTGAATAACCTGTTTGCAATTAGTACGTGCTGATAAAACGTTTTAAATTAAGCGCTCGAAATATTTTTTAAAGTAACCGTGGGCAGATGGCTAATTAATCAAAATACATGAGATAAACACTGTAACGTTTTGTAGAACGAAACGTACTGGATCAAGGTGGCTGATCGTCCAAGTCTGTACATGCAGATCTTCGATGTGGAGACCTTTACCGCCAATATGGTGTTCAAGCTGTACGACGACTGGGAACTGCTGACGCCAACAGAAAGAGTTGCATCTGTCTCCCACTTCCATAACGAGGTTGTTTTGGCCAAAAACTTCCTGATTGTAGCCTTCTTCTACTTTGAAATGACGGAGACGGAGTTCACGGAGCTCATGGAATCTTTGGATTACGTCCAGGTTAATTTACTATAATAACTTTGTCGGTTTTATAAATTTTACATCTCTGTACGTAGTGTAACATTCATATTATTAGTTTATGTATTTGATCTTATACTAAACAGTTTGGATAAAGATTGATTTTGAGGAAACGGTTCGTTCTAATAATTTTGTTAAAACATAAATAATATTTTTAATAGAATGAGGTGTATTTCGTCGAAATGATCGATGCGGCTGCAACCACTCGGTTTTCCCCTGAGTTGTCTTCCGATTCGGTCGATTCCTCAGAGGATGAAGACTCAGCTTCCGAGTCTGAATCCGAAGAGGAGGAGTCTCAAGAAGAAGAAGATGAAGGAGAGGTTTCCGGTCTGGGTTCAGATGGTGAGGTGTTGGAGGAAAGTGAAAGTAACGCTAGTTCCGAAGAAGAAACTGATGGGTCGGTGGATGATGAAGAATACGAGAGCGGGGAAGAAGAAGAAGGGGAATACGAAAATCCATACATCGACTACGAGGCTGTGGAAGTACGATGCAAGGAAGGACGTCCCACGATGATTCGGATGATGATTTGGAGGCTTATGGCCCTGCATTTAAGCGCCCACGTTGCGAATAGCTCACCGAATTGTTCTTGCGTTGCATGGAAGTTGCTGGTAGTATTTTGTAAGCAGTATTAGCAGTGTTATTTTTAGCAGTTTTTGGTAGCTTTGTTAGTAGAATGTTGCTAAAAAAATTTTCGAATACTTCTTTATAACTCAATAACGTAATTTTGAATACTTCTTTGTTACTCAATAAATCATGTTTTTTACATATTTCTGCTTATATCGGAAAAAATGCTTAGCAGTTCCACCTGCTGTTTTCGCTGAACAATCAACGAGACTCACAAGGCCAGCTTTTTATTAACCATTAAAATCGATAAAGAAAATCACTTATGACATCATCACGAAATTAGATGATTAACAATGCCCTCAGTACCGTTTCAACTTTAAGCCAATCAGATCGCTTGAATGTGCAAAAAAAAGGCGGAGTCCGTAATTATTTTTGACCAATACAAACCGAACAAGAAAGAGGAGGGGTAAACACCTTTTTTCACCAATGTCGTGTACTTAGGAGGCGTACCGTGTTGTATATTTTAGCCAATAAGAGCATCTCTGTTTGAAGTGCATATTCGTAGGTAAAAATAAACGGTATATAAATGAGACGCCTCACAGTATTTTTCTCAGTTGATTAAAATGGCTGCAGAAGTCGAACCGCTGCCCGATCTGACGGGTCTGTTCAAGCTTGTAAAGGATAGCGAGCGTAGTATCAAGAAGTTTAATAGTACAGAACAGCGATACAGTGTGAGATTGCACTCTACCGAGACTATTTTCCCGTGATGAGACGATGAGTATTATGCCGGAGATTTTGCGATGTATCATGGATCTCTGCTTGCAAGATTTCAATGATTCCGATCGTGTTATTGTTTCTCTAGATTCATCAGAACTCGATCGCGCTATTTATCTTTCTATGCGTAAATTGTCTGATTTTAACATTCAAAGTTTTCTGCATCGCATCGAACTATTAAATTCACAAAAAAAGTTAGTCGTGGACGAGTCTTTTAGCATTCGATTTTCCGCACGCCCACGCCAAGCGGGGTAAGTGGAAACGTAAACACCAACATGTTGCCCGAGACAATAAACGTTTTTTAAAATCACTTGTCACAGTACATGTAGGTCATGACCTTTGTTTAGCAGCTGCACTTTATCTTGGTAAGTTTCGGTTAACGCATGATACGTCAGGAGTTCATGTTAACCAGTGGAAAAATCTAATTCGTGCAGATCGCAAGCGAAAGCTAGAACAAAGGGCGTGTGAAATATTGCTGGAGTGTGATTTACCTTTGACCATCAGTGTGACTTGGACGATCTGGTCACTATGCAGGAAAATGCTTTTCCGCATTCCAAATTAAAGTCATATCGGCCGATCACGGAAACATGGTTATTGCACGCGTACCCGAGCGGAAAGCGGCTGGAATGAAATGTATTTATTTGTTATTAGACGATAAACACTTTGACTTAATTACAACACCTAGTGGTTTTCACTGTTCCAGCTACTTTGTGAAGAATGCGACCGCCCTTACGCGTCAAAAGAGCGTCACAGATGTGGAGGTAAATGCCGGCTTTGCTATCGTTACATCAGTGAATGTCTACCAACAGCCCCGATGAGGTGTGGAGACTGCTCACGCAACTTTAATAACGCAGAATGCTTTGAAATTCATAAAAAATTAGGAATAATGGTAAAAATTATTGCCAGCAGTTATTTGTGTGTAAGTTATGCGGGTCTTTGTGTCACTGCTGCCGAGACCAAACGCGAAGCACAAGTGTGGGGAAATGTTTTGCCGGGTCTGCAACGGCTATTTTCAACAAGATTCTCACAAATGCTTTTTCAACCCTTACCCAAACCCGACCTGTCCAAGAAGTCGCCCTTCATTTTTTTCGATTACGAAACATACAACGACCCAGTTTTGGGTCACCAGCCAGCCTGTATTGTCGCACAGTATGAAGATGGTACGGAGTTTCGCTTTCCTAAGGACGGAGAACCTATGCGTACCAGCGTGGGACAGAGTTTGGAGAATGGTTATTTTCTGAACAGCATCGAGGTTTCACCATAGTAGCACACAACTTTCGTGGCTACGATGGACACTTTGTACTCAAACACCTTCTAGACAACAAGCTCAAAGGCGTTCAAGTTATTAAACGTGGGTCTCAACTCCTTGAACTGAAGTACCGTTCGCTAAAAATTCGTTCCCGAGACACGCTGAATTTCCTCCCAATGAGGCTGTCGAATATGCCAAAGGCAGTTGGATTATCTCTGGAAATTAAAAAAGGTGATTTCCCGCACAAGTTTAACCAACCTGGAAATTGGGACAAAATACATACCTGGCCACCACCGGAAATGTATATGATTGAGGGAATGAAATTTAATGAACGACTGGAGTTCCTTAAATGGCACGCCGAGGCTAAAGCTGCAAGCAATAATATTTTTGACTTTCGCAAAGAGATAATTGCATACTGTTCTAACGACGTTACCGTTTTACGCAAATGCGCAATAAAGTTCATGCACGATTACGAAACGTTAACTTCAATCAATCCACTGGACAGTGTTACGATGCCGGCTGCCTGCTACCGCTTCTTCCGTACCTTTCTTCTTCCTCCCAACAAGATTGCTATTTTATCAACGCACGGACCTCATCAGAATCGGCGCACAAGCGTTCAGGCAACCCAGTGGTTGGAGTGGGAAAATTTTACGGCTCCGGTAGATTCAGCACGGGCGAAACGGAAAGGAGTCAAGCTTGGACGATATTTCGTGGATGGAATGGATAATATGACAAGGACAGTTTACGAATATAACGGTTGTGTTTTCCATGGACACCCTAAGTGTACGGATGTGGACGATTTGGTACCGTACTCGAAGAAGACTATGCGACAAGCCTTTGAAGAATTTGAAGATCGTGTGGAATACATTCAAAATCTTGGATATAGTGTTACGGTGATGTGGTCTTGCGAGTGGTTGCAAAAGCGCTTAGACCCTGTTATTGACCAGTTCGTATCATCGCAAAATTATCGCGAGCCACTTAATCCTAGAGCGGCCTTTAAAGGTGGTCGCACTAATGCAAGTCGTCTGCACTACAGCGTAAAAAACGATGAGAAGATTTTGCATTATGATGTCGTAAGCTTGTACCCATGTGTCAACAAAAAGAAGGAATACCCGGTAGGTCATCCTGAAATTATTTTATCGAATTTTTCTGATGTTCGACAGTATTACGGTTTAGTGTATTGCAAAGTTTTGCCGCCGGATGAGTGTCTGTTTCCGGTACTACCTAGCACAATTAAAGGTAAACTGATTTTACATTGTGCCGAGCTTGTGCTACTGCCAAGGCGACTACATTCTGTAAGCACAGCGATGAAGAACGTTGCTTAGAGGGTGTGGGTAACTGTTGAACTGCACCACGCCCTGGATGTGGGTTACAAGGTCATAACCGTATATGAGGTATGGCACTGGGATACCAAAGAAGCCGGGCTGTTTGCCAAATATATGGACCTCTTTTTGAAGGTCAAAATGGAAGCTAGCGGTTGGCCAAATTGCGCAACACACCGGAAAAGCGTGCGGCCTTTGTCCAGCTTGTCAAGGCGAGAAGGTATTGATTTGGACCCGGATGCCATGAACTTTGACGCTGGTCAAAACCGCGCCAAGGTCGCTTTAAATGGTTTGTGGGGAAAAACAGCCCAAAAAAGATGATGACTGCAGTACGGAATTCGCACACAATCCAAAAGAGGTACGTCGATCTGTGTCGGTCTAAAGCTGTTGAAATTCATGATGTATTTGCGGTGAACGAAGAATGTCTAATGGTCACGCATGCAAAAGCCGACGAGTATAACGAAGGAAATAACACTACGAACGTAGCTATTGCTGCCTTCACTACAGCCCACGCCAGACTTATTCTACTGGCCCTCATGGAAAAGTTGGGCGAGCGCTTGCTTTACTTCGACACTGATTCGGTAATTTTGTGCAGCGCCCAGGCGATTGGCTGCCAGAAACAGGTAGTGTATTAGGGATTGGGACAATCAGCTGGAAGCAGGTGAGAGTCATATCGTGGAATTTGTTTCTTGTGGTCCAAAGGTCTACAGCTACAAAACGGACACTGGACGAACGGAGCTGAAAGTCAAAGGAATGATGCAGAATGGATTTTCCGAAAATATTTTGACTGGGATGAAATTACTGAAACCTTCAAGAGATCTGGTCGAACACTGGATTTCGACCAATTAAAGCGCATCCTTGACGGCACCGACCCACGTGCAGATTCTGTACCCGGAATTTATTCGACGCAACGCAAAGACGCAGGAAATTTGTACAGTGAAGTTGTTTAAAAAATTACAGTTGGTGTACGACAAACGTATGCTGTTCCTGACTTTACTACGTTACCGTTTGGAACAAACGTAACTAAGCTGAAATGTTTGCTTTTTTGGTGGGCAGTATCTCTTATTTTTGTGTTTTATAGAATGAAAAAAAGGCTGAAATGCCATAATTTTAACAGCATTAACTTGAAAGACTTGTGTTCAAGTTGAAGTTGTTGGGAATCATGTGAACAGCTTTGTTTAGAGGCGGCGGCGGCGGGGGTGTTTGGGCACTCACCGGCAGGGCCGGTGAGTGACCAAACACCGATCCATTACTGAATTCGGCATCACTCATCATCAAGTTCAAGACATGTTTAGTGATCTCATTGGATTGAGTCAGGTTAGTTTTTCGGGAAACATGATTGCATATCTCAAGAACATTGAATATTAGTAGTACGGAGATCATAAGACCCCAGAAGATAAGTGTTGCTATTTTTTGGGGTCTATCCATTTTTATTAGTTGCCTTATAAAATTATCGTCTCGTAGCGCAGTGTGCAGGTTAAAGTACTTGTTTATAAATTTTCGAATAAATTTGTCATTCACGCCTTTATGCTTGGTTAAGGCGGACATAACATCTTCATAGGAATACCCTCGACAACGTAGAAGTACGTAAAACATACAGTACTGACCACAGACTGTAGAATCTATGCTTTGTCGCATCGTATTTGACATGGTAATGTAGTCTTGACCTATCCAGTCTTTGATGTGTGGAGAATACTCTGCTGGGTTTCGTCCAAACGAGTCAAAGGCTTCCACTGTACCGGGTTTAGTGCAGTAAAATGCGACCCAGTGCTCTCCCGAGGCAGTGCTAGGTTGCGTATTCACGATGTAGGCACCCGGAAATTCTTTGTCAGGAATTTTATCACAAGGAAAGACTCCAACAAAAATATCACGAACTATTGGATCCCTTCTAGGGCATTGTCGATTTCTATACTGTTCATGGAGCAAAATCAAACAAAACCTGTCTGTTGTTATTTATTTCGATAACGTTGTCAAAGACTAACATTGCAACACACACCACTCCTTCCTTTAAAGCTTTGGCAAATTTAAAATTAATGTTAAGATTGCCTTGCCTAATTAGAGAGAACCCCGCGGCCAGTATGTCCGCAGTGAAGTCAAAGCCGTAAATACAAAAGCCACCAGCATTATAATCCGAACGATCAAAGGTAGCTCGCCCGGACCTTCTCCTAAACGCTCCAGTGTGTCTAAAGTCCTTCGTAGGCCTCGGCTGTGGCCCCGTTTTCATAATCTAAATTGTATCCTCGAGTGGGAAACAGCTGGCCGTCGATCTCGGCATGGACATAAGACAGGTTAAAATGATCGAAATTAAAGGAGTTGACTTGTATTCCCCAGCAAAGAACGACTGGGTGATAGGGCTAGGAACATTACCTTTGGGAGCTGTCCAATCACGATATTCGCCCACACGTGTTGTTGCTGACCAGATATCAGAGTACACTGCCGCATCGCAACGCGTTCAACGTGATATTTTGCATTATTGCCAACCAGTTGCTTTGTCATTGCGGCAAGATAATCCGGAGCTGGTTCGTATTTGCGTATACGCAATCGGGGATTCGAATCGCTACAACTTTAGGTGCTGCCAGGTCGCTATCGGCAATAAACGCTAGATTCTTTCGGTTACGAATCAGTTTGATGCTTAACTCTACGCCTGGTATAAGTGGGCGATCCTGCTGAAACAAGTCGCAGTGCAACTTGCCTGACAACTGGAGTGGCTTCAATGTTTGTATCCACTTTCGCCTTTTTCAGCACCTTCACTATGGAAAGATGATTTTCCGTCTACTTTCTCTGTGAAAATCGGATCTTTGACATTTCAGTGTCCATAGCGAACCCACCAGACTTAGTTGGGTTAGCTGCGCTTGTTTTTTATAACCCAAAAGGCTCTCCAAATAAGCGCGAATGTGATACATCGAGCTACTGTCCGATATACTGCGACCGCCTAGAGTAACACTAACTTGCTCGAAAAGACTGTGTACAATGTTGTTAATAGGGGCCAAACAGTCGCTATCCGTTGGTATGGTTCCAGCTGCATTAGTAACGTGAAGATCGCACGTAAATCGAATATCGGCTAAGCTAACCAATTCCGACTGACATGGAGCTACAGTAAATGAAAAAATCATTGATTCGTCGGTCGTGGCTTGTGAGGGCCCAAATAATAATCTCTGGTATTCCATCGTTCCGTTAGTGTTGAAGGTAAGTAGAATAAGTGACTCTCTAACAACATTGATGGCTCTGAGCCGTTTTCTATAGCGCCATTGCTACAGTTTGTCTTTTATCGCGTCAATTGCTCGTTGCTTCTTACTAATGCTGACTATTTTTTTCTTTCGTCCCTTAATGCCTGAGCCGCTTTGTTGACGTATTTTTCACTGACGTGCTCGACAGCTTTATCGATGGCTGATTCTACCGCTTTCGAGGCAAATGTCTTCATGTGTGGTTGGGCGGTAGCAATCATGTTGTTGATGTGAGGTGCAGCCTTACTAAACAACCCCGCGCAAATCCTATGATGCGACCCCAAAGCTGCCACCCGTCATTGGTGCACCGCGGTAAACGGGCATTCCGTAACCGTGCTGACGATTGAATATTTGAATGGCGAGATTCATCGAATTTAAGTTCTTGGAGTACCATTTTTATGTTTTTCAGTCGGAAGTGTAGTTTGATTATGCAGTACCTGGATGGAAAAACACTTCATTACCTAAATCATCGCATACTTTAATTTCAACTGTTTGGAACGTATGACGGGCTATAGGTACGTAGTGAGGGCTTTCAAAACGGATGCACGTATCTTCAAACGAGCTCGCTTGCGTTGATATCGTGCGCAACAAAGGAACCATAGCATCCCCCACTAGACCGTATTCAATGATGTCACAGTAGACGTGTACAATGCGATTATGTTTCCCAGGGTGGAGGACATAGTAGGGCTATCACTGCCCGTATAACTGTAGTCTTGCAGCAAACCTAAAGCACAGGTATNGGCTTTCAAAACGGATGCACGTATCTTCAAACGAGCTTGCTGCGTTGATATCGTGCGCAACAAAGGAACCATAGCACTCTACTAGACCGTATTCAATGATGTCACAGTAGACGTGTACAATGCGATTATGTTTCCCGGGTGGAGGACATAAGTAGGGCTATCACTGCCCGTATAACTGTAGTCTTGCAGCAAACCTAAAGCACGGGTATACTCTGCACCGTGAACGTCAGGGTGGTGTCTGGTCTGATACTTAGTTCAGAGGAGTTACCACTGACTACGATATGACCATATAAAACTGGTTCATCATCCGTCGCGCCATCACGCAAAAGCACATTAACAGCGTGTATTAACCGGTTTTCGTCCGGATATGCTTTTTCACTCTAAAAACGAGTCTCCCGAGGGGATAATTAGTTCGCAATACCAACCACTAAGCCGCTATTAACTTTAACCGCATAGGAGAAGTATTAATTGATAACGCAACTTCCCAGGTACCGTCCAGATCCACTGCCCTGGCTAATAAAGTTGTGAAATGTCCGACAGTTTTTTGATACAAATCACGAGACGCCGAAGATGGCAGGTCAAGTAAAACTCATTTTAATTCGTTTGCGTTTTCCCAAGAGTCATACGCGGGGCCAGCCATACCAACGTACCAGATATTGTTTTTTACCCTGTGTGCGCTCCTTAATATCCTAGAAATGCGATGGTATGGCCTCTCAGCCGCCAATATGTTCTTTGACAAATAGAAGCTATCCGTCGATCGTTTCACCAGCTAGGTCTTCGATAGCATACAAAAAATGGCTTTTATGTTTTAAACCTGACTACTTTAAAAATTTCTTCCGTGTAATTTGTTTCGTAACCTTTTTCGAACGTGTTTTTCTTTGGCAATTCGCACATGGTCGCCAGCTGTAAATGCGGGCCCTTTGATTTCTTTTTGTTCGCTGAGCATACGTTCAGGATAGAGTTGTTCGTTTACTCCAACGTTTTCTGGAGCATAACCGGTTGAAGAATGCACAGTGCTATTATACCCTTGCATTATCTGTGGCAAAACGTCTATGTATCGATATGTGTTTTTTTCAGTCATGTATACGTACATACGGTTTTTAATGGTACGGTTGAGTCGTTCTACCATTGCGCATTTTACATCATCATTTCGAGTAGTAAAAAAGGTTACATTACATTCTTTAAAAAATGCACGCATTTCTCTTCCAACAAATTCTTTACCGTTATCACTTTGACAGCGCAGTGGCGGACTGCATTGTTTGTAACAGCTGAGCGCTGCAGCAATTTCTGGCGGCTTTTTTGACTTCACTGGCTCCGCCCAACCATATCTGGAGAAACAATCAACACACGTCAGCACGTAATTAAAACCATCGTTTTCTTTACGAAACTTTTGCATATCCATCAAGTCAATTTGGTGTTGGTCTCCTACATTTACTGATATAATTTTTCTTCGTTTAAACTTTGAGCGGTATGCTTTATGTTGTGTATACGCGTCCTTAGACTGTAAGTATTGTTCAACTTGCTGACGTGTATAATTATGTTTTTGAGCTTTAAACAGACGCTCAATCCTCCAAGGCTACCGGGGTTCCCGCATCCAGGTAAATTTCATCTAGTGTTACCATTTTAAGCAAAGTTTAACCACCTCCAGTTTGTGTTGTACGCTGTTTTTACGTGGTGGCCTGTAGAACTTTGTTGGGGCTCTAGCGATTCTCCGCCTATATGTGTTGGTTTCTTGTTCTTCATCCTTTTGCTACTTAACTGAACATTATTTTTGTTTTCGCAGGCTGTGGGTTGTATGTTATAGCTTTTCTATGCGCTGCTTCAATTGGCATGGTGCCGACGGCCCGTTAGCCCCGGAACAGTTAAGGCATTTTCAACAGACAGTTGCGTAGACGTCGGCAACAGAGCAGTTTTATCGCGAGTCTTACGACGCACCGCGGTTTTAATTGAGCCAACGCCTTACCTAAAACCTGTAAGCTGGTGGAAGGTCCCTCGATGGCTAGTCGCGTACCAGCATACGGTAACGCTGAATTTTACGTGTACTTCGTCGCAGTGAGACTTTATTTGGTTGATAATTAAGTGCCTTTGCATTTATATTTGACGGCAGTGCTGGATTTTCATGGGGTTCGTAATCCAGAACTCCGTCAGGAGGAAACTCAACAATTGGTGGTTCTTGCGGTGCATCTTGTATGCTTATGGTGTCGGTGCAAACTCTATAGTTGGCGCCTGGTTCTTCGGCATGGTGTTACGGGAAGTTTTTGGAACACCACGCTTTTAGTTATTGGTGGACTTTGGGATTTGTATACGTGTTTGACTAAAGTTTTCGAAGGGGTTGGAACATAGTGGACAACAGGTTCGCTCGGCACGGTTGTAGGAACATAGTGCACGATTGGGTCCGCGGGCACTTGTACGTAATGCACCAACGGCTCGGACTGTACGTACTCAATTTGGGGTGACGAATTTGCTTGAATTTGCTGGTCATTTGTTGCTGTACTAACCTGGATACCACGGCTCTCAAGCAAAGGTCCGGTTTGAAAAAATGCATCTTGCATTAGCGGCTTTGCCTCAACGTATTTTGACACGGTTGCTGGCTTATGCAAAAGTTCCGATGGCAAGGTATTGCTTTATGGTATAGTTTGGTGTCTCGCTAACCGGCAGGCGCGTAACCGGACGTTGGTTCTCCAAGGCGGCTCGCACCATTAGCTGCTGATTCATGTTATCGCTAATTTCTTGGGCCCTTTTCCAAGTAGATGTTGGACCTGACCTATTTTGCCACTTACGAATTCTGATTCCGGTACTAACACGTAAGTCTTCATTTTGTTAGGAACGATGTTAAAAGAGTTCCCAAACTGGTAGAAGAACTCCTAAAATCCACCTTTTGCTGTAAAAGCTTTTTTCTTTTTTCACGCGTTAAATTCCGATCAGCTAGTCGCTTTATTTTTCCAACATGAGCACGCTAAATGTGTTTTACTTAACCCTTTGGTTGCTTAATAAGGTTCAAGCAGGCTTCTTCAATTGCAGCGACCTGTTTAGTAGTAGAAAACTTGAAAAAACGCTCTCTGCTGTCTGGGTGTCATCAAACGTAGAGCGTCGATTAGCTTGAGAATTTCTTCTGGCTTCATTTTTCTACATAGATTCTTCGGTAGCCAAAAAATATTCGATTGTAAGCGGGCCTTGTCGGGGGTTTCCGGACGTAAGTTAATTAATAAGTATCCAAACGGTTCCTTTATAGCCTTTTTATAAGCTTCTGGCAAGTGTGGCATGCCCAGCTGATGCGCTAGCGTTTTTATTTGCTGTGTGTCGCGAACAGATTTAAATACGACCATATATTGTGAGTTGAGAGAAATATCACGCATGTTCTTTCCTTGCTTGAAAAGGTTTTGTGAGATGAAAACAACAGAAACGTTTTTGTGGTGAACATCACGGGTAAATAACGCGGATGCCTTAGTAGCAGATGCTATTTCCTCCATTAAATCATCCAAAATTAGCAGCGTTGTATCACCTTTTCTGAAAAAGCTTTCGTCATTAATAATGGAATCAATGCCTTGTACAAGTTCAATAGATTCGTCAAAAGTTGAAAAGGTTTCTTGCCACGTACCGTACGCGTAAACAATACGAGTAGGGACGAGTGAAACTTTGAAACGTTTTCAAGAGTTGCAACGTAAACGTTGATTTCCCAGACATTGTTGGTCCTGAAATGTAAATTGTGCAAGGAGTTTTAAAACGAAAATCAAAAGTGATTTTTCCATTTCTAAAACCTCAGATAATCTGACCTTAAGCCGCTAGTTCAGCACACCTGTAAAATCCGCAAAATTCCGAAAATTTTCCGTTGAAAAGTCTAAAATTTTACGATTACTGGGAGTTTTGGTTAATTAACTGCAGGAGGTTTTTTATCGCTTCTGCAACTGCCTGCACTTGTACAACGGATGTACATCCTAAAGAACGCAGTTACCCGTATGAAACACGTTAACTGTGGCTCCTAAATACTTAAATTTAATCTGAACTGCTGGAAATAGTTCAGGCTCAAAAAATGCCTTACTTACTTCCGGTATTGTTCTGCTTTTATTGTATAAATTGGCAAGATTGACTTTTGTACTATGACGGTAAGTGCTTACGATATTTGCTATACTAAGTACCTTAATCTCCAAAGTAAAATCATGCAGAAGTAACATCAGCTTATAAAGAGCAGCAGTTGCTCCGCTTCATCAACTGACTTACCGCCGTTTATGATGGCCTTGCCGTTCGCAAACAGTTGACAGAATGTTACCATTCAAGCGAAGGTTAACGGCGTTAAAGTTTTTCATCTTAGTAGCATCGTTCCCGAAAACACGGGTTATCGCGTCCAAGTCGATCCTTCTGTCAAACCTGACGGACAAAATAACGTTGTGTATCTCCATGGCTGAACACATAATCGCGACAGAATGAGCACGAATTCTTTATATACGTTTCTTACTCAGTCTGTCGCGAATAGAGGCATTAGCCCTTTTTTTATCCTATTTAATTTTCTTTTGCTACCTAAAAGTATCCCAGACAAAGCTGTAGATTGTCATTAGTAAAAGACCAAAAACATAGTAAATCGAAATAGTGCATTATGTTACACAAGTCAAATGCTGTTAGCCTACGTATCCATGGACACTCCCTCAGGACCCCAGAAGCTGTCCTGTACAATGCGAGCTACATCCAAAAAATCCTCGGTATGGAATCTGTAAAGAGCGCCCGGGTTGAAAAGCGGATCATCCGCCCATATTTAGGATGGATACTGAGAAGTACATCCATACAAGCAGGTCCGGCAAGAGTGACCTTTTCCGCAGATTTGCTTGTGATTGCCTTGTCCATCGCTGCTTGGATAGTTCCCGCTTTCAACTTATTCAGGACGTCCGAAATTTCACTACATCCCAGACGCACTCTTTCCGGAACGCCTCTTCATGATCTTTGTAACCGTCTGTTTCCTGATCAAAAGCTAGAACAAGACTGACCTTTTTCGTGTTCCAAAACATACTTACCACATTGTTGACCTTATAGATGATGTATCCGTTCAGCTCTCCCAAAATCTCCAAAGTGCGTGCAAAATCCATTTTTTGATTGCAAAAGCGACTAACAAGTAGCAAACAATTTTTCTTACGGAACTGAAAAGCAACTGACAATTCAAGGTTTACCCGCTAGCCTTTTATATCCTCACGACTACAGCGACTGCAAAGTGTTGGATTTTGATTCGCATAAAATCCTCCAAAACTCCGCCTTTTATGGAAAGCAATGGTTTCCATTGGTCAAACTTTCCCAACACAAGACTGTAGCGATTGGCTGAAAAATCGATAATTTTGCTCCGCCTTTTTCCCCTGCAAGCCTTGTTAGAAGGTGTAAAAGGCGGAGACTTGGGAAGCTTCGTCCTTATTGGTATTATATATAAACTACGATGGTCAAGCAAAATTTAGATTTCGGTTTTAGAAACAGGCTTTTATTGATTCAGTTTTTTTGTCATTAAACAGCAAAAATGGACATGCGTAATGTGATCCATCGTCTGGCTACGTTTAAACACACCAATTGGGACAATAGTTTACTTCCACTGACGTACTTGGCCTTAGCCGGAATGTTTTATCGTGGAACCGGGGATGAAGTTCAGTGCGCATATTGTGACGGTATTATGTCCGGATGGGTAAAATCCGAAGCCCAAGGCGGCATCATCAATTACTGTTTCCAAACTGTCCAATGTCAAAGAGAACACCTGAACCCATTACTGCGGAAGGAGAAGACGTCGTGGAGGTGTGGGCGTCAGCGCCAGTTGCTATTCCGGGGACCTATAGCTACGCTGTGCGCTTTCCAGACATGATGGATTACAAGGCTCGTTTTTCTACATTTGCCGAGTGGCCTGAATCAAAAGCTCAGCATCCCAGGGTCATGGCCCAAGCCGGTTGGTTTTATAACGGAACGGTGATTGCGTCCAGTGCTTTCACTGCGGACGAGAGCTTGAAAGATGGGTTCCCACCGATGGAGCATGGGAAGAGCACGCCAGAGCGTCGCCCATATGTCCATTTGTCATAGCACAAAAAGGAGAACAGTATGTCTACGACGTTCAGACCAAGCAAGCAAAGGAATCAGCGCAGATCTGTGACAAGGTATCTCAAGCGTATGCGGCTAGGAAAAGAGAAAATAACCCCCTGGAGAAAGTGCAATGTAAGGTCTGCTTAGACAATGAAGTCCAAGTTGTATTCCGCCCATGTAATCATCTGGCCTGCTGCAATAACTGTTCAGATAGATTGATACAGTGTCCTGTTTGCAGAACTGTGGTGATTCAAAAAATCCGAGTTTTTTTGTGTTAGTGTAAAGTTTCACCTATTATTCGTGAAAAAACAAAAAACCAAAAAATCACAAATCGTCAAAATACCGATTGCAGTATTGCAGTGCTACGGCTACTTTTGGAAAATGATAAACAACTGTTTCACTTGTTACTTTAAAGCTTAACAAAAAAAACAAAAAAGTGATAAACTCAAAAAATGATGCATGTTATGTTGGCAAAAACAAAAAAGGGGAGAAAAAGGAGGAAAATTTAATCAAAGAAAGGTGAAATGGGTGGGGAAAATTTAAACAAACAAATGGGGTACACCGGGTTGGACGATGTATCGTAAATCAATAACATAAGGTGGTGTTGTGACGCCGAATTGTTTGTGTTAAATGCACGTCGT
Source organism: Paramacrobiotus metropolitanus (assembly GCF_019649055.1). NCBI lineage: Eukaryota > Metazoa > Tardigrada > Eutardigrada > Parachela > Macrobiotidae > Paramacrobiotus > Paramacrobiotus metropolitanus. The sequence continues at coordinate 33,036 of NW_026570274.1, forward strand.
ATGCAGTATGTTTGTAAACAAGATGTTTATTGTTTGTTTGGCCATCAGTTGTTTGTTTGGTGACCATTTCAACGCTTCTTTTCTTCTCGTAATGATTAACATTCCCTTTTACATGCAGCTGTCTTGGACATGGTGCGATAACCTGCTGCCTTACAACAGAATTGTGTGAAACAGAGCAGGTGTTTCTTTACGTGTTCATTTTACTTGTCTCAGTATACACTGCAGTAACTGGCATCAGGAGCCTAGCGCGCTAATCAAGCAGTTATGATTTGTAAATGCACCACAATCAACTGTGTTTTGTGTTAACGAATTGGTAACCTTTCAGCCGTCTACCAGTTTCTTGCGAAACGTTTACATCTTCGGGGCGATGCGCCAGTAGCCAGATTTCGCAAGTCTTTCCTTAGCCCATTCCTTGCCATGGCCTGTAAGGTAAGGATTGAAACCTTAGCAGCCGTCTTTAAGGGGTGGAACTGAATTATTTTTATATCCGATACTGCAAGAGACATCTTCAGTGCTCTTGAAGAGGACTGTTGTTAGGCGGCCCTAGAAGCCAAGCAGCCAGCACGACCGTACACTGGTGGTAAGGCTTAATCAAAGGTCAAATTCATAATTTCAGACACCACAGAAAGGCTCACAATTTATTCGGTCAATAGCACACACACTAACTTACCGTCACCGGGTCACGCAAGACGATTTAACACTGAAAATTAAGGATTTTCATTCAAACACCGCATCATCGAAAGCCAGTTAATCATCAACTACGGGATAAGCCATTAGAACCTCCGCCCGATGGTAGTTACACGCTTCAGTACAGTTGCAGGATCCGTGATACAAACCGGTTGGAGTTGACGCCGTGCAAACGCAATTTTCCTCACTTTCAAGTGTGAATGCCGCTTGATCATGCAACTCCTCTGAGACCATAAGGAAGGTGATACGCGATGTACAAACTATCAGCATAAAAACACCAATAAAGATGATTAATACCAGCGAGGTAAATAGATATAACTTGCTGAGTTGGCTGATGAAGATCAGCACCATCCAAGCGTCTGCTTCGCCGTATTCTTGGTGTTGTGATATTCAAAGTATCGCTTTATGCTGTCGAAATTGCCGTGCATAGTGCGATTTGTCTTTTTAACACGACCATGTTAAATCTGACACGGCAAAACCTGACTTTATTATCAGCAACAGAATTTATTTGGAACCGGAATTAATAGCCGGTTTAGTAATCATAGCAACCGGCTTTTTTACCAACGCTGTTCTACTGTGTATTACGCTATGGCATTACAAACGCATGAATAACCCGTTCAACTTGTATGTCGGCAATCTTCTCTTATCCAACTGCGTAGTTAACCTACTGTACGGCACCACCGAAACCGTGCTGCAAGGTTTCGCCGATAATTCACCGGTTTACACTGCTCCCTTGTGCACATTTTCCCTATACGTCGGATTTGTCATCGCGCCGTGCTCGATGTTTGCCCACTGTCTGATCACGATTAACCGACTCTGGGCGATTGTTTTCCCGCTGTCTTTTAAATTCCATCACACAGAGAAGGTAGCACTGATATGCTGTGCGTTGCCGTGGATTGTGGTACATCTCCTGCAGTGTCCCATATTTGTGGGAGTGTTACTGTACGGGTTGGATGCGCAGGAAGCGGGCTGTTCCGTGCATGTCGAGAAAAACAAGTTTGTTTTTATTGGAGTTACTTCAGCGGAATTATGGGTCTGGTTATTGAATTTATCATTTTTGCGATGTATCCCGTTGTCTTGTACAAATACAATCAGCACAACAAGATGACCAACGCTGTTAATCACAGCGATTTTGCAAGAACTGGTATGTTGTTCTGTATATTCCCTGTGAGGTCCGTTTTATTTAGAGAAACAATGTAATCGCATGCAAGGTATTAATCGCTTTAGATCGCTTTAGCATAAAGTCACAAATATAGGGTATACTAATCCAGATCGTAGTTATAATCCAAATCCTTACTGGATAAAATTCATAGAACGTTTGAAATTTATGCCGCATACTTTAGCCACTGACGTCAACTATGAAATTTAGGTATCGATGGACAAGCTGTCGCGCCAAAACGAAGTGTTACAATTATAAACAAAACGCGCCTGCAGAAAACGAATGCTTTTTGGGCGCTAACACTTTTAACTGGAAGTATTTTAATTTTATGGACACCTAGCGTGGTGTATTACGTGTTATCTAATGTGTTGTCCGAATCCTACAGCTATCGGCTGGAATTTATTCTTAACCTGTTGTATTTTGTGCAAGTACCTCTCGATCCGTTGATTTTGCTGATATCTTTAAGTGATGTTCGCAGAGCGGCGTGCGCTACGTTTGGCTGTAAATTGCGAATTTTCTGAACGCTTATTCAGTTCAGCAAAACAAACTGAAGCTTTTGAAGTAATATCTGGTTGTTATTGAAATTATATCCGAACGTATTAATTTTTGGAATTATGTCTCATATTATCTCATTAATCTGGGGTGTTATACTGTACAGTACTTGCATATTTAATGCAGAAAACCTTCGATAAAACTGCAAGTTTTCCTGTGTTTAGTGGTTTATCACTTATGGTTACACATTGTGCAAACTGCCTGGCTGATCTTCATGCCTGCCTTCCAGGTCCTTATGTAATGATTAACACAAACGATAAATTTCTTTTTTGTTATGTAACTCCGCTAATCGGATAAATTTGCCTGGACTGCCGTATAAACCCAAGATAACAGCTGGAAAACAAGCAACGCGGCTAAAAAACTCAGTTTATGTAACTAATGACTATGTCGCCATGCTTGTCAGTGCAATTGCCGGCAAACTAGCAGAAATTACATGTACGGATAGAGTTATTACCGTTACCGTGATACGTACTGTTTTGTAAAGTGCGGTCATTTCAAACAGCTACGTACGTTTACGTTTTGTATTTGAGCGCTGTTTCCCAAACTGGAAATCTAGAAAACGAAATCATACATACTCTGTATGTAATTTCCGATTATCTCAAGCGATACAAACTAGCTACCTATATTGCTTGTGCAAAACACTCTGAATTCGCCACTGATATTTTTCTTACTTGCTGGCTGCCTTCACTTTTCCAAGACAAAAATGGCGAAAAATTGGTTTACCAGTAAGTCATCAAGTCATAATGCATAAATCTCTACAAGTTGCTGAAGTTGCAGTTTAAGTGGAACTAACACTCAAGACGCCGGTTTCGAAAATAACATAGTGTTGTACCGATCGCAGTCACTATCTGTGCGGCATTCCTGGTGAATGTTGTCTTTTCCTGGGCTCCCGGATGTATTCCTAACGAACCCACAATCCCGGCCATCCGTCCCGAAAAGGTACGCCGAAAAAGAGAAAAACTGACGTCTTAACAAAATTAGTTACTAAATTTTGTCTGGTATAATCTTATGCATCCACTTAGAGAACGGGTGTATGGTACAACTATTTGTACTTCGGCGACCATCCTCCCCGTGTCAATGACTGGCTTAAGTCCACCAAAATCGGGAAGGGTAACCTTCCGGGAACGTCCACCCCGGCGTTACTGACCAACGTGGAGATCTCTTGGTGGACGCCGGACTACAAACAGTGCGCCGGACAATTCGCACAAACCTACGTCACGAAAGATGGCCGTGAAGTGATGGTTGTTTACAACAGCGACTCACCAAATCCCTGTTAGTAAATTTTCCATGTAGATGTCTATCTCTTTGGTCAATAACTGCTCGTTATTTTCAGTGAGCTTGACGTCGTATGCATTGTACGAAGACTATTACTTCATGCAAATACGTTATTTTTGTACCGCACCGGATACCAAAACCGGCATTTGTGGAGCGCCAAACTTCTTTATCAATACGCGCTCGCGCCCGGATACTATGCAGCCGAAAGAACTGGCGCGGGTCCGCGAAATCGCCGATGAAGTACTGGCTCGATACTGTTTGTCCTCACGGGATTTCAAGCATGAAGACTGGAAGAAAGAGTGGCCGGCGTGCAGTGCTCGGCCGCCTAGTTGTTACGTAGACTTGATTAATGGTCTAGCGCAGCAGTTTGGCAAAGCGTAATCAACTGCAGTAATAGCAGCCTCCGGAATTTTCGGAGCATTGCGATGGTGCTCTGTATTTTAAAAGCGATTTCTACACGTGGCGCTAAAGGTTCAGCTAATGTTCTATCTTCTAAACTAGTGTTTATAACTGTGTTACTTTACTTATTGGAGAATGCGCAGGTCGAATTAACCTTTGCCAACTGCTTAGAGTAGCTTTATACTGCGTAAAGGACAATAAAGCAGAACGGCAAATTTACTGAATCGACCGTGATACAGTTGTTCACATTCTTTGGAAAAATTATTCAGAAAGAAACTTGTAATCGCACGTACAATACCGCAATAGCGCAATAAAGTTAACTCTAATTACCTGATTTTGCAAATTCCGTTGTACATACAAGTGTCTCGGTTGACGATTGCAACTTAATCGATAAAGTAATACAGTAATTAATTTTTTCTGAACTGCGTATACCACACTAATTATGTAGAAACAGTGCAGTGAGTATTTATTCATTCTCCTGTCTTGTCGACCGAAGCAAAGCGAAGGTCTTCTATGTTCAAGAAAACGGGAATTTTTGTCCGTTGGTCACGCACGTCGGTCACGCCGTAAGCAGTTAAGGCTTGACCCGTAAGCGGTTAAGGCTTAAGGTTAGGAAGGACTTCTTGGCGCTCAATAACACTTAGGCACTACAACGTAGGAAACCGTTAACCGAGCATTATGGCACAACATTAATGGGCTTTCTAACGTGCTTATTCGGTCCTAAGATCAAGTTCTATTAAGCACTGTGCTAATACAATGTCCTTAAACTAACTACCAAGAAACAGCGCATAGCTTACTAATTTAGCAGCGAAGTGATAGTAGACCCTTTATATTTTTTGTTCAAAAAGATAAACCCCTATGTTTTTTTTCCGGTAGCATATTTACCATTTAGGTTAGACGTGCATCGTTCTAGGCTAGCGCTAAGTATATGACCGAAGCAAAGCTAGGCAGTTGGAATAGTAAAAGATAACGTAACCCAGCAAAATCCTACATTCAGCATCGTTCAGGTCTCCTTGCTAAGAAACTTTGGTTTGGTTGGTGTGTAGGCACTAAGAAACTGCAGACTGGTGGATGCGTAATAGCGCATTCTGCCGCAAGGTTGTAGTGAGGGACCACGCCCCCATTGCGGGCAACTTTTGTTTTTTATGGCGCCCAAAACAGGCGCATGGGCGTACAAGCGATCGGGTTTTGAAAAGCGCAGCGGACGCTACTAGAAGCCGGTTTGTGACGCAGTGATTTCGAATTTTCGCATTTTCGTTGCAGTCTGCGATAAAGATTTTTGCAAGCGCAATAAACGTCACAAAATATAACGGCATAACATTTAATAGAAGCAGTAGGAAGGTACTGCGTTTGCTGTTGACCCGTAGTTCCAACACAAGGTTAGCTTTAGTAGTAATAAATAGTGCTATTATTTCATGCATCGTGTACTAATTAATAAGCGTTGTAAGAGGAACGTGAGGAAATGTATGAATTTTCTAAACAACCAAAAGACTTGCTCGTATCACTTGCAGTATAAAGTGTGCGATAAGTGCGGTTCCAACTTAAAAAAGGTAAGCGTCACTTACTCGTACCTTGAGCAGTAAGCGGCGTTAATACTCCGTGCATCTTGTAAACTTGTACTAATGTGAGTAAAGAACGTTAGTATACAAATGTTACGGAAATACATTCTTGTAACGAATATCGTCTCAAGGACTTCCTGTATTACTTACATTATACGGAATAGTAAGTACGGCAAGTACCGTTCCATCGTGAATATCGAACAACTAAGTACTTAAACTTATGTCTTATTAGTCTCGTACGAGTAGTCGTGGCAGATCTGAACGTATTACCTTGTTGGGTTATATTCCCTTTTACTGTTTGTAGCAGTAGCTTCGCTTCGGTCTTATAGTGCTAGCCTAAAGCGGTGCACTTTCCTAGCACAAATCTTCTTAGGATGCCGGTGAAATGGTGCGCTGGCAGTTCGCACAAACTTATGTACAGTACGCCACAAATTAGGTTGCGAAAGCCGCAACCGGCATTTGCGGGGCGCCACATTTCGTTATCGACATAGGTCCGCGGACCAATACCACGCAACTGGAAGAGTTGGCGCAAGGTAGCGCATTCACTGACGAAATACTGTCGCGGTATTGTCCGTCTTGGACGAGATTTGAGCAAAAATGACTGGAACAGAGAACGGTCGGCTTGCAGTGTTCGACCGGATCGGTCCTATGTGGACACAAACGCTCTAGCACACCAGTCCGACAAGTCGTGCGGGATTCTGATTTAGCGAGCAGCTTTGACTACCTGATGCTAAAATTTTGAGTAAAATGCATCGAACTTTAAATTCGATACTTAACGCGAGATCGTAAACGCTTGCCGAACCAATCTCTGCCGCGCTCGTATTTGCAGTCCTAAAATAATGTTGTAGCTTTTCTTTAATTAACAGTCAAAAGTTACGTGAGGTTGTAATTATTGACGTTTTGTGATTAGCTGTAAGTGGGCGTATGACCTACTCATGGAACAGTACGTAATACTAAGTTGAAAAATTCTGAGAACAGCCAGATTTTTAATCTGTTGTCCAGTTTGCCGGTAATTACTTTCCCAGAAACACGAATTTTTCTCGATAGGCCCACAATCTGGATGACAGAGCGTTAATTAGCAGCTGCGTGAATACTACCGCTACTAGCTGCAAATCAATTACAGTTATTTGAGGTGCACCCGAGTCAGGCTTCATGCCCGGCTTCAGATTACAGGATCCCGTGCCCCAAAGTACCAACCTAACAACTGGGGTTTATTACGAAGGAATTATGTGGAGCAGTAACATCAACCAGATGTAATGCGACTAATGATGTCACATCCGGATAAAGTGCCAGTAACAACTGTTAAACCATCGCAACGGCTCCACATATACTCGTAAATACGAAATTGCATAGCCTGTGGTTTTCTTAAATACCGAGAGGGTAAATCAAAATCTGAGACGCGATGTTGCTTGGTAGATGTTCAGAAGAATTGTTCGAACAACAGCAGTGCCAGGATTTTATCAGGACTTTTTGATATTAAGCAAATTTGTGAAGTACTTTGCAGATTGCAGTCAAGCAATTGAGCGTTTTGTAATAGGTACTGTTACCGAGTTAGTGTCAATACTTTCAGGGAATAATGAAAGAGGCGAATCAAGAACACAAAGTCTGGAATATTTCCAACAGTTCATCATTAAATGCTAGTACGATCTCCCGCGCGCAACTAACTATCTGGATTACCGCGCAATGTGTTGGCGGCCTTATAGGGACGCTACTTATTATTTCCCTCCTGGTCGTTATGTTTCGGTTAGGAAAATTGCACTCTTCAGCTGGGTTGCTCATTGCCCATTCGCTAATTATTGACATTACGTACTGTTGCGTCCTTAATCCTCTTAGTAATATTCCAGCTTATCTGACACAAATGCGAACACCTTTTGCCATGGACTGCGTTCCTGCCGGATTTTTTTCATACTCGTTCTCTTCGCTGGGAACTGGGCTACTGTCTTACCGGCCTTTAACCGGTTCTTTGCTATTTTACTGCCGCATTTTTATCCGAAAATGGCATCACGAACCTGTTCGATTTCTGCTGTAATTGGCGTATGGTTCATTGCAATAACCATTGACGTCTTGACCTTTCAGTTTCTTCCCGGACTGAAGTACGGCAGATTGACGTCTGGTGTGTGTGGGTGGCAGCGTGGTGGCGGAATAACCTTTATCGCTTTAGGGGCGATGGGCTCGCATGTTCCCATGGGAATCCAGGGATTACTGTATACTATCCTGTTTCTGTTTGTTCGATTCCGCCATCAAACTGGACCTACAAATCACAAGCAGCAGAAAATTTTGCAGCGACGATTAAACGTTGCGAAATCGCTGTTCTTTTCCTTTTTATGGTATTGCATTTGTTCTTTACCGCCTCCTATCCTTACTATATTTTACCCGACACAATGGAAAGACGATATAAGGTGGCTATTTTACGGAAGACTGTCCCAGCTACTAGCTTATGCTGCAACTCCGGTAGGTGCACTAGTTGGGGCTTTGGTTATGTATCTATTGGGCGTTTGAGAATTCAGTCAATGTGGGTACGACGGTAGGTATTTTTCTTTGCCACGAACGATGATTACCGGAAAGAATGGGATAAGTTGTTCGCAAAAGCCCGAATGCGCAACAGGAACCACGTGCAGCATCTGGATCTGACATCTGAACCCCTCTAAATTGGCACTGACTGGAATGTTTCAATGTGGATGCCCCACTACCTAAACATGGAGTCACTAATGCAGAATATGGCAGCATTGTATAACACACATCATTATTATCGTAAGAGCTCGTATTTCATTTAAGTTACCGAGCGATTTGTTTTGTGTTCCCGTGTTACGGAATTTAGATTCAATTCTAATGTACCTATGTTGCTAGTACAGCCGTCGATAAATGTGAGCCTTTGTTTCATTTTTATGTGATAAACAGTAACTTGTCTGTTGTCACTCATGAGTGAAGTTTAAAGTAACATACATAATTCAAACGAAAGGCCTTAAATTGTTTTTGTTTATACAGATATTCTCATGTAACCTTTTTCGTACTTCGTACTAATCGCCAGTTACAAAGCGGCAGTATGTTAGCAATTCACCTTAACAACATGCATTGTTTGTCCCTGCAGAATAAGATCAATAATCTGTTTCGGGTTCTATCCGTACTTTCAGCAGAACTTATTTAGCAACTTTACATTGAACCGTTAGTATAATAATCTGTATAAGGAGTACAATTATTAGTAGTTTCCTTGGCAGTCATCGCCGATAACGTTCAGATGATCACACTTGTTACAAAGTATTATTCTGTAAATGGCATTAGGTGGGACAGATACAGATAGTGTGTAGATACTCCAAATCTGTAGACACATACCTGGAGTGACCCTGAAAAATGTATTTTGGAAATAAATCTTGAGAGTGTCTGTAGGGCAGAGACCTTAGGTAGAACTGAGAGGTGTGAACTCGTAATTCTACATCGCATTACTTAGTGATTTTGGACCCTTTGTTGTATTGTACAAAGGTTTACCCAAATTTTGCACGGTTGCCGTAGCCCGGGTGAAATTCTTCTCAAGAAATTTCCCTATAAGTTTTTGACACTGGACTGCGTAGGCTGTATAAGATCGTCATGAATCAACTATCAAAACGGCGGGATTTCGGGCTTTCCAGTAATTGCTATTCGACTGGATAAACGATTTGCGTAGCTGCACTGCGCTCATGGCATCAAAACAGCATCCATAAAAATGTAATTATTGTGATTCTTACGGTTAGAGCGATTGCTTGCATGTCCGTTGTCCGTACACGAAGACTGACAACGGAAACTGGATTTAACATATTATCGACATTGCACATCAGGAGCAACATACTTGTGTACAGTATATTTTGCGGGTAAAACGACTGAACTAGATGTACATGTATTACGAATTCATAGCACCGGCTCACCTTGACCTTGTAAAGTTTTGCGAGCTTTTGTTGATCCTGTTTGAAAACCTTTTAGAAAAAATTATTGTAATGGAAGGTTTTTCTGTCACTGTAGGAGATTTTAAGCAATAGAAACACGGTGACGATAAGACATTTATTGAGGTACATAGCATAACAGCCTGAGGCATTACGGTTGGATTTCTCGTTCTGCCTCAGAAGCTACCATTCCAGTTTCAGGAAAAGAATGGAACAACCAGATCAAGGATGCATTCATCAAAACATTCCAACATCACGTCGTTGAAGGTGAATACAGTGTCGAATACACAGGTGACCATCTGGATTACCGCTCAATTTGTTTGTGGTGCCATAGGAGTCCTGCTGATAATTGAAATGTTAAGCGTCATGTTTCGGCTCAACAAATTAAAATCACCCGCTAGACTACTGATTGCTCACTCATTACTGATTGAATTACTGTATTGCTGCATCCTGAATCCTCTTGCCAATCTTCCCCTTTATCTGACTCAAATGCGAATACCATTCACTTTGCACTGTGTTCCCGCCGGATTCTTTTTCGGGTAATACTTTTTGCTGCCAACTGGGCGACAGTCTTACCAGCCATCAACCGATTTTTTGCAATCCTGTTCCCATATTTATACCCAAAAATTGCTTCCAGAGTTTTCTCCATTTCCTCGATAATCGGCGTTTGGTGCATTGCTGTCAGTCTGAACCTGGTGAGCTTCCAGTTCCTTCCCGGAGTAATGTACGGTGCGTTAACATCTGGCGCCTGTGGTTGGAAGCACGCTGGCGGGGTGACTTTTATCGCTCTTGGAGCTATTGGATCTTATGTTCCCACAGCAATTCAGGGACTGCTGTATAGCGCACTGTTTCTGGTTATTCAATTCCGTGATCACAGTGCGGCTACAAGCGAAAGACAGCAGAAGATTTTGCGGCGGCGTTTAATTCTTACTAGAGCGCTGTTCGCTTCGTATCTGTGGTACTGTTTCTGTGCCCTGCCACCGCCCATTCTTACACTGTTTTATGCGCAAGCGTGGAAGGACGACTTAAGGCTGTTTTTCTACGCCAAACTGTCGCAGTTGCTGGCTTATGCTGCGACCCCGGTATGTACTGCAGAATGACCGAACATTTGATACGTTCACTTTTCGGTCTTCGTAGCTTGAATGATAAATGCATTATTTTGCAGGTATTCTTTTTCGTTATGAAGGCTGATTATCGAAAAACCTTGGCGACAGATTTTAACAGTTTGTTTTTGCGAATACGCCAGTGGAAAAAGAATCAAGTGCACAGTCTGACAACGACTTCATTCCGGTTATAGATGATTTGGGATCACATACAGTCAAACGCTCCTTGGCGACTGAGAAGAAATCCCTTCTTTTGAATTCACCGGGATTGAAAAATGAGGTGACAGTTTGCTGACCCACAGATAACTGATCGACATTGCGCATTTCTTCAATTTTGCTGCCCGGCTGCTTGCCGAGACAATCTCGTTTACCGGCAGCTTGCTTATCGGTCAGCAAATCGTTGGCGTGCTATTACAGCGTCATCGCGAAGTACCGGGTGGCTGAAGAAAATGGCCGTCTCAGTTTTAAGTTTATTTCTTGCCAGCGATTCGTCGCAACATATCATGTTTACATTCATTCGACAGAGAATTTTACTTACTACTAAAAACAGCTAAGTTTATTAAAGAAACTTTAGACATGCTCCCTAGCGATGGGACGAAATGAAAGTGTGTAAAAATTTATCGTGTCCCAGCTCGCAACATCCAGAATCTTGCGCCATTTCTTTCCCGCACGAGCTCTTTGACCTTCTTTAACTGTTTTATTTAGAGCAAGCCCTCCTTTTTCAAATTTATAGAAAATTGTCGACTTGGTGCTTGCGCCGGATGCGCTATACAGTGAGCGCATTTCGTTACTTTTCGAAAAAACTGAACTTTTATAACCTGATTTTTTAGTCAGTTTTGCTACAATTTTTTTGCTGCCTGACAGAGTGCAACAGGAAATGTTGGTTTGTGTGAAATGTGTAGCTAAGGCCTTGCCCTAGCAGAAACTAGTTGGGTGCAGATCAGTACTTCTTACATTAGTAAGGAATTCATTTTTAAGCTCTGTACTTGCCGGTTTTACGAGAATTTCTTGTGCGTGGCCTCAGTTCAGTCGTCTCTTGGTCGAACGCAATCACCAGAAAGTCAAAACTCTTAACAGCAATAAAACAAGGAACAATTGCTCTATCAAAAACTGTAATGCAAAATACTGCCATCTACTTAGCTGATTAACAACAATTTTAATTTAAAATAGGCAAATTTGAAATTTTGTTTCCGGGATATCCCCAAACTCGACCCAATTTTCCAAAATAATTTACTGTCAAGTTTGACCTCTATATAAGGCCAGTTTAACTTAACTTTTATGTGTGGTAAAGATTGCTCTTTCGAATGAAACCAACATGCTGCCAATCAGACATTAGATTGACCCAGCACACCTTGATAAATCAGACGGCCATTTTGTTCAGCCACCCGGTATATCGTGCTAATCACACTTCCAGTTTGCACTGATTGTCTGTTGCTAAATTTCAATGGTTCCGCTCTTTTACTGTACAGAGATTGCAGCAAAACAGTGGCCATACAAATGTCAATTTTTATAATCTTGAGAGCATATTGCCAGCACGTAGAAAAAGCTAGTCGCGACTCCCAACGGATATTGTCAGCTTTGCCATGATACGCAAACGGATTGTTAAACATAAATTGGATGGTGTAATATTCGCCGATAGTTTTTAACACTGACAAGGCAACATTATCTCACAGTTTTACAAACACAAACAATTTCGTAAATTAACCAGCAGAGATGGTCAAAAGGGCCAAAGTCTAAAAATCGGCAACATGGCTTAATTTAAACATTGGCCGAACCAGTATATTGCCTGGAGCTGATTACCCCGTAATTTTCAATAATTTTGTTTACTCAGTAGTTATTTCCCTATAATTTTGTGGGATATTTGCAGAAGGAAAGACCTGAAAGATGATATCCAGGACCCAATTAACTGTAAGACTGTCATGTCATCGCCGTACGCCAGTTATTAATAGGTGGTTTGCAAAGATGCCGTAGAGAGCTGGAACCATTCTGACAGGTTTTAATTAAAACATCCAAATTTACTCAATAAGTCTGCCATGATGAATCCCGGGCGGGTGACGCACCGTCGCACCCAATAAATGCATTGTTCCATTAAAAACCATTACATTCTACCATTAAAAAAAGAGATTCATTAATTATAAACGAATTAAGGACCGGATTTCTAAGTTTGCACCAGGAGCCGTTTTAAAAAGGAATGAACACTTCAAATCAAGGATGTCATCAGCGGAATATTTCCAACGTCACATCGTTGAACTCGAATGCAGTATCCGTCGCGCAACTGACCACATGGATTACCGCGCAATTGATCTGCGGTGCCATTGGAATCCTGCTCATTATTGCACTCCTAAACGCCATGTTTCGGCTGAACAAACTTAATTCTCCCGCTGGTCTGCTGATAGCCCATTCGCTGACGATTGACCTACTTTTCTGCCTTGTCATCAACCCCTGGCCAATCTTCCCGTTTATCTGACACAGATGCGAATACCATTCACATTGGGACTGTGCTCCCGCAGGGTTTTTCTTCGGGGTCCTTCTTTTTGCCGGAAACTGGGCAACTGTTTTACCGGCCTGCAATCGTTTCGCTGCTATTCTGCTGCCATATTTGTATACAAAAATTTCTTCCCGAATCAATTCGGAGGTCTGTATATCCTGTGTGTGGTGCGTTGCAATCAGCTTGAACATCGTGACCTCTCATTTTTTTGCCCGGAATAACATACGGGATATTGCCTTCTGGCGCCTGTGGATGGACACGCGTTGGGGGGTTGACATTTCTTGCTATTGGGGCTATTGGATCCTATGTTCCCATCGCACTACAGGGAGCGCTGTACAGCGCAGTGTTTCTGGTTCTGCGATTCCGAAACCGAAATGAGACCGGCAACCTCCCGCAGCAGAAAATTTTCCGACGGCGATTGAACCAGAGCGTTGTTTTTTTCTTACCTGTGGTATTGCGTCTGTATTCTTGCACCCCCCGTTCTGACGATTTACTCTGCACAAGAGTGGACGAGCGACTTAAGACTATTCTTTTATGCGAGACTGTCGCAGGTGCTGGCGTACGCTGCGAGTCCGGTATGTTATTCACCGGGACATTCAGTATTTTCGGAAAGATTACCGTAGATGGTTAATTTCAGTGATTAATGTGTTGACAGGTATTTTTCTTTGCCATGAACCCTGAATATCGGCACACCTTGGCCACAGATTTCAACATTTTTTGCTCAAGGATGCGACAGGGAAACAGGAACCAGCCTCAACCAGGTGCACGATTCAGCAACGGTTTAAATCCTGCTATTTGTATAAAGTAGCACAAAAACTGGTATTTCCACGTGGCAACTAAAGATAAAAATTCGGCAATCCACGCAGTTTTGGACGCCTTTTGGTGCTGTGGTGTCAGGCCGCGCCCTTATTTATTGTGCTTTTTTTTATCAATTTGTTTCCTATGGTGTAGCAGGCAACGTTTCACTGGCCCGCACAGGACCACTTGGTTTTGCTAGTAAGCTCTAGCCGTCACGTTGCTTCGACGGCGGAACCAAATGAATCCGGAAAGAGGAGACATTAAGGCCGAAACCTGCACCCACAGCTGATAGTGGCACCCGAATGATAACATCTTTTTTGTTAATTTCATCTCTTCAGGCCCATCTCTTTTATCGTTAAATCTGGCCACTTAAAAGGTCACGGTGAATGCAGGTAACCTAAAGACTAAACATCTGAATTTTCAATTGCTAAGAATGGTTATTTGCCAGAATGTACCGATACATCTGTACAGCACTTTTCAAAGCGTTGTTTTACTGCAATCCTCATTGTTTTGGCAGGAAACTGACAAACCGGAAATCTTACCCTAGTATCCGATAACCTTGAATTGTTTTGTGCCTACTGTAGGGTTCTAGCCTTGATAATGTCGATATTAATAATTTTACAATGACATTCTTGAAATGACATGAATATTCCAGGCACTGCTTTAAGAATATTGCTCTTGTTCCTGAGCCAACAACATGATTTGGCTAACAATAAGGAATCTAAGGATTCTGCTCTTTCTGCAACAAGACTAGAGTCAGAGGCTGCCATAAACACGGCTGTCCGTGGGTATCTCAGCGAAGGGAGGGCGGCCAGATGAAGTCCGAAAGAATTTCCTGTTGAGGAAATTCTGAAAAATGGCGACGGAGCGGAATCGAACCGCTGGCTACCGGGTGTGATCTGTGATCCACGTAGCACAGCCACTGTGCCATCGTCGTTGTTGGCTGAGATTAAGATATTTGTGCTTGAGCTTGAGACAACCAGGTAGACGGCGGCTGGGGCGGCTGTCCTGAGTGCAGAGCCTTCTGCTCTGACACTAGTTTGCGGCCTCAGTAAATTATTTTCTGTTTGGTGACATTAAATTTAGGCCGACTTGACGCAGTATTGTGACCTCTGCCTAAAAATAACAGCGACGGCGGAAGATATCGAGGGAGTAACTGAGATGTTCGACTGGTTGTAAGTTTGTCTAGGTGCAGTGATGTGGCTGCAAGACTGCAAGTTGCAGACTGTATCAAAACAGTGGACATAGAAATGCATTTCGAAGGTCATTAAAAAGCAATGCCGGCCAGTCACTCTCACTGTAAGCATAATACTGCACTTCGGGAAGCCGTCTATTATCACAAACAAGTCTTTTTTCTGCAACGATGCGTAAATTCACTATTTCACATAGTTAAATACTGTATAAAACATTTTACTAATTAATGGAAAAGCGGCCTGCATAAGAGTTAGCTTAGCCCTTTCTTTTGGAGAATCTCGAAAGCCTAACTGTGGTAAAAACGGAAATACATGACGGAAATACATGACGTATGACGTTTTAGAAAGAGATTGTTCACAGGTTACGGCCGTTTAAAATATTTGGTATCATTCCTTGATACCATATTCTAGAGTAGTAATTAAGGATGACATTAGGTAAATATTCTGGTGATGCAAAATGTGCACTCTCGTTCCGGGTTCAACAGACTAATTATCTTATCATAAACTGCGTAACTTGGTCGACAAACAGAATTCGGGAAAGATACAGGAGAGGCATGGACTCCGGGCTTCCTGCAATACGACTCGGTTGCGTCCTCATTAAACTACTTCCTGTACTGCAACACGAGAATTCGACCAGTTTGACATGCGCGGCATCATGGCACATACACGCTTTTCCAGTCCGCTGTGTCACCGTGACAAAGACGAACTCAAAGCCTCAGCGAACTATAAATTAATTCCAAAAAAGAAAATGCCATAGATTGCGGTTCGGAGAACTATGCGCAATAATTGCTTGGTTATTTGAGCATCCATGTGGTTGGCGTTCGTTAGGTACTTAATTAAGAAGACCATACCGCATCACAGGAAAGCGGAACTCCGTCACTGGAAGCGCTTCAAATCCGGTACAGTGCATAAAAGTAGGCCGCCTTGAGTCTTACACTGGCAGCCATTTTTCTGCGGCGGGTGTACACGGCATGCTCTTATGATGGTTGCTAAAACGGATACCAACAATTCAGTAAACAAAGTTCTGTCATCTGTGCAATCCCAGCCGAAAGTTTTAATTTGGTAGTACGCGGTATCGGAGCAGCCTCAACACAATTCGCAGCCCAGATTTTGATTACACGGTTCTGATAAATAAATTACCATGTTGCAAGAAACCAGTGGGGAAGCGAAATCCAGTCAAAAGCACGATGATTGAATGTTTCCAATGCCTCGATGTCAAAACACGATAACATCTCCAGCACTGAATGGACCATTTGGATATCGGCGCAATTTATCTTCGGTGTAACTGGACTGCTGCTCATCAGTGCACTGCTTAGCGTAATGTTCCGATTGGGCAAACTGAAGTCCAGCGCGGGATTGCTGATTGCGCATTCATTATCCGTGGATTTCGTTTACTGTTTTATCCTGAATCCCGTGATCAACATCCCCGTTTTTCTAACACATATGCAGATTTCCTTTCCATTTACCTGCACTCCAGCGGGGTTCTTCTACATGGTCGTTCTGATCGCGGAAAACTGGGCTGGCGTTTTGTTGGCGTTTAACCGCTTTGTTGCTGTACTATTGCCATATTTGTATCCGAGAATTACGATCAAATCGTACACAGTCGGCTCACTTGTCAGCATATGGTGTTTAGCAGCAGGATGTAATCTAGTGAACTTTCAGTTTGTCCCGGGATTATTGTACGGCATGTTGCCGTCCGGCGCATGCAGCTGGTTGCGGAGTGACGGGATGACCTTTACCGCCGTGAGCGCCCTAGGAACCTACGTGCCCATTGTGGTGGAAGGTTTGCTCTACATCGTTGTGTTTATTTTGTTCGATACCGGAATAATAATGGAAACATCAGTGAAAGCCAGCAAAAGGTTCTACAACGCCGTTTAAGTGTTGCCAAAGCGCTGTTTTTCTCGTATATTTGGTATTGTGTCTGTGCACTTCCACCGCCTATTCTGACCATTGGCTATGTTGCCGAGTGGAAGAGCAATTTGAGATTGCTGTTGTATGCCAGGATATCTCAGTTATTGGCATATGCTGCGAGTCCAGTAAGTCGGTTTATTTAGATTAAGTACAACTGTCCTATCTTTTAAAATGTTATCCTACGGCATAGTAATTTGCTGTTTTTGCAGGTGTTTTTCTTTGCTACAGATACTGATTATCGAAAGACTCTGGCGAGGGATGTATGCAGCTGCTTGTCAAAAGTGCGGCAGCGAAATCGAAGAGAAGTGCGTCCTCTGGATTTGCAAACACCTCCGGATTCGAACCTTATGTAGCCACCTCTCTCATCCTACTTTCTGCCTTTGGTCACACAAGAAGTGCGGCATCAGAACTGGGCTTAGCGGCTTCACCTGGTTATTTACACCTTTAAATCTGGAACATAACTGCAAAACCATTTTCTTCCAATAACTCACCCTCGTTTGTTTTGGCACCTAAGACTAGGCAGTAACATCACTGGACAAATGATACTGTACAGTCAATCGATTTGCTTACGTGGTATTTATTCGTGTAACATGTGACGTGTGTAATGATTAAATTCACTCGGTTGCAGCGAAAAAGTCGCGGTCTACTGCGGCTGAAAAAGCAAAAATCATCGTTCGTGCTCAAGATTTTTTTCCCGGCACAGTAAGTACAAAATTAATAAAGTTACAGTAAGCTGCTAACACATACTGATACACTGTTTAAGTTTTGTTTTTTTCTGATATATATGGAAGTGACCCGGTAGATGGCACCAAATTCGTATACATGGGCAAAACTTTCATTTTGCGCACTCCTAAACACGTTTTTGCTTTATTTTACAACATTCGATAGCCAGATGATTTGTACATACTTTGTACAAGTACGCATGAAAATCGGTTGGGCGCACAACATCAATTCGGGAATTAAGCCCAAGAAAAGAACCCAAAGTCTTGTCGCGGACCCGCCTTCTAGTTCTGCATGTAAACGCACGTATGCATGAAGATCGTTGTTATACCGAACCACGGTTCTACCATGTACGTAACCGGGTCACTTCTTTCAAAGATACGGGTGGTCCTTTCACCGGAAATCATGGTGCCGTTTCTCAGAAGCGATTACGTGGAAGTCACCCACGATACCGCATTGCTAGAAGACAAAAATAAGTGGCATCTCGTTTTTCTTCGCTGCTTTTTTTATCATTGCTTGCCTGGCATTCATTTTGAAAGATGCTCTTAACATTACAAAAGTTTTTCACAGCACATGGTAACAGCGTTAACTGGTGATGAATCTGTCGGTTATGCTGCACTGGTGTGCTTCATCCGATGTCTTATAGGTTTTCTTAACTGTGTAGATTTTTACTGTGTTAGCGCAATGCAGTACGTGACTGAAATTTTTTATGTTTTCATGTTCAAGTGGGTGAATAATAACCGCGTTAAAAACGGTGTCGTGGAAATACAGTACTTATTGAAAATTTTGTGCTAGTTAAAGTGCTAAATTAAGTAATATAGTAACAATAACCAGTAAGTACTGTATTCTGAACTGTTTAAATATCAATTTTCAAATTGATTTTGATATTAATATTAACGATTCCTTGTACTAATTTATTCTAGTTATTAAAACGTAAAATGCAGTACAAGTACTGTACATGCTTACTGCCAGTAAGCTCTTATGAAAATTGATAATTCAAAAGTTTATGGTCCGGGGCAGTTCGTTAAGTTTTTCTGCGCACGCTTTCTGAGTTGTACCACAATATCCCGGTTACCGTCTCCTTTACGCATCCCCCATCCATCCTCATAATTTTTTGTCCATGTTTTAGTTCCGCAGCTATTCACGTATTCCTGCGGTATCCTATACATGTCCTACATGTATTTTGCTAAATTAGAAAATTAAACGACACCTTATGGATACGGTACCCATCAAAGCTGGAAGCGGCAGGATACGTATATGGAGGATATAAAAAGCACAGTACTGTAAGAATAAGGTGGAAATTACCGTGGAATACTGGGGCTATAACTGGCTGTTGACAGGTGATACATACGCAAATCATTTGCTGTTCGCTATGTATTACGGTAACTTTGTCGGTGCCACATCATCCCCTTGCATATATTCTGCCGCCTTCACCTTTGGTTCTAAGCGGAATGTCAGTATGCTCACGTATCTTTACTGTATTCGCTGTGCATCCCTAATTTATCCTGTCTAATTTCTTATATTTGCAATACATATCCTAATTCAGATCTATATTGCCACGAATGGGATACACCAGAGCCGGCAAACCAGAAAAGACTGACCAAAACCAATATTACATTCTGAAAGCCCGTAGTCGAAAACCCGGCCAGATAGTATTCATTTCTTTCAAAACCTCTCCCGCTTCGAACGCCATAGCGGAAGAGTTTTGACTACCTCCACCAAATGCAACTAAATTATTGTATTAATATTTATCATCGTGGTATTTTTAACCAGGCAATGTTGCCACGTAAACCAACTAAAAGTCATTTCTACTGTTTAAATTACAGAATGAATATAATTAACAGACCGTTTTACGACAAGAACGACTACATATGTAACGTTGTCATCGTCGAGGCCAATTTCTGCACGAGTGCCGGTCGACCAAATGACCAAGCTAACGGTACTGTCCACTGTACGGGGCCCGTTACGTGAGCGGGTGCCCAAGCTACCGGTATTGTCCAGTGTACGGGGCTCGTTCGATCAGCGGGTGACCGAGCAGCCGGTACTGTCCAGCGCAAACAGCTCGTTAGGCAAACGAGCAAGCGGGTGCACAAAGCCCGTTAGGCGAACGAGTGACCAAGCTACCGGTACTGCCCAGTGTACGGGACCCGTTAGGTGAGCGGGTGACCGATCTACCGGTACTGTCCAGTGCACAGAGACGGTGAGGTGAACGACTGACCAAGCTACCGGTATTGTTCGGTCAACGGGACCCGATAGGTGACCGGATGACCGAGAAACCGGTACTGTCCAGTGTACGGGACCCGTTAGGTGAGCGGGTGACCAAGCTACCGGTACTGTCCAGTGTGCGGGACCCATTAGGTGAACGGGGGACCAAGTTAGCACTGTCTGTACTGTCCAATGCACAGATCGCGTCAAATAAACGAGTGACCGAACTTCCACTACCCAGATTCATCAGGTTGAGGTCCACAGAGTCATGAATTTAGTTGTGAGAATTTATTGTGATTTGAGAGAATCATGAACTGATTAAAAAAAGGTTACTGCTATGCGCCCCGACAAACCGGGCGCACAGAATTTGGCTTTGCGCCCCGAATTTCCGGGCGCAGAAATATCGGCGATTTTCTAATTTTCTTACGCTTTTTACTTTGTTTGGCTTCTTTTATGTATTTAGCCACTTAATTTTCCTGTCGTGTTGTAGAATATGCTATATTGTTTGATGATGTCATATACCAGAATGCATCCAGACTTTAGGCAACAGGCCTTTCCAAAAAATCTGGAGAGGCAGTGGGATAGTTGCTAACTTTATTGTACGCATGAAAAGAGGACAGCCTTATTTGCTTACTGCAAATAAGGCTGTCCAGGTCTTATTTGCGGACAAACCAGTGTTGCTTATTTGCTTACTGTAAAACTACCGAAAATCAGGATCTGTCAGATTGATTCGGTGATGTTTTGGAAATTTTTGGAAACGCGGAGGCGAAGCCGATGCCGAGGCTGTATCAGCAAATCCTTTTTTTGATGGGTAATACGGTGGTAAGATAAAACTACTTTATAACCTCGGAGTTACGCTACGTACGAAACTACGGATGTGAAATACTTTTGTTTAAAAAAATAAGCGCACTGCCATGCACTATGCAGTTATGAAAGTTGTCTCGAACAGTCCTGTGCTGCGTGTTATGGACTCAGGAGAAGCATGAAAGCAAATCTTAGGAGCGAGTACAAAATGACCTCTGCGACTACGTAGACAACTTGCGACAAAATGTCTCAGAGGCAGAATGTCTCAAAGCGATATGTCTCAAACCGGAGTGTCCCACCTTCGCGCTCCTATAGTTGTCCGGGTGCGCCGTACCTGGGAAGTTAGCATCATAGATGCCACTGCTGCCGTAGTATATCCAGGTACTCGCCGTGTTGTAAGCATCACATGCAGCGCTTGCTGATGGCCATGGTCCTTGGCGTGGTATATGCTGCTGAACTGCTGTACAGTGCCGGCGGTGTTCTGGTGTGGGGCGAGCATGTAAAGCCTCCAAATTGGATGAAATGTGGAGTCACTGCATTCCCAAGGGGCAGTGCGAAACCCATGTAAAATTGTATATCTGGTTCCCTTTCCTTAACCTTTTCCGTTACAAACATTTATGTCCTTGTATGTTAATTACAAACGATGACAAACGAAAATCCAGAAAAGGTTCTGCTGTTCTTGTACATGTAAGTTGTAACAATGTAATTAGAGTTTCATATGAGATACAATAAAATCACTCATGAGCCTCCATCCAGTAATTACTCAGGCTCGTACTATAGTCCCGTACCGCCCTATAATTGGCGGGGAAAAGGCCATAATTATTAACTTTCGACAGGTTGCCAACGGCCATGGTTTCCGTACGATATTTATAGTCGGGGGATTTATAATTTGATACCGGCTTTTGCAGTCCTGTGTTCATGGTCCATAATATTATAGTATTCAACGAATTTCGCTGCTGACATCCACGAATAAGCAATACACTTTACTACAGATAAATATTATTGTTTGTCATGACGTTTGCGCATTCCCGATTCTGTTTACTGACTGTCTGCTGACTTTTGCCGGCTTATGGAAATTGTATTGCCCGATACATATTCTACAGCAAAATTTAATACCGTGGAAAACTCTATTAAATTACACCGCGCAGAAAAGCTTAATTAGCAGCTATGACAAATAGTTCCAATGCGTCATCAAACCATGACCGCGTTTCTCCAACGGCATTGACAGTCTGGATTGCCGGACAAGTGGGCCTGGGCATATTCGGCGCTGTCACCATTGCACTGCTTTTATGGGTTATGTACCGACTGCGGAAACTAAAAACAGGTTCCGGTTTGTTGATCGCCCATTTATTAACCGTTGAACTGATTTTCTGCCTGCTGATCAACATGGTCACTTGCATTCCTTTATACCTAAAACAGATGAAAATGCCCGATCCCTTTGAAATTAACTGTCGCGTCGTCGGGTTCTTCAACCTTCTCATTTACCACGCGGAAAATTGGACAGGGGTCTTATTGGCCTTGAATCGCTTTTTCGCTATTGTTTTTCCGCATTTCTATAAAAGCATCGCCTCCTTTCGATTTTCGGCATGCGCCTTGCTGATCGCTTGGACCGTTCCTTTGGCGGATAATATCGTCACGACCTTTCTGATTCCGGGCGTAATTTATGGGCGACTGTCGTCCGGCGCCTGCGGCTGGATAGGAGATGGCGGGGTGACGTTGCGGGTGATTGCGGTGCTGGGCACGTACATTCCTCTGGCAGTACAGGGGTCATGTTACACGATACTATTTCTGGCGTACCGCATCCGGCAATTGTGCGGCCCGGTGGTACATGCCGAGCGGGAACTGACCAGCCCGTTGCGGAAGCGTCTGACGTTGACGAAGGCGTTGTATTTTGCGTTTGTATGGTACTGGGTGTGCGTCCTGCCGCCGTCCATGCTGGTTATGGTCTATAGTGGATCGTGGCTGAAAACTGTGCCGGTTATGCTGTACTCTCGGATCACCCAGATTCTCGGTTATTCGGCAACCGCAGTAAGTGGAACCCGAACGTTGGCAATAAACAAATTAAAATTCAATAACTGAGGAGATTGTTCAGCCAAGTGCGTTCAGCTTTAAAAGATTTTCTATAAAGCGGCTTTTCAGCAGAGTACAGCAAGTAAAATGTTTTTTACTGAAGCGTGCGACAAAGGAGGAATTCTACAAAACCTGAGCACACTTGGCTAAATTGTAGTTAATTTAATATGGGCAAACTCGACCTTATATCCGTGGTCTGCTGCATTCGGCATTGCCAGTACGGCACGAACTATCCCACCAGCAGTACGTGGGTGTTCATTTGAACAACCCTGTCTTCTCAGTCTCGGTATTTGAAGATCATAGTTACGATCTAACGGATACGGTCCAGGTTGTCCAGGGTTTTACGCTAAATAATGTGCCTACCAGTGTTACTCAATTTCTAGCGTTTAAGTAATTTGCGATCACTGACGTTGATTTTGAAATTTTTAGGTTTTCTTCTTTGCCGTGAACGAAGACTACCGCAACACACTGAAAGAGAGTTTCCAAAAATGTTTCCAGCCACGTGATCGAAATCGAGTAGCTCGTATGGCGAAAATGTCGACTTCGAGCAATCGAGTGACGTTTTCCGCGTGAACCGATCACCAAACAACGGAAACGAAGGCGGCAAGTTTTGCGTTTACCGGCCTGGAGCGAACCAACGACCATAAAACGATTTGGTTCCGTTGTATGGCATAATGTGCATCATGCTAAAAAATTCGGTTTTTCGAATTAAAGCTTCATTCTGTACCGGTATATACATGTACCTTGTACAGTAGACTAAATAACCGGTTATGAAGACAGCCGCTCGGGTGCATTTAACGCCATATTGTGGAGCCGAACTAAATTATAGTAAAATATATGTTATCAAATTTTTTCTTAATGTTTACCATAGCATAAGTATTCTGCACACTCTGTTTGTTTTGCGCTTTCGAATAAAATTCGAAGTGCGTTCGTTTAATAATAAAGACACTATCAATACTAGCGAGTGCAACTAGCGACTGCAATCAGTGCAACTAGCGAGAAACTCCTTCTTGCTGCCTGTTGCAAAGTTAAGGTTGGTAATGCTACGAACTACGAAGTACTTGCGAATGGTTTAGCCAGCTTTCTAGCATTCATCTCCCGCACGAGATCAATCCGACTGATAACCGGGAAACCATTTCAATTAAGAATTTATCACTGCGCATGACGTGAGCGGGTGATTTTCTAAACATTTCAGGGTGTTCTACTTCCGCTCCAACAATCTCTTCCATGTGAGTCGTGTAACTGATAGTAGCGATAACCGGCGGTGACGCAAGTGTTTATCTGTATGAGCGTATCAGATTTTACAGGAATTCCTTTAATAGGTAAAATTAATTACAGTATTTCGAGGTACCGTGTCTCTAAATGTCACGGGGGTCTAACTACTACACTATATGTTCAATTTACATGTACGTACATGCGTAACGTGCACACAAGTGTTTCTGTTTTTAAAAGAAAAGTTCGCAATCAAGTGTCGTACTTAGGACTTAACATATGAAACAGGAGACTCGACAACCTTTACGCCCATAAAACCAATTTATACGTCGGTTTCACCACATAATTTCTGATAAGTTAATTGCATTTGTAACGGTTTGACGGCCCGACGGAAATTAACTGTGCGTTGCTACATGCCAAAACCTCTTGGTTTTCTTCGGCCGTATATTATGTCATCGTAAAATTTCGCAGTACGCGTTTACCGTTGTGTCGATGATTGTAGAGTGCTGTCACCTTGCTATTCCCGAGATCACGCTATACTACTATTTTGCACAGTTGGACGTATCATCACGACCATTACCTCGTATATTTTTCATAATCATCAGAAAATAGTGATCGTAACAATACTACATCGGCGTGGGTATCGCGTGTTAAATTTGCATGCCGTTCATTCATTCGTCAATTTCGATTCAGCTGATTAATCAGCTAATGCCGCGGCAAGTCAAGTGGATGTTGCATATTACACGCTAGATATGCTACTGTGCCACACGACCTTCTTACGACAATTATTGCAGACAACTGTCTATTAAATTTGATTTCACTACCGGTTAATAAGCATGCAACTGTTTTCCTCAGAGATTTCTCAACGTGGAGCTGGACGGTTTGTTGCGCCACTCTAACGCTTCCCACTAGTTCCCAGTGCTTCCACACGCTAACTATGCGTCGTGATTGAAGGATATAATATTTCCTCTTACAGAGTGGATATTCCAGAAAAATGTCAAAGCTTCATATGTACTAATTAGAAAGATGTTGACGCACAAGAGCGTGTGATACCGGATTCTGTATCGCTTTCTGAAATTGAATTAATATAAACATATAATTAATGTCCTCAGAAAAATATAAGACCGCAAAATGAGTTTCGCGGCAGTAATTATTACGTTAGACGTTTCCAGTGCGGGTGTCGCTCTCTAATTTCCCCGTAAACAGGGTGTAATTTAAATTTTGCTACCCGGCGGAGTAACCACCTCGTCGAGGCTTCCTCGTGATATTTGTGGATGGAACGTCTGTAATTTTCTTACCGGTTTTTGTTATCGTGTATCCGCTATTGCAGCTGCCGCCCCATTTTCGCCAAGAAGACGCAATCCAGCGGCGCTAATAACCATAATATTCTTCTGCTGCTTATTCTTTGAGAATATTTTATATTCTAAAACTGATATTCTTCATCAGAAATCATCCAACTGATACGTGCCAAACATTATCCGTTAGACAAGTGCAATAACTCGAAGTATTCATCTTCGCGATTTCGATTAATCACTATCTTTGAGAATTTTGATACACAGCTCAGCAAAAATGGCAAATATTTCCAATGCATCATCGTTCAATACTTGTACTGGGACCGGCGTTTCTAATACCGCATTAACCGTTTGGATTGCCGGGCAAATGACCCTGAGCGTTATCGGGGCGATTGTTATCGTGCTACTGATAACCGTTATGTACCGCTTGAAAAAATTAAAAACCGGCTCAGGCTTATTGATCGCCCATTTATTAATGGTCGAACTGATGTTCTGCCTCCTTGTCAACACCGTAACCAGCATTCCGCTATATCTGACACAGATGAAGATCCCCGATCCACTGGAAGTAAACTGCCGGGCCGTGGGCTTCTTCAACATCTTCGTCTTTCAGGCGGAAAACTGGACGGCCGTCCTACTGGCGCTTAACCGTTTCTTCGCCATCGTCCTGCCGCATTTCTACAAGAAGATCTCCTCCTTTCGCTTTTCCGCTTGCGCGCTGCTACTGGCCTGGATCATCCCGTTGGTAGATAATATCGTGACGACCTTTCTGATTCCCGGGCTGGTCTATGGACGTTTGTCCTCCGGCGCGTGCGGATGGATTGGGGATGGTGGAGTGACCTTACGGATGATAGGCGTGGTGGGGACGTACATTCCCATTGGCATACAGGGATTCTGCTACACCACGCTGTTTGTGGCGTACCGCATCCGGGAAAAATGCGGTCCGGTGCTGCAGGCAGAGACAAATTTGGCCAGTCCGTTGAAAAAACGTCTGATGCTGACGAAAGCGTTGTATTTCTCATTTGTATGTTACTGTTTCTGTGTACTGCCTCCGTCGATGCTGACACTGGTCGTGGGTGGTTCTTGGCTGAAGGATGTACGCATCATGCTGTACACTCGCATTACGCAGATTGTGGGCTACTCTGCAACCGCGGTAAGTGATATGAAGTTAACTTTGCGGTTGACGGTGCTTATATCTGGGCGGCAGTATTTTTGGTGAGGTATTAAAATGTGCCGCAACCATTTTAGGTGATGTTTTTTGCTATAAACGTGGAGTATCGGAATCTACTGAAACGAGATCTTCGAAGATGTTTCCAGCCCATGTTACGGCGGCAAAGCCACAAAGTGCATAACTTGGAGACTATGCACAGCAATCGCGCAACAACTTCCGCTTAAAGGAACCAAGCAATCATAATTATCATAAATGAGCGGCTGTTGTTGGAATCAACCTCGGAGATCCTTATATTCATAGATCAACCAGTGCGATTCACGGAGATAGCAGCATAAAAAGCATCAAAATTCCGCCATTAAGGAATAGCAATTAGCTTATAATTAAATGGAGCATAGGTTTTAATTTCCAAGTAGTGAATGTACCAGCGCTTTTTATTTTTGTAATCTGGGTGGCTACTGCCACTAAAACTATTTCCATTGATTTCGATTATCAGAGATGTTTATGTGCACCTAACATCAATACTTAGTGAATTGAACTCGTACATAATCATTGTGCCTGTGTGTATCGAACCTTTTCAGGCTTACATTGCATAATATTCTTTACTTTTGTTTTGTTAATGCAGTGGCCGTTGTACCGCTAAATTTTGTATGTGTGCACAACATTGATAAATGATGAAACAGAACATTTTCAAAAAATTATGTCGCATAGTTCGTCACTATTGCGAACGATGATTTTTTTCCAATTAATAGTCCCTGTTAAAACCTCTTTTGCAAATCATAAATTCAGAATAGTCAGAATAGTCTTCACTTCGTCTCATCACTTACTTAAGCCACTTTCGGAACTACGTTATAGCGTCCAATTTTGCTGATTCAAACAGCATGAACACCATTGTGGGGTTTTGTTCTTTTACGTGGGATTACCAAACGTCATGACATCGCTCGTTCCTCTGACAAAATCATAATTATGATGGTTGCTTACTCGGAACAATTACATTTGCGCTACATTATGGATAGGAGACAGTGTAATATAGAGTACAGTACAGAGTACTAGTAACAAGTATAATATCATTGGCCAGAATTATTGTACTACAATTCTGCCCTAATCAGTTTTTCTGAATACACGAAGATATGCGTGGGCATTGAGCGCTAACATCAAAAACCAAAACAAAAACCGGTGGTTATATAACAACATGACCTTTAGTCTGGAATCCGGTTCCTAATGGGAATAACAGCTAATTCTGTTAGGGACGTGCTAAATGTTATGGCAAACCCCATCAAGGCATTTCGTAGCTTCTTTCAGAGCACGCGACATGGCCAGGGACTTCGTGCGCTTTTCCGTAATCTCCTTAGCTTCTTCGAGAATGTCGAAACCTTTCGTCATAGCTGGTGTGTACAGTTCCGCAAGCAAATGTTGGTTCAGCTTCTCCTGAAAACGCCAACCATCTTTTGTTCCAAAATCACCATCATTGCATCGTTTGCACAATTTCACACTAACACCTACTCTTGTATGCGCAACCAACGAGTGCACGATGGCCTTAGGGACGGTATCGTACACTACCTCCTGCACCAGGGAAAAGTACTTGCTAACCAAGCATTTCATCATTTCCACATTTTCTAATTCTCGCACTGAAGGTTTTTCCGGGTCATTTTTTTCATCCTAAACAATATGCTCAAAACTTTAATCTAACTGCAGGTGAGAAAATCATTTAACACTTACCGGTCCACAGGATTGGCTTTCCTGATTCAACCTGGCTTTGATAGCCTCGCGGAAATTCAGCTTCCCTGGCGACGCAGCCTGCAACACACGTAGAGCTTTTTGATTTGCTTGTAAGGCTGCAGCAGTAAGCGGCCGTTGCGTACGGTTTGTTCACCCTCACTGCCAGACGGCACTGTCTGCTAGTGAAGTTTTTAAGTTTTTAAAAGCGGTGTACGGTTTGACATCAGTACTTCTACTAAGTCTTTGATAAAAGTACGAAGTAGTTTTCCGTAACTTGTTTTTGCGATCCATCTCCAGTGTTTTCGCTTTTTGCAGATGAGTGTTTTTGCAGAAGCGCTTCTTTTTCCTGGCTGAATGCCGGATGTGTGCAGTCGATATAAGCGACCTGAATCTACAAAAACTATACATGTAATCTGGAACTAACTGCTTTTAATGAGGTGTATGTATACAGTTTACTGTTTTGTTACATATCAAGTTTATGCAACAAAATATGGCGCAGCGTAACAGCTACGCTACCACTACTAACATTAACAACAAATTTGACGTCCTCTTCAGTGGATTCCGCTGTCTTTCTCACAAATTCACTTGCAATGTTGACCATATTTTCATAAACTTGAGGATATTTCATCAGTTCATCCTGAAACCAGCCATAACTAATTTCATCTATGCAGTTAACGCTTTATTCACATATTGCACAGATTAAAAAATAATTCGGGTTCCGCATGCAAATTGCAGTCAGTGTCTTGCCAGTTGGCAGTAACCAAGTCTTTTACGCACTGCTGTTTCTCTGTCTGTGCAAACCTGGTAATGGTCAGCAGAACTGTACTGCAACAATACTGCACTGCAACTGCAGTGCGATAGAACAGCGCAACTGCGGCAGCTTACCTACAGATACTGTACAGTGTACGGCAGTACCTACCATGATGTTGTCGTTACAACTCCGAACGCATCTCTGCAGTTCATCATTAACCAAACCGACACAGTCAATGCAAGGAGAAATCATCCTTTTTATCTGGCGTTTGACTAAGCGCTGGAACGCCTTTGCCGGTACTGAAAGTGGTGGGATTAGCCCCTGCAAGAAAGAAACACAAGAATTGATTGCTGCCCTAAATACAGTAGACAGGTACTTCGTAGCCACACACATATTATGTAAATACAGTAAGTCTCGCATTTATATATTGTAATACACCTCAGGTATGTAACACTTTAAAAATGCACATATATGGTACCTGTACAGTGTGCATTATTTTAGATTGTGCACCACAATTGTGATTTATTTATTTGTTAACTGCTATTATTCTTATGTATCTGTAGTTGCTGCGTTGGAAACTTCAGGCAAAAAATTCTGCAAGTATTTTAGGTGCACTTTATACAGATAAGCAGGGCGCCTGGTTAGTTATTGTCCAGTATGCAGTTAATATTGAATGCGAGTACAATACGTATATACAGAGTAAATATGGCACTCTGGGTAGTTGATATATTTTAGTGATATTCTGAAGTT
Organism: Paramacrobiotus metropolitanus; assembly: GCF_019649055.1. NCBI lineage: Eukaryota > Metazoa > Tardigrada > Eutardigrada > Parachela > Macrobiotidae > Paramacrobiotus > Paramacrobiotus metropolitanus. Next base: position 62,759 of record NW_026570274.1, read on the forward strand.
AATTTCCAAAACAACAAATACTGCGCTTTAAAGTGATGACAAACGGTGCACATTCGTTAATTAAAATATCAGATTAATCCAGTCGGAAATTGACACCTTGAGGCTCCATTGCATTAAGTCGAAACTATGCTGTCTGGAATACCATAATCCAATCTAATTTCTTTACCGAGTTAGTAATTCTTACTATTATCCTTGGTCCCGTTGGTCTTGCACTGATGGTCCTACTAATAATGGTAGAGCAGAGTGCTTACCGAAGCTGAGCGTATTGCCGCAACAATGGTTTTCACATCCAAATCACCCAGGGCATCCACACTAAATAAGCTTTGCGCAAATGCGTTTTGGAAAATGTGTTGACTGATGCGGGCCCCTCCCATAAACTCATCATCGTCATTGTCGCCGATATCAAAATCCTCGACATTTCCGCTCAGAGTGGCGCTGTATGCTTGTACAAAACCATTGATCAACTGTAACAAGCATAAGCCTTTATCAGTAGGTGCCTCTCCAAGTTTAGCCAGCTGGTCTGTATTGGCTTTCGTCAGGTCGCCAATACGCTTCCTCAAATCTGGCAGACGGGTACGAATATGCGACATCAAAAGCTGAAAATTTAATATAATTATACCGAATGCTTGCTTTCACCCCAAAGTGGCATATTTTAGGTCAACATTATCAGACTAACTTTGTTCAACCTCTGGCTCAGAACCTTCGTCCCGTGCTGATCGGCAATGTCCGGATATTTATTCGCGAAAAAATCTTGTTCGTCTTTCCGCGCATCGGCGATTGTCTGCTTAGAAAGGTCAGATCAGCAAAACGCAACGACATCAGAATAAAATTTTATTTATCTTGCCTTATTATTGGTAACTTCACTTGGTGCACGGTTTATTACGGCAATGATGCCCAGTTTAACTTTAATAATGCCCCCGCTCAGCATTTCGCGTGCGTTAACACCGTCTTCCACACGATCGAATTTTGTAAAGACGGCAATCGTGCGTTGGCCTACGCCAAAAAAAAAATTAGAGTGAAATAAATAGAAAAAATATAAAAAAAATAATGTTTCTGTTTTGAATTTTTTGATTCGGTGCTTTAATACTGCTTTTGATGTTGTACGAAAACAACAATTATTTAAAATACCATCCCGCTACCATACAAGAACTATTGAAAACTGATAACTGATAAGCCACAAACTACAGTTTACCATCTGGATCAACTTGTCTGGCTAGTTTAAGCGCTTCCATATTCGCCATATCTTCGTACGCCGGGGTAACAGCAAGAATGACCGAGTTCGAGTTCTCGATGAAATTCAGAACAAGAGTTTTGATTTGGTCCTCGATGTCTACAGGTTGGTCCGGAAGCGGGACCTATGAAAACATACCACACAGCCAATAGTAAAATAATTAGAAAAGTGCGCCCGCATTTTAAGTATGACGGAAGCGTACCAGGGAGATATACTGTAAGTGCAGGTTAAAGTTCGTTCTAAACTTCTAATGCAATTATAGGTTTTCAATATATACGGCCACCTAGCCCTTATGTGGCGGGTGCTATGGACGGACACCGTATTTTCCGTAATCGCTGAACACAGAAAATGCCTTCGACTTTCGGTCGATACCGCTCCTTGCCTAATTTCGGTGAGCAGTTATTGTGACATGTGGCACGGGTAACTGCAAGTGTTAGCTTCAGCCTCCTTCACAACCTTTTACTTGCTTCACATTTCACAACCATTCGCACAACCTTTGCGCAGCACTCTCATTAACATTTAACTGACTGTACATCGTTTCACCAACTCGCACACTACCATGAATTCCCTTGGTACGCTATGCTTTCGTGTTTTTTTGCCCCGCACCTTTTCTTGAGCAGAAGCAAGAGAAAGTTTGCAAAAAATTACTGCACTATAATTTTGAACGAAGAAAACGACTGTATTTTATTGTTGGCAGTATCATGCTGTCAGCATGGTACGTAGCAGGTACGTACTTTCTAATATGTAAAATGCTGAAATGATATGAAAAACATTGCAGTACGGTAAAGTTTTAACGATGCAGTTATTCGCTCTTCAAGGGGCTAACCGAGCGCTCTTCGTTCGTACATGATCATTATGCACAGCAAAGGTTTTTCATCAAGTTAATGCGAAAGTAAAAACCAAAATCAATGATGCAGAATGCAAAACAATTTATTAAAAGGCAACACGAACAAGTTGATCTTGTGCATATAACAAAACAAGTTAGAAAGCTGACTTTACATATGGATTCAGACCTGGAACGCATGAATGAGCACAGAATCTGCATTATTACGTACTTACTTTTATCAGCCCTGGCAAATCTACCAGGGTTAGGTCGGTGACAATTTCTGAAAAGATGGTCAAGCGGATCGGGTCACTGTCGATGGTGACCTGCGAAATCTCACATCAATGCGGTAAACAAACATAAAGTTATTTTACTTTCTGACCGCAAATTTAGCAAATGCGGACTAAAACGATAAGGACTTAAGAACGATTGGAAAATTTTTTTTCAAAGTTTTTGCGATATTTACGTTTTAGTCACAACATTTTATTTTATTGGTTGACAAAAAATAAGATAAAAAAACCATATAGGTTTCTGCGGCTACAGGTTTAGGTTAGGTGTTTTTTCTACACCAAGCACTTCGCTAGCTATAAACGATAAAGGCCGACTATTCCCGCGATGATAAAACGTGTGCGATAAAGCTGATGCACGTGTGCAGTTATTTCAAAGTACGTAATTTAACGTTATATTAAGTTGACAGTTTAAATACTTTTTTTGATTCAGTTGAGCGGTCCGTTTCGTTCTTGATTTCATCCCGTATCTCGTCAAAGTTTGAGTAAATTTTGTCTCCGGTATGACTAAACCGTCCGAATTGTTTGTCCGTTGTTTGGAAGCCTGTCAAATATGCATCAAATAGTTTGGTATATGATTATCAGATTATGAGTACTTGTACTGGTATGATAGTCGTAAAAACCAAATTTCGTTGTGACTAGTGCGAGAATTGTAAGAACAGTTGATCTCAAGTCTAAGTTCTAAGTCTAAGGCCGGATTCACGCTGACTTCTATCTATCAGTTTTTCTGTTGAGACACCGCCCAAAACGGCCGGTTTCTTAGCAGTATGCGTGAACGCGGCACGCTTTTCTAAATAGATACCTAAATAGGGAGCAGAATTGCGTTCACACAGTCACCTTTGAATAGGTGCAATAAAAGTTATTGTTTAGGGGCTTCCGATAGTCAGCTAGGTCTGCGTGAACACATGTCGCCTATCTAAGTATCTAAATGAAACGCGAAATTAAAACGGCAAAATCGCAGAACGGTAATTATTTTTTTCACTTCTAATGTTTACGAAGATCAAAGATTTAGTACAGTAGTTATAAAAAATGCGAAGCATTAACTGCCACTAGTATCACAGAGCCGCTACGTAAATGAATACGGTACACGGGCCGGCTTTTAAATATTTAGACATACAGATACTTTAGACAGCATACAGACAAAATTTACTACGTTTTCTTGAATTTGGTACTGAAAATTTCTATGAACTGAAAACGCTAAGTACTGGAAGTTTGAAATGTTTTTAGAAACCTTCGGGAGACCAAAACTTTTTCAAATTGCAGGTAGGAATCTTTGAAAACGCTGGATTTTATAAAACTATCAAAGTATCGAAAACTAAATCTCGAATTAGGAGATTATTTCCAAAAAATAAGGGCGTAGGGATGTACGAATCTATATAACTGACACGAGTTTATCCAGTTGGGCTTATTGCTAAATATCTCGGCTTGCCATGCGCCTGATATCGGCTTGCCATTATGCAGCGCTCAGCCGCCCAGGGAGGCTATTTGCTACCGTTACAGCGGGCGGGTGCCTATATCGCTGCCTACTGCTACCGTGGGCGGTTGCCAGTTGCCGATACAGCGGGCGGGTGCCTACGTGCCGTGCAGAGGTAGTAAGCGCTTTATAATAATAATTATTATTTTCGTGCAATATTAAGTGATTGAATTCCATTACAGTAAATTTGCAGTGACACTGGCAGAAGAATATGAACTGCACACCACAGTCAATTTACAAAGCAGTGTAAAATGGGCAATGCTTCAATAAATTAACTAATATTACATCACAAAACTTTTATTTTATTTCAACTGTCATCACCAACCGGCAACAGCTATTTGTCATAAGCGATAAATTTATTACCTGCAAAGTGCAACCACAAATAATAATACTTACCAGTAAGTACGGCACCCAGCGATATTTCCTTCATTAAAACTCTTTCCCAGTTAAATGTTTACAGCGTATACATTGTGTCTGCCAGCTTGATTATTGGATTAATCCGCTAAAAGAATTCGTTTTTAAAAAAATAATTATAAACAAAGATCGCGCGCATTCAAACTGTGTCCGTGCGCTTGTTGCAGTTTTGCCTTTACAAGTCTAAAGCAAATGCATGCCTTCGTTTAAAATGTGATCTTTACGCAAATAGGTTGTATGTGCTTTACATGATAAAGTACGGTAATACTTTGCAATGGTAATTAACGGAGCAAGTTGTCATATCCTGAATCAAAACATCTTTTTAGGTCATCACATAATCATTCTGAAAGCATTTTAACCAGAAATGCGTATATGTCCATACACATAGGAACCTCAAGTGGTTCCTATATGTCTTAACCATTGTGCCTACGGAGCAAACGAAAAGGTACCTTTCGATAGGAAAGCACTGTTCAGGCCGCGCATTGCTATCTATCAATTAAGAGCTAGGTAATTAACGTTAGCATAGGTATGCTGCGTGAACGCAATTTTGGGACCTAATGCAATTAGGTGGTTATCCCCGGCTGAACTCACATCCCACTAAGCAATTAAGATAGATAGGTGTACGCGTGAACGGGCCCTAAGTCTAAGTCTAAGTTTAATGGTTTAACGTCCGCACACATTCAGGGAAGGATCCCGATTCGAGGCAGCAGACACTGCCTGCAGTGATTTGCCTTCGCATCCTAAATGTGTGGGCCATACCACATGTTTAAAGCCATACTTCGATTCCGCTCGCAAATTGGTCACTTGCATTTTACGGTTAAAAGCAAACTGATCACTCAACACACACTGTCGGATAAAAAAATTAATATGGTTGGCGCTCGGTGAACCGCACAGAAAAAGTGCGGATCGGCCAACTGGTCGCCAGCCGCCGCATGTGGCGCGCTGCATACCTGCTGTTAAAAAATTGTGTATTGGGTGATAGTCTCACAAGGGACGACATTGCTTCCACACGTTTAAATCGTCGCGAATCTTCAGATCAGTTACAGTGCTACAGTGTATATTATAACGTTACAAGTTTACATTCCATTTAGCCTTTTGCTAGGGATACAGACTACAGTACGCTCTCGCTATCATGCAAAGCAGGCCTCGTGTGGGTGTGCAGTACCGGAAGTTGGATGACTTCAGCACAAGTAACATTCTCACCAAGTTTTTGTAGAGCTTCACGAATACTGGTTTTAAGCGCTTGCGTACGAAATACATATGTTTGGCCGGAAATAAAACTTTGCAGATGCAAATGCTCCATAGTACTTACTCTGTAGTAAGAGAAAGATATCTAAAAGCATGCTTTTGACGGTTATAAGCACCAGAAAAAGCTGGAAATTTTTACTACGGGTAGGCAATATTTTTCTGAATGTGGCATAGTGCTCGGGATAAAAATCAGTACTTAGTTTTGCTTGTATTTTACCAATCAAGCAAATATTTTTACTACAGTGAATACTTGTGATAATACTATAATTATATAATATTCAGATAAATCCATTCCTAATTATATCGATCTCTTTAATTCACACCATCACTTTACCACCACCACGTGTTAAAAAGCAGATTAGGAGAACCAAAGCTCATTAAACATTTCCGCTTTTTCCACGGTGCCCATGACAGAAACCGCATTACCACGCTGTAATTACCACGCTTCCTAATTTCAGACCGGAACAGATATACAGTATGTACCGTATCTTTTTCGGGTTTTGTCGTCCAGATGGATTAATTGAAGTACCAAAGGACGCCTCGTCACCATGCCTCCTCCTCGAGGCAGAAAATCTTGTCCTACAATGCTTTCAAGGACGGAGCTTTTTCCGGCGCTCTAGAACCGGAAAAACAAAGGATGTTGGGAACAGCAACACGGTACTCGCCCATAAGTCATGGTAATTTTAAGTACAGTAACGCAACTGAAGCAGATGATAACGCATGGGGATAAGCGAAACAAGTCCATACGAAGTTATGGTACGAGTCTGTATGCACCACACATTTGCCCAACCGCTATCAAATGCTTCCTCTGCTCTGAACGTAATAAAAATGGTTTTGCAAAGCAGAAATGTTTGTCCTCAATTAACGTCTTCGAGGCAAGGAGGTAGCGGTTGCGGGATCCCTACATTCATTCAGTTCTTAGTGGAAGCCGTTTAACGGTGTTCAAGGAAACACTTATTAAGCAACCAAAAACAGAACTTATTCTGTACAGCGCTGAGCGCACGTTGATAGGATTTGGCACAGTTTATTACGTCTAACAGTAAGCTGAGATACCGGTCACTTGCTCTTTAATATGAACTTTGATGTACTACGCAGTTTAACGCAATAAAAATTCGTCTCTGACAGTATTTGTTTATCCAACACTGCAATGCCTCAGTGCAGATTGGCCGTGTCTATTCATTTTGTCCACCGTTCATTTTGTCCACCAATCATTTTGTCCACCATTCATTTTGTCCGCCGTACACTTCGTTCACGATAAAATTTGAAAAGTATGGTGTTTTTATTTTTTATAAGACAAAGCTAGTATGTATGAATTTAATAACCTCGCATAGTAAACCGATAAGTATCACGTACTATAAGAACGTGTACACACATTCATATGATTCTATGATTTCAGTTTATATGGCAGATATTACATTCTTTTATTGCAAAATTCTGCGCCGTTGCTGCAACAATATCGAGTGCGGTAATGTACCCAATACTGACGCTGTGTCTAGTTCAGACTACTTCTGCGCAGTTGTATATTCGAAATTCAGCGGGTTAATAAGCAAACGGTAAGCAAGCGACACGGATGAGTTCGATTTACAGTACACATGCACATCTACGAGTAGCTGCTCACATCTTACGCCCAGACCGTTTCTGTTGTGTGTGTTATTGTAATTAATATTAAATTAATTTTGGTAAGTGGTAATATTGTATTTATTTATTAATAAATATAAAAAGCATAGACCAAATGAATGGTGGACAAAATGATTGGTGGACAAAATGAACGGTGGACAAAATGAATGGTGGACAAAATGAACGGTGGACAAAATGAACGGTGGACAAAATGAATGGTGGACAAAATAATAGGACGCCAGATTGGCATGCTTGTTACAGAAGTACTTTTGGACACAAATGTTCTGAATAGGTGGATAATAAAAATGGTAAATTGGGATGGGGGACGCATTGTGTGCTAATTATTGTATTTGTTCCGATAAAACGATGTAAAAAATATTAAGATGTCTGGCTAAAAAAATTTAGCGCTGACCTTAAAATGATTTCGTACAAATAAACAAGTGAAAACAAAAATTAGCAGGCAAAGTTTGGAAAACAGAAGAATTTTTTCTAATTCCTGAAAATGCAGAAATCCTACGTGAAAAAAGATCAACTTTTATTTTGCGCTTTCTCGGCTTCTCATGTTTACGTTTCCGTGTATATGCCTTGACTGTGTTCCATGCAGATGTTATGACCATTTCAGAAGAAAAAGATTTATACATGTAACCGTGAGCCTAGAAATCGAATCATTTGGCAATGCAACATCGTACCTGAGCGCCAACCACAACAATCTGGGGAAGGTCTATTGCTTTCATTTCGTCGATGCCAATTCCGCTGAACGCATCCTGAATGCGATTTACTACTCGAATAAGGGCCTCCATTGCAGCGCACGCTCGAAAACAATTACTGGCTGACAAAGTGCCGGAAAAAATCAAAAAACTGTATTTAGCTTTGCGATTTCGGATGGCCTTTAGTCGTTCACTACTGTATGGGTAAAAATTGAATTAGCATGTCCACGACAATGGGTTTTAACTTTAAGTTGCTATCATGACTGTGAGGAACGTGTCTTAACCTAAGCCACCACACTTCCCACTTTTGTTACTGTAAGTGTATTTAACCACCTAATCTAACGGCAGTAACTTACAGTAATAATAATGATCTAGCGGTAAAGGTAGTATGTTACAGCGTTCAGTGTTGGCGCCATAGCAACCAAATGGCAACATAATAAGAATAATGTCAAACTGGTACTCGGCATTACGAAAGTATGTAATCCAGTTCAGTCGAACCAACGATTAGTCAATTTCTCATGCGGTAAAGTGCACGAAATATGCGCATGAAGATTTTTTACATAGTACAACCACGCGGAGCTATTTTGTGCGACCGTAAGGCATAAGACATTTGTCCAGACTTTGGGGCACCTTTACTGCGCCCGTTCGAAAAGCATTAGTCTAGTACAGTAAAGTATCTACCGTAACAACAAAGTGACGGTCACGGAATCAAGGGTATTTTAAGAAACGATAATTGTATGCACAAGGATGAAAACCATGAAATCACTAGCAAAAGGTGGAAGCAATTAGCGCATCTACCAAGTACAGAGTAGAGCCTTACATATCCCAGTATCCGCAAGAAACTGTTCCAATTAAATCCAACATCCCAGGCATTTTGAGATGACACGAAGAGAGCAGTGACGTTCGGCTGCCATCCAGCCATTTCCGCCTGACGACAACCCTGCAGCACATTTGTTTTTAAACAGGACAACAGTGGTGTAGCCTTTCCTTGTAGTATGTAGATTAAAGATCGTGGTTTGCCTCTTGAACACACAACCGCGCAAAACTTAAGACGAAACTAGAAACTGCCGAAGCCGTAAGATGTTAAATACATCTTCTGGTGTTTTTAACTTTTCCTCTATTTGGTTGTCCAGTTTCGACGTTCCCTATCCAGTACTGCCCAGCCAATCAAGCTACACGTGGAGCAACTACGCTATCAGCGAAATTCTCATCTCCATATCTGGAATTATATTCAATGCCTTCATTATACTGACGTTTGCCTACCATCGCTACCTCTTGAAGAATGTCTTCATGATCTACCTGCTGAATATCTCGGTTGCGCATGTGACCTTTGCTGTTCTTAATGGCTCCGTAGATTTGGCGGTAAACGGCTACTCAGAATGGAGATTCAGTCGAGCCGTCTGCACATTTGACCTATACACGCATTATGTCCTGGAATCGCTGATTGTTTACGGTCATTTGTTGATCACGTTAAGCCGCTTTTGGGAAAGCTTCTTTCCTGATTCATACAATAGATACCATGCACGCAAGACTGTGGTGTGTTTGTGCATTATCCAATGGATTTTCGTACACCTGGTTTATACACCGGGGATCATACTGAATTCATATAAAACGGTGGGCATCAACAGCGCTTGCCGCATAAATCTGGAGATTGCGAGCGTAAATGTATGGATGGAAATGATGGTGGTTCTGTTTATTCTGGTGGAAATTGTTATTATTGCTTTTTGTCCGTTTATTCTGCTGCGGGAACGAACGCTCCAAGCAAAGGTCAGTGTTGAAGCGGATGATGTTAACACCGTCGAAGAGAATATTTCGGAAGCAAAATCACCAAATCGAAATGGCTTTCCTCTTGTATTGGAAGACATCGGTAAGCATGAAGAACTATTTTTGTAAGCTACATTCTGTATATCAGTACGTCTAGTAAAACCGCATCCACTCGCACTCTTTCCACACAATTTATGACCACAAATCATCTGATTACCATGAGTGCAAATGCTGCAGTCTTCCCGTTTTTATATCACTTAATAATTTTAATCTTTACAATATTATTCTATAGTCTTCTCCTAATTGAATTAATACTATGTTTCAGAGCATCCAAATATTATTTCCATTCAACTGGAAGCCGACGCGGAACGTCTAGCTAGCGAGCGCCGCAGTATGCGTCGCTGTTTTCTCCTTTTTACCGGCACGACGCTACTGTTCTGGACTCCGCTCGTCACGTGCTTAAGTATCTCCACTTACGACGTCCTTCGGCGATCGGAAGCGGCACTCGACACCGTGTCTATGCTGTATTCTTTACAAATTATCGTTGACCCGACGGTGTTTGTTATCTCATTCCCGAACGTTAGGAGCGCAATGTGGTTATCGGTCCGATGTTTTGTATCTCTTTAAAATAATTAAATAAGTAATATTTCTTATACATCTACCGCCAAATAAGTGTGCTTCAATAAAAATAAAAACTGAATGGAGTTCAGCGTAAGCGCTTTTATAACATGAGTGATTACTTGTCTCCGTTGGATGCAGAGTTGTTGCTTCAAGAAGTCATATTTTTTTAAAATTGATTACAATAAAATGTCATAAACTTTATTGCGAACAGCTCCTTAAAGTCTCTGCATACTGTGCAGTTGAAAACGGCGGAAATAGTCATCTTTCAACAAACAAGTTGCGTCAACAACGAACAAGTCCATCACATAACTTTTACATTATTTTTTTCCTGTGTAACCGGTATTGTATCCCGTCCCGTATCCACTTCCCGTTCCAGTTCCATATTGTCCATACATGCCGGTATTACCGTACTGTCCAGTTCCATATTGATTATACCCCGTTCCATATTGCCCACTACCAGTACCGTACTGATTGTAGCCGGTACCGTATCCCGAACCGTATTGTCCGGTTCCGTATTGGTTGTTATATCCCGTACCATAGCCACTGCCGTATTGTCCCGTACCGTATTGATTATTGTAGCCGGTGCCAGTGCCGTACTGTCCGGTACCGTATTGGTTATAACCGGTGCCATATTGGCCGGTTCCGTACTGATTATAGCCGGTTCCGTACTGGCCAGTGTTTCCATATTGGTTGTACCCCGTTCCGTATTGTCCCGTACCGTAACCGTACTGATTATTCATCGGATACCTGGTAACGTCAATAGTAAAGGTAGGTCAGCCCATAAATCGGCTGATCGGGGAAAACCGTAAAGTAAAACAACACGACTAATGTATTTTTTCATCGGAAAGTTACTACCAGATTTTACCCGGTTATATAATATATGTATCAGTATGCAATCACGGGAGCAAGCTGATGACTTTGCATGCATGAATAATGCATCCATAGTCCGTTATACAATGTGCTATGTTATGCATCTTACGGTTTTACCGTAGCATAAGGTAAGATGCTTATTTTACGAGCATGTTTGCAGTACATAAGTATTGTTTTATTAGTGTTTTAAGTACTGCATACGGCGAATGCTCATGTAAACACGCTATATAATTTATTACCCGGATTGGCCGTATCCAAATCTGCAACGAAACATAATTTACTAGTTTAAAATTTCATTACGCACCAGTCGGAAATATTTTGATCCAACAAATAAGCAAATACTGGAAAATTCCAGGCTTACGTACGTTCTAGTTCGCAGTAAAACCGTACTTACTTATTCAAAATCAGCGCAGATGTACTGCATATCCTATATTCCGTTAAAAATTGTTTACGTTATCGAAACTTAAATTACATTTTAAATGAGGAGTTTCCAACTATTGTTTTTACTGCAACAAGCAGAAAAGTTAAAGAATGCTATACATGTACCCTTTTCCTATGATATAGTAGCATTAGCAAAAAGAATACATTTAGTTTAGAGTCCAAGACATAGACTCTGAAATTTGTGATTATGAACGAAAGCTACGATAGAAACAAGTTTATAATTGAGCAATGTACTTTTATTCGTACCCGGTTCCGTATTGTGAATTGTATCCTGATCCATACTGTGAATTATAACCACTTTGTGGATATCTACAAAGTACAAAGTGTAGATTCAAAATTACACGAATAAACAATTTTGCCAATACGTATACTGTACGTATAAAGAGGCAACAAAACGAGTGAGTATTTAGAGTAAGTACTGAGTCTATGATGATTTAAAACTGGCACTTTCAACAGGATTTAGGTAAATTGATTTAATTCATATAAATTAATGTAAGAATTACTCACATAAACTGAACTCATAATGTAATTTCTTACACAAAACTAATAGAACTGAGCAGTTCTGATACATTGTCGAATAGTACTTACTGAGACGTTAAGGTATAAGATGATTGGGCATTAACATATGATAACGCTAAAATCCCGCAAGCGATTAAAACTGAATGTGCACCGGTCATTTTCGATACAGTACGTTGCGGAGATTCCAGGTGAAAACTGTACGTCACATAAACTATCAAAATCGTAGAATCACCGATATCCCTATAAGTACCGGGTCGACGTGTTTATAAGGAACAGCTGATAAATGTTTAGCAGTTTGCTTAGGCAGAAGAAATGTGTACCAATCAGCTGAAAAGCTGGTGATTGTGTACCCGGCAACCGCACCGTGTAGACGCATTTGGCCACTGTACAGTGTGTGTGCTCAATGGTTGGAATTCTTCACTAAGGCGTTTGCTGACAAACATCATCGGTAAACAGACTGTAATAACCTTGGCAGCGCTAGTGGCACTAACGCTAATATATCCATCATTATCCATCATCAGGGAAGAGATTACGTGGTCAATTATGGACACACCCCGTATGCGCCGTGTTACGTTGCTGTATAACCAGTATATATGCATTCCTTATCGGAAAAATTCGTTTCCGCGTTGGGGGCGTTGAAAAGAGTGCAATCATATGAGCCATAAATTCTATATATAGCTCAGCGGAAAAAAATTATGCTCATTCACAAATTATGAATAGGACTATCGTGTTATAAAGTGCATGTAATTTTATGCCGCATTTCGCTCTACAAACCTATTTTATTTGAGTAGAGTGCGGAATGTTAAAGGTTAATAGTGTGGCAGCAATGTTTTAATTTCGCTCTGGAACTTTTACGGTGTGTATAGCAAAGCGTTTGCTGCAGTTTTAACTGGAAAGTTCTAGACTGATGCGCCAGGCTGCAATATAAACGTGTGCAACAGCTTGAAAAATTCTCATCTTTCTTAGTAAAGAAATCCAGGCAATAAGTTTGAGTGGAGACATCTAATAAATAGTGACACATGTCGGACTGCAGCATATTATGTCGATGGGCTATCATTTAATTAGGCCATCGATGACAAACAGCTTCATCTCATCAACCAAATTACTCGGTTTAATAGCCAATCTTTAAGAAACTTCCTGGGAAAAAAATTTCGGAATTCAGTGCAAAGACTTAAAAATCATCTACATGTTTGGGTAGTTTTTGCGGTTTTTGGTCCGGTGTTTTTTAGAAATAAATAAAACGGCACAGTAAAAGATATTTATTTTACTACAACGATGCTTTAATTTTACTTATAAACAAAGTATAAAAAACGTCGATGAATACCAGATTATTTTGTAACGTGTTATACTGTTTAAAAAGGAAATCAGACTTTCAAGGAGACCCAAGCCATCGATCGATACAGACCAACAGCTGGTGGTATTCCCATCACATTAAAGGATTCAACCCGCCCTCTCGATCGACCAGGCATGGAAAGCGCGCGCGACACAAAAAAACTAAGCAATACATCCCGGATCGATTCCGGAACGATTCAGCATCAAATCTGCATACATATTGTTAACAACATATACAACATGCCGGGGAACACAACCGGCACGCACGGCTCCATCGATCTCTGCCCCGGTAATAATACAGCTACATACTGTATATACATTATACAGCAGATTCTAAGCCGGCCGGAACCAGCGATGATCGGCCCGTGTTTAGGAGCGTGACTTGTAGCATTGTGCTCCGGTGGAAGTCAGGATAACATGCGCCCGGCTTTTCTCCTTCTCTACACCGTGCTCTGACATGCCCACACATGTTGGCATGCGGCCCCCAGCCCAGCCGTCGTGCCGCCCGCCCATTTCCGCCTGTTCCGTTCCAGTCTGTTACGCGTGCTGCGCCGACGCACATATACTGTCCGGGTTCATTTAACACGGTTTATGCGGGATTGGTTACACGGCTTTTGAAGAGCGTTGTTGTATAATACAGTCGGATACGTATAGTGTGAACCAATGTCTGCTGTATGTCGCTGAGAATAAAGATATGGATATGTCGCTGATAATAAAGATATGTCGCTGATAATAAAGATCAACATCAATTATTATTATAAAAAAACAGCCATACTTGGCGATTGCCTTAATCGCCTAGCTTTCTCGAAAACGCATTGATTTACCTACTCAGCAATTTATTAATCGGGAAGTAGACAGAACATCATCTTTGCAAAGTACCGTATAACTAGGTTTTATCTAGCCAAGTGTATAGTGTAGGATTTTTTATCTGTTCGCGTTTTCTCAGATTTTGTTTCGATTTTCTTCGAACACGTATCTCAGCAAATTATCTGTACTGAAAAAAACAACACAATTTTCTGTAATTGCTGTTGCGTGTACAGTGTGCGAAAGCGAAGCGCATGAGATTTCCGCGCGGGTTGTTTTTCCCATGAGTGCAACCCGTGAGAAACTAAAACCCCTGATTATTTTCCACATAAATTTAGCGGATATTATAAACATCTCCAAATTCGACGTGCCTAATGATTGCATTTAAAAATTGATGCCGGTGTTTCTGTACTAAATCCGGTAAAAATAACCCACTGGACTCAAATTACCTCCGCGCGCGGTCAGGCACCCTTCGGTCGCCGCTGCGGAGCCGCAAACTGCATTCCATGGGCTGGGGAACGTCTGAAATTCGTCTAGTATTTCATCATCGTAAATCTTCTCTGATTTCCCGCATGAAGAGCGCGCCATTTCCCCCGCACCGCTATCATTCCTCCCCTGGCCCAAATAATACAAAATTGACTCCAATATGCGGCCTGCGCGCGATGTGGTTACGTTATATAGTCCGGCAATTCGCCATGCCGAGAGTGAATGATCTCTTAAGCATTCTGGCAACTATAATATTCCCGGCCTTTCTGAGATGATTGATGTCTATTTGCTGTCACCGTTTAGCCGACATATATACCATGTTTTCTCCCGCTCTCTTTCCGCCACTAGCCAGAAACTAGCCAAGAAACATCACTGATGATTTATAATTAGACTGTAAAAACATTCAGCACGTCGCGATCGTCGTCGTCATCGTTTTGCGCATATGTTCAGATGATCTGCATCTTTGCCGGCCCGCATTGTGCTTGCGTGTTGTAGATGGTTAATACGTACTGCTTGGGGAAAAACATATCCACATGAACGGCCAATCTACGCGCCGGGATACTCTGTGTTGTACGATACTTGGGCCGTTTTCTCAACGGGGCAACTGGTGTGTGCGGGTGTGTGTGTGTGTGCCTGTCTGTTTTGGTGTTGGATATGTAGTCCAAATGGGAACGATGTGCAGTTCCCAGTGGATCGGTTTTGTACTGGTACTGGGCACTTATCTTCGCCTCTTCGATATAAACTCTGCGCGAGAATTGATGCAGTACTGCAACTGGAAACATCATCGGTTGAACTAGAATTAACTTCTTTAAATCAAAACTTGACCCATACTTTACAGGATTTTTAGGAAAGAAATTTTTTCCCGATCGTAAACGGTGCTGGTATATGCTGGGACAGCTAAACAGATCTTTATCTTATTTATTTTCGCTATCAACGAATCCCAATATGTAAAGTACAAGAAACGGCAATTGATGGATCGCTGTTATTAATCAATCTATATAACTTTATTCACAGTTTTGACGCTGATGGCGACTATGATGGCAGGCACATACGGAGAAAAATTATGTAAAGTTGTGTACTGGTTAATAATTTGACATAACCAACACTTTTACTATTAACTGCACTGTTAAAATTCGACACGGACGAACACGAGCTCTGCAACGAGAGAAACTAACCAGCAGTAGCTAACAGACATGGCACGCATAATCGTAGTGCAGTGTCTCCTGACACATTAACCCCATTCATAAAATTAATGATGTTACATTTATTGGACGAAGGTTTAGAATTACTCAAAATCGCGATTGCGCTTAGTCCACAAAATTAATTTTTTTTTATTTTCGCGTAAAAACTGCATGATCGGCCTATCGGATGATTAACATTAACCGGCTTTACTGTGCAAGGGTCGGCTGCGCAGAATCGTCGCATCCCTGTTGAGCCGGTACCATCATTTCCCACACCACTCTACATCCTTCTGGCGTCTACATAGTGTAATACACGCCAACGGCAGTCCCTCGTAAGACCGGTTTCTTCTTACACACACATCCACACAGTAACAAAACCCCCGCACACGACCGATATCCAGTGCACACAGCGGCAACATAAATTCTCTTGATTCCCAAACCGGCTGGGTATGTACAGGCCATTTCACTGCATTTGTACACACATATTATATTTATCGGGGAAATTACTCCACACACCATCGACCAACATATATTTATGGACGCTGTATCCCGTGTAAATCGCCCAGAGGATTAGTTATTATGGATTATGTCTAAATGGATACATGCCATTTACCGGCTACATTATGGGATTACGCACAAGGTAACAGGTATTTCTTATGTTTGTCTAGCCTTTCTTATACCGCACTGTAAAGACGCGATCAGCACGCAGGCATTTTAACCGGGTGCAGATTGATTATCCCCGTTTTCCGGAGTTATGTTTGCTGCGTGTGTGTATATACGGCTGTTTGTACATGTAGATCGGGGGAAGAGCATTATGTGGGTTTGTTGGTGGGACGCGGGGAAAAGGAGGTTAAAGTCGCTTTTATGTTTAATCAGACTCCGTGTTATGCATATATGTATCTCTGCCTGCTGGCTGCTCTTTCTCCACTCTGTCTCCCTGCTCTCTGACTCCTTTTTATCCCCTCTCTATCGGACACACACACACAAACGCTCTATATTGATTTTGCTGCCTCTTGGACGCGGGAACGCGCGTAGGGGCCCTAATTCACTTTGTTTCTGCCGTTGGCTACACTCTCTCTCCGCTCTCTTCATCCGCTTGGTGCCTGCAGATATCCGTTGTATACAGTATATGTACATGGGGGCCAAAACGTTTTAAACTGCTGCCTCGATTAAGGGAAACGGGAATCGCTTTTAAGGCCTTTAGTTGGCAAATTGTCCAATGAGGATGGCTACAAGGTTTTCCCGGGCAACCGCTGCAGCATCTGTCCGCTGGCGAGTTTCTCCCATAATTCAGGCATGCGTTATACGCCATCCAGGGTGGAAAACGTGATGTTTTTTGGTCGGATTCCATTAAGGGTGCACTTTAGGAAGGGAAAAAACTTGCGATTCAAGTGCTATTGCACAAAGAAGAGGAAGACTTTTCCGCGCCCGATTATTCCTTTTACTCCTTTCTTGAAAATTTTTTTAATTAACTTGCTTAATCAGGTTTTTGCATTCGTAAAAAGTGCCGGTTTGCACGACAAAATTAGGATGGGATAGCGGTAGTTTGGAAGATAAGGGTAATCGGATGCGTCTTTCGTTTATAAACAACATCGTCAGTGTAATGGTGATTTACACTAACCATTAACCGAACGTTAATGTTTGAGAACATCTTCCAACGGGTAGAATTTTATGAGCAGCGCGTTTATTTTTCTTCCTTACACACAGCGCCACTCCATGGCGCGGTGATGTGGTAAAACGACGAACGACGCAGTAGATGTGTTTATGGATGCGATCCATTTAGCACAGTGTTTACTCGTGCCAGATGTTGAGTGAGGCGAACCGGGTGCGAACAGGCCCGTCCACTAACATAGCAGCAATAATATTATATCCCCTCTCTTCCCTACAACAACAGCCCAAAGAAAAACGTTTTGATTAAATGCTGACTCAAGCCGATCCCAGCCGGCTGAGGTAGTATTTTCATTAAGCCGCGCCAAACATGAATCACATAATCAATATCTTTTATCGGCATAATCCGGCTATGAAATATTAATAAGTGCGCCGTCTGCTTAGGACCAATCGCGCGCCCCATCGATCGGGGGCGCAAATCTATACTACGGTGTATAGACTTGCATAAAGTTGCACGACATCCTGAGTATCATTAACGCGATGTAAATACACGCCGTGTTGACCGACCAGGTCACCAGGTGCTAGGCTGTTTTTTTCCGGGATAAACGCCTATTAATATACCATATATGACGTGACCTCGATCTCTCGCTTTCTGACGTCAGGCTCGTTTCGTGGTTTCTTGAAGATGATGCGGTGATGATGCGTTGAAGCAAATAGACATTGTCGGCCGGTATCATTATGAGGATGTAAACGATTAACGCCCCGATGACGTCGGAACCCGAATGAGTGCGATCGTGTTTATGGTCTTGCAACCGGGGCTTTTATGAACCACTTCCGCCTGCCGGGCATCCATCGGTGTATACAGTTCGTATGGGATGAAGATGGGTTTATATTGACATGCCGACTCATTCTTTCCTTGCTGCAATAGCTGAAACAAAAACACTCAACCAGCTTTCCAGCCCACTCTACAAATAAAATAGTAGCAGGCGCCGGATGCAGTTTAAAAAAGTTTTCGTTGCTGCCCCGATAACAATGACTTCGCACAAAAATTTTGACGATATCAGCACATAATTCATCAATCCATAAAAAGAATTGATCTGGCTTTCTCTTAACAAATTTCTGTAGTACTAATGGTAAGAAATCTGAAAAAAAACCGGCAAGTTTTTTAGTTAAGAAAATTTGCTTATGTCTTTTAAGTTTTTTAAATTATTTTGCTCAGAAGCCGATGAATTCGGCATGTTTAAGAGAATTAATAAATCTAGTGCAGATATTTGCTGTTTTGATATTTCGCTATATAAAAATCGATCCTGGGCTTTTGTTGGGAGGCGTCCATGTCAACACCGTAGCTCTGTGCACGCGTATTCTACACAAAGATTTCTGCCTTGGAGAAAAGGAGATTTCCAGTCCATTAACAGTGTCTTTTGTCATTCACACGACCGTGCAAATTGTCCCACTGTGTGCACCAGACACGATTGTCCCGCGAGCCTGACAGTGCGCTCACGGTTTAAATAGCGAACGGCGTGCGCCCGGATTTTAATTTATCGGGAGGATGCTGGAAACGGCGTGAGCGTGAGCAGAATACCGGACCAACCCGCCAAAAGTCACGACAGAATTTTTTCTTACCAAGAAATACGGTGACAAAGCGCCATTGAACAGAAAAACGACAAAGAGCAAAAGTTTTCTTCCCGTTTCTTAAAGAAAGTAGGTTGCGCTATAATACCAGTGCACATTGAGGCCAAACGTCTTCAGCGGTATTTGTGCTTCTGCCTGAATATGTATTGTCGCTGCCAATTTTTTTCTCCCGGCCCGGCGACGCGACCAATGGTAATATGGGCTTGTCATTCAGAATAAGCTGGCAACTTTGTCAAGTGGCTCGCTCTGTCTGTCTGCTATGCGTTGTGTAACTTGTGTTGTGTGTGTCGGTTCTCCCTCGGTCTCTCGTATACGCCGTTGTGACTGCTGATGCGCAGTGGCCATATATTGACACGTGTCAGCGCAACAAACAGCTTTTCCTGGAGTATGACAAAATGCTCCCATGAGGGAATAATACTCCAATCTTCCATCGTGGCCTTGTTAAGCATGGACATACAGTTAAAAATCAAGTATCGTGTCATTCCCCTTCTGAACATGCGCGAGACGCGCATTGTACGGGGAAAACGCGGTTGATTGGTCAACCGTTGTCCGCATGACAAAAGCCATACAATGCATCCTAATTTAAAGCAGCTAGTTTTCAACCATGGAAAAAACTGACTGAACGCACACAGTCTTCCGGGTTGGTTGGCATGGCGTCTTTCGGAGATTGTCATCTCCCGTAACGCCGAAGGTGCAATTAGCGCTTATTTCCGTCGTGTACGTCTCGTGGCGGTTTAACGCAAGGGACCGTTTCCCCTTTCGAAAATGGAGGTCAGCCAGGTCATCGTTTACACATTATCCTTCTTTCTCGTTTCTTTTACATTTCCCTTGGTAACCACCAATACCCGAAAACGGCAACGGCCCCGTTTCCATTTTGGGCACATCGGCGTATAGATACGCAGAAAAACGGATTGGACGTTAAACTTGATTAAGACATAGCTGCTGTTTGATCTCATCAAGGCATGACTGGGAGACTAAATATGCAGTTGAGCGGAAACGCAGCAACGCGGATAGCGGATCGTGGTAGCATGTATACAGTATGCGCGGAGGGAGCAATATTCCTGCCACCGTCTCAATGATATTTTCTCATTAAGTTGCCAATGTTTGCCTAACGGACGGGATTGGGCATTGATTGTCTGTTGGCCGGTTGTGTGCGGCGTCGTCGCTGCTGTGTGTATGTCAGTCAGATGTACAGTGTGTGTGTATTTGTGTGGACAAAGTAGCCGAAAAGGAGCTTTCCCATCCGGTGCATTCTCTTCCCTGCTACTGCCTTCTTCCCGCCCGAAAACCGGCTTAACCCACATTAAAAAAATACTCTGTTTGTCCAATCTATTGTGCTCGTTGCGTGGAGTGCCCCGCGCAGAATGGCCGGCAGGGGAAAAGTGTCTCTTCGTTTTCCTTTTTGACAAGCGCTCTATTGTGCTCGTGCAGCACACAGACTATATTTGTGCCATCGTCGAGGAATCTCTTCCATATTGAACAATTTCTTACAGAAAACTTCAAAAAAATTGTAGCAATTTTGTAGCAAAAATCGTGCTTTTTGCCGAAATTTCTTAAATCTTTTTGAACGATTTAAATCTTAACCATTTTACATTGAATTAAATTACACTTCGTTAATCAAAGAAAGACCTTCATTTAAGCGAGACATCGTGACGAACTTTTTTGTTCGGATAAACCATCCGCTCGCCACTGCTCTCGAGCACACACATTTTCCCATTTAAATTCGCACATG
Source organism: Paramacrobiotus metropolitanus (assembly GCF_019649055.1). Taxonomy (NCBI): domain Eukaryota; kingdom Metazoa; phylum Tardigrada; class Eutardigrada; order Parachela; family Macrobiotidae; genus Paramacrobiotus; species Paramacrobiotus metropolitanus. The sequence continues at coordinate 83,550 of NW_026570274.1, forward strand.
CCTCGCAGCGATGATGCTGGAATAATATGGATCCGCTGGTGATGTGTATATGGACGCCGGGAATGGAGCAAACGCGCCCCGGTCTCTGCGTCGCTTTCCTTGTATCTCTTTTGACTTGATTCCCTGCTAACCATTTTTATAGCATGTTAATGGATTAACTTCATCCGTGTGCTTGTGTATATATACGCGTCTGCGTTGGGTGCGCTGATCGTTTGCCAGGCAGATGGCCCCGCGCATTCCCGACAATACACCAGGGCGTCCACGATGCGGGACGATTAGGCGAATTCGCTGTGTGTGTCGGTCTTTCAGTTAATTGATCATTTTGCCGCATGATAATTTCTCGGAATGATCCGATCGTGTTCTACAGGATACCGGCTGCGGGGACAGCAACGCATTAATCCACAACATTACCCGCATCTCCAATGCCGCTACGGCATCATCCGGACGCTGAGTCCTCGCCACTGCAAAGGTCACTGCTCTTGTTAATCTGTCCGGTCGTCGCCGTTGTCACCGCCGCCATCATTCTCTCCCGCCTCGCCTGCACCGCACCGACGACCATCCCCCGTCAGCCGGATGTCGTCCGGGCCGGCATTGATCGGCAGGATTGTTCTGGTTTGTGATGGAATTGCGCGCTATTGTGCAGGCACTGATTGTCGGCATAATATTACTCGGCTACTGCTATGATCAATGTAAGTTCTTTGAGTGTTGGATATGCGGAAGGGTTTTTGCGGGAAAACCCCGATTATAACATTATGGCTCTTTTACAGGCGCGGCTTCGGAGGACGAGGAACGGCTTGTTAGGGATTTATTGGCCAGATATAATCGATTAGTGCGTCCGGTCACCCATATGAACGACACAGTCCATGTGCGGTTTACCTTGATATTGTCATTGCTCATTAGTGTGGTAAGCAGTTTGCTCGTTCAGTCCAGCTACCGTAGATTAATTTAGAGCAGCTTATTTCCTTTAAAGTGAAGTAAGGAATTAAATTCTTCAAATATTCTGTAAGAGCGTTAATAAATGTTTAATTAGTGTGATTACTGTACTCTCGCAAAGCCATTAGACTCGTTTTCGTAATACCATGTCATTTGCTTCCTGAGCCTTGTGTAGAGATAAGTGAATTCCGGAAGAGCAACAACCATGCAGAATTTGGTAGAGCACGTAGATCGACGCAGTTCCAGTAATCTGCTGTAATTGTTTATGACAAAGAAATCAATAACTGCGTTGTAACTTGTAAGTCATATGGCTTTTGCGAGTCAGCGGCATTTTCGTTGGATATCTTAAAACAGTAATCACCATTTAAATTAATCATCTTATTTGGAAGTAAAAGCCAATTTTTGTACATCATCAGCAAAGAATCTATTATCCACTCTTTAACTCTTGATTTACTATTCTGAATATATGAACACTACCAGGAAGTACTTTGGACTTAAATGACGATTAACAATATCCGTTGTATTTTCAGCAAGAAAAGGAACAAGTGATGAAAACTAATGTTTGGTTAGAATTTGTAAGTGTCCCATTTATTACTGAAATATTTTAATGCTTATATATAAATACAATGTGATTATCCTGCGCAGAAATGGAAGGATCCTCAGATGGTATGGGATCCGGCAAATTACGGCGGGGTGACGACCATCCGGCTGCCGGTGGATAAGATCTGGATACCGGATGTGGTCCTAATCAACAAGTAAGTGCGCACTGCACCTTGTCGCGGCATTTCCGCTAGAAAGTCACAGTGCTAGAATCAATGTCGGCGTGGATAAATATAACTCGTATATACTGCAGCCGGCATGATTGTCCATTCGGTTGTTGCAGCGATCGATATGTAATCACTGATAGAATGCTTATGTTTGCAGTGCGGACGGAAAATGCTGTGGCTGCCTCCTTCCATTTACAAATCGACTTGTGATATTAAGGTGCATAACTTTCCTTTCGATGTAAGTATCCATTTTAATTCTTCACTGACGTAACCGTATCATCTGTAGAGTAGGTTTTAATGCTCGCCTAATCTGGATGCATCGGTATTAATTTAAGTTTCCATATCAGTGTTACGGGGTTTACGTTATCTTTAATTTATATTACTCAAATGAAGTGATTTCATAATATGCTAGCTTTGCAATTATGCAAGTATGTGTAACGATGCAGCAGAGCGTTAGCTGCTTTCTTGGAAATTATTCATGATATTTTTGGAAAACGGGAATATATGGGGATTATATCCAACCAGGATGATGTTTATTCGTACGATAATCTGCCGGTATTTACCTTAAACCCATTTTATGCATGAACGACACTCTGTATAGTAGCGCCAGCGGCGCATTAACGAATCAGCATGCGGCTGAAAGGGTGCGGACGCAAATGAGCGCGTTAAAGAGACAAATCTTTCCAGCAATAAGGCTAATCAAAACGATTCATCATGCAGGTGTACACTGTACAGACTACAAACTACAAAGTGCATAGCGGTGCCTCGTTGAGCGGGTAATACAGATAAAAACAATCAAGTGTGACATGGGAAAAGCCCTTTTTATAAGGTTTCTGAGAGTAATATCTATATTTGTTCCAGTAAAAATACATAGCATTTTAAAAGTGGTGCAATACTGTAGTTTGTCACAATATGGAATTTGTTTAAGTTTAATTAAAATGGTAACTGGAAATGGTTAGTAATCAGCAAGATAATCGAGGGGGATTGAAATTTATTGCAATACGTTAGTTAGGCAATGCACAGATACATTGTACATTAATACAACTCATTATGCAAGTGCATGTACATTAATTTAGCACCTGATTGTAGGAGCAAATCTGCGATATGAAATTCCAGTCATGGACGTATAACGCCGACGAGGTCAACTTGGACTTCCGCGAGGATACCAACCGGCTGGTGGACCGCTCCGGCTACCAGAGAGCGGCACATGGGACCTGGTGATGGCCATCGGTTTCCGCAACACCTACCGCAAAAGCGACAAAGACCCCAACATGGTGGACATCACCTACAAGATCATTATCCGCCGCAAGACCCTCTTCTACACCATCAACCTGCTAATCCCCACCGTACTGGTCAGCTTCCTCTCCGTGCTGGTCTTCTATCTGCCGACGGCGGCCGGTGAAAAGGTCGCCCTCTCCATCTCTATTTTGCTCACCCTTAACGTCTTCCTCCTGCTGGTGTCTAAACTGTTGCCGCCGGCCGAGCAGTTGCCCCTCATCGGCACCTACCTTCTCTTCACCTTCCTGATGAATCTTGTCTCCATTGTCGTCACGGTCATCACGATCAATATCAATTTCCGCAGTCCCAAGACGCACACCATGCCCACGTGGATCCGGCGGGTGTTCCTGGGGTGGTTGCCGGTTATCCTGCTCATGCGCCGCCCTAAGAAACCCAAGCGCTCCACACCGTACCGCTACGCCAAGCCGGAAGAGGGCAACCACACCGGCGGACGGATGCCGGGGGATCTGCAGCATCAGCGGACAACGTACGCCCGAAGTGCCTCACCCGGTCCGCCGTCGTCGTCGGCCGCGGACCGCGGAATGTATGATGCCATGGAGATGGTGGAGTTCCGCTCCACCAGTACGCCACGCCACTTTGCCGCCGGTGGGGACCGCGGGCGGCCCGTCGACCAGTAACAGTATGCCGGGGTTCGCCACGCGGCGCTCCTTCGCGCAGCGCACCGCGTCGGATCATTATCTGGCGCGGCATGACAGCGAGGACAACGAGGAGATTAGCCTCAACTCACCGGATGCGCGCCTCGTTACCAGCTCGATTGAGTATATTGTGGAGTATCATCTGCAGAATGATGCCATTCAAGAGGTGCGTATAGGTTAAAGTAGCAGTACAGGCAGTACTCCAGTAGTAATGCACGTACCGGCCATAATCACGCTTCCTTCATTTAAAACAACCACGTTCATATGTTTTCCTTTATTTAAACTCTGCAGATAACTATTCCATTGCATAAAAACTGCTCATAAATGGTAAAGTTATAAATTTGCTTGCTAAAGAAAAGTTAATTATCTGTAAATATATTTTGTAAGTAAATATATGTGTACCAGTTTACGGTACATACTCGTGCTCATATAACTGTAATACTATAGTTTTTGCATTTCGATAGTTATGTAATTCGTTGTTTTGCACTAATAATTAATCGTATGTAGCGCCTTTGTCGATAAAATGCGGATGCGTGCTGTGGCAAACCGTATGTTTCAAGATAACACTCATGACAGAGCTTTCATGTACTGCTGTTACCTATTAGTGATTAAACTAGTCATGTACGTATTTTGATTTTGGTGGTAACTGCAGGTGGAAGATGATTGGAAATACGTGGCCTTAGTGGTTGATCGTTTGTTACTGTGGATCTTTTTTGTGGCAACCACCGTGGGATCATTCAAGATACTCCTCAGCTCCGAGACGATATTCGAGACACTGGATCAAGCTGCCGCTCGTCATCAGCTCTGACCAATCACGACGCTGGACGTAGTCAGTGCAGCGCGAAACGTGTCAGTCTGATGATATGGGGCAAACAGCCGCTGTGCTCGATTACGGTTGACTCAATTGGCCAAAGAAACTGTATTTACAGAACCAATCGCCACACTTTTGTGCATTGCCTGCGTTTAATTAATAAATTACCTGGAACGCATTTTAAGAGTTTTCCCTTGAACATTTTAATTAACCTGGTGGTTTTTCTCTTTTTGCTCATTGTGCGCATCGATTACTGTTTGTCAAAAAATTATTCTATAATCAAAAATGGAAATTAAAGAAGCATGAAGTTATGGAGTGGACGAGATGCGCCGGTATTTCACTTCATCATAAACATTCGGACCATGGCGAGTCTGCAACGAAAACATCAAAATCGATACAGATCTGATATAAAAACCTGTCAAAAGAAGCACGTACAACAATAAGATGGTCGCCACAGTCGCTAAACGTATAATGGATATAGTAAATTATCCCAACGGTTTTCTCGCAAATTTGGTATAAATCCCTTTTCTTTTCGTTCCACTGGAATGTATCCTACAACCGGCGTCAGTCGTACATAAATATGGATTGTGAGTATTGAGTGATGAACCGTTATTTACCAGAACGGAATTCTGCGTCTCGGACGTATTGCTTTTCCCCGCCCACCGCAGCAGCGTCCGGCCATGCCCAATGGCGTCCAACTGAAAGTGGGCGTACCACGGATGGATATTCGTACCGGGGAGCTCCACTTCTAGGACGTATTCATTAACGGCGGAAGGTACTTTCCAGATCTTTAAACGACTGTTTCTTTCGGAAGCCGTTTTTGCCAACTCTGGTTTGTAGCCTAAATTTACAAGCACAGCCTTATTAATTTGAGATATTATTTCATCTGCATCTAGGTATTAGATTCCTGTATTGTCTTCATATCCAGAAACAGTTTATCCAAACGCACAACAGCCTTGTCTTTTATCTTACATACAGAGTATATAAAATCAGTTTCTGTGTGCATATTAATTTGATGTACAAGGTATCCATTTCTAAGTTAAGAACGTCGATAATAGGTACATCGTACGCGAAGTGACTATAATTATTATTCATGCATTCACTCACCAATGTCCAGTAAGAACTTTTCACTATTTTTATTGTGGTAACTTTCATATGTTCCCAACGGCAACCCGCTCTCGTAGCCCATTTTGTCCACCGTGAAGTTGTCGCTTTTTGTGATCAGCAGCGAAATGGTCATGAAAAAAATATGTGAGAAAGAAGAATCTTTTTGTTGGCTGGAGTTTCAAAAAGGTAATCCGTTGTACAGTATTGCTCTCGTTTCATTACTGTAGAAAACTTTACCAAGGGAAACGCATACACTGTTATGTTCATGCGCCCTGTAATAACAAAATCATGGAAGTGTTGTTCAGCATCTACTGCACCTGTCGGAAAAGCATATGAGCGACACGATAATAAACAAATAAGTCAGCATTTTTTTACTGTCTGATGTCAGATGCATTTGCGGCTACACGGAACAGTCTAGCCGAAAGGTGCATACACACGGTACATGAATCGTACTACTTTATAATAACCGGCTCCGGTAGAGTATACAATTTTGTATTTCTTAATCTACTGCCTATCAGTTTTGTGCACATAGCCATACGCAGTAACACACAAAACCATATTTTGTTATGTTGCAGTTATAAGCTGTTTACGAGCGCTTTCGGCATAACAAGTACTTGGGTATCTGCGAGTACAATCTGACGACAAAAAACAACAACATAGCAATTAATTTTATGAAACGGTAGGCCTACGTACGTTTAATACAAACCCAAGATTTAATTTGTTTTCAAATTAAATAAATCTAGAAACGTTTAACAAACAAACGTTTAACAACAGCGTGTATCTGTATTTTGCACTTTATTAAGGGCTCTATAGAGAGGCACATATAAACAGTGAAAATGCCAAGAGTTCTGTGATACCATCAGATTACGCTTACACGAATCAGCAAAGTGCACAAAAATGACATTACATAAAATTACACTATTAAATTCAAGTGAAAAGCGCGCTCTCACGAAAACTATTTATGAATGTACAGATACTTGAATTAACTGACGAAGGTTTTTTGCCCAAATGTGATAGCGACTAATCTTATATCTATAGAAGTATTTTCAAAGTGTTCCCCACGTTGGCACATGAGCAAATGACGAGCAAATATCGAGTACAGTTTGCAAATGCAATATACAGGAATTCAGCTGCGAAAATTAATGTATCCATCACTGAATGCGCTTGAATCTCACTTCCGCACTCTTTGTTGGGCCCTGACGAGTCTGAAAATTAAGAAGACTGAACTGATACCAATTAGAATAAGAAAAATACCGTATACTTGTGTGACTGAATGTAAAACAATGTCATGCGAGTGCTTAAGGGGGATTAGTTTATAGCAGGTCTCCGATTTTATAAATAACAGATTTTCTAAACTAAGTATTTCTTATAAAACAAACATATTTGAAACAAGTTAGATATCGTAGAACGGATGAGTCATTCATTTCTTATGTATTTTTTTTTCGAAGGCGGTCGTAAAGGAAGCAAATAGCTGGCGCAGCTGATAATTTAACAGCGGGCGCGATTGATTGTTTGTCTGTTTCTGGTAAAAGAGTATTTATTATAACTATATATTTATTATACTGTAACTTTTACGTATTTATTATTATATATTAGTCCCCTTAACTGGATAATTTTTTATAATGTAAATATAACGACAGTCAAGTACTGGATTATAAGCTCACATTCACAAGTACACTTCCGCCGTTGCAGAACGTATAATGTACGTAATAAATAACTCCATCACTTTTCTCGCAGACGCGGTACAAATCCTGCTGGTCATCATCCCATTGAAAGGTATTCTGCAATGAAAGAATTTTATTAGAACATGCACTTTGACTGACAATACGGGCACCGTTTTTGTGCTTTGTTCATACTATATAGTATGAATTATTTGAACTAATCATGCATGTACGGTACAAAAAATACTGTAGCAATATTTTGATTACGGTGATTGTGTTGAGCGAGGCGGCGCCGTTGATTCCACCGCCCAGCTGGTGCACCGTGCGACTGTGACCTTTGGCATCCAAATTGTATGGGCGTTTGCCAGGGTGGTATGTCGGTGTTCAGCACCGTCACCTCCAGAATGTAGTGGTTGGCCGCTGCCGAGCCGTGGCGGAGTGTTAGATGATTAACGTTTTGAGCCAGGGTCTTCGCTAAATCTGGCCGGTATCCTGCGAATCACAACGCATCAATGTCATCATACGTACAGTACGTACTGGCTATATCTATATATGCCGTTTATATACAGTACCATAAGTAGCGTACTTTAATATCTCGTATGTATGTTTAAAGTTAAAAGAGATACGAGTAGTTCAGTAACAATGCTATAGAACAGAGCGTACATGGTAATAAAACACCCTAAAATATTTCGTACGGTACGTTACGTACTGTATAAGATAATTATGCCATAATATTACTAATAATTATAGATATTATGGATATATGTACTTATCTCATACAGTTACGTACCGTATGAGATAAGTACGTGACTGTACGTCATTAATGATAAGGTGTAAGCCAATATTACGCATCAAATCTCATCATACGTACAATACGTACTGGCTATATCTATATATGCCGTTTATATACATGCCGTTTTTTTATAAGTACGTAAGAACTTCTCGGAAATTTTAGTAACATTTATTTAGTATCATAGTGCATTATACTTTTGTATTCAACCCTGTTGTGAGTTAATAATTATGTAGATAGCTTAAGCTTCGCAAGTATCAGCTACAACAGTGTTAAGTATGCCGTAAATTCAGTTTGTAGGAGGAAGGGTTTCAACAATGTTGTACCGTATACAACCAATTATGTAGAGCCAGAACCAGCAATGTACTCGTTGTTGAGTAGCTGTGTTGGGTAGCTGTGTTGCTGCACAAGTAGAGATGGGCAAACTAAAATTAGTCGACTAATTAACGGTTAACTTCGGTTAACCTGACCAAAACTAAAAAAATTAGTTTAACAAACTTTAGTAACTAAAAAGTTTAGTCAGAAAGTTTTTAGTGACTAAATATTTTAGTCAAGTCGATTTTAGTTACTATATTTCCACGGTTAACCGGTTAATCGCAATTGTGAGGTTAGTGCAGCGACAAACCAAGCCCAAATGTACAGAATAAATTTGTTGGTGTATTACACACCTTCCCTGTACTCGGTATTTCTCTGATGCTCGCCTAAAGTAAGACATGGCGAAACTACGGGTGGACGACTCCAGCAGTACAAGGGGATGTGTGAAACATGTTGATTTACGGCTATAAATCCCAGTGTCTGAGTGAGCCGGACTAATTTTAATGACTGACTGCACATACAATGTCATGCACTACTAGTATCCTTCAATCGAGGAACACATTTTAAAGACAAATTTATTGGTTCTCATCAGTGAAATAAATTTTGATTCCGTGCGCAACAAAGTTTTACAAACGACAATAGCCTGGATGCAGTGAATTACACTCCTTTTGAAAGCGGAAAAATTTATTTTAGTCTCGGTTAACTTTGGTTAACCGGTTAAAAATTTTAACCAACTTGTGGTTAACCGCTAAGAAATTTAGTCGCCAACGTTTAGTTGACTAAAAGTTTTAACCAAGTCAGTTTTAGCAACTAAAACTTTTAACCGAGTTTTAGTTTAGTTTAGTTTAGTCAGTTTTAGTTTGCCCATCTCTATGCACAAGCACGGTCTCGGCTATCAACTGATGGTAACGGCACAGTCGGTAAAAAGGTAAGTCGGTAACGGTAAGTCGGTCTATCAAAACAAGGTACACCTTCCTCGTACCATAATTAATGCAGTCAAAAGGTATGTACAATAGTATGTACGCGCCACCGTCGCTACGCCGCCCCGTCATTACGCGTGCTATACGAATATTGATAGTTAATATAGATACGAGTATATCGTAGTGCATATGAACAGCCCATAAATACATACATATAAATATTATATATATACAATGGACGCCATAAATGTGGTTACACCGATAGCCGATAGCGCTATGCATGCATGCATATCATAGCGCTATCGGCTATCGGTGTAACGGTAACCACATTGGCGGCGTCCACTGTACATACATACATATTATGGTCTGTAGATAATATAGATAATTATCTAGTTTATTCAAGCAATTCCATGCAGTATAATGGGCGGCGTATGCCTGAAGTAATAAGTACCGTAATAGTGTGTTGTATTTAATGTGCAGCAACCAATAGCATTATTTTTAAAAATTGACTGTACTTTATTTCAAAAGCGTGATAACAATATCAAGATCTAATTACGGTTAAACGAAACAACGTTCTCTACGGTACCGATTACTGAAACAGCATTATCACGTTGTATTGCTAAAGAGATGTTCTGTTTCAAAAACTCCAGACTACGATCGAATCTCGCCGGTTTGTAGTAAAATCCTCTTCCCAATCTCGTTAACAAATCGTTTGGCAGATGTACCAAAACTGCCGAATGTTTCAAAACCAACAGCCGTAAATTCGTGAGAAAAAAAATTGGCATTTGTGTGTCTGCCTCATGCGAAAAACAAACATCCTGGTGATATGTACTGGTGATATGTACTGTGATATGATATGTACTGAAGCTGCGTGTTGACATAGAAGTATGCAAGTATACTTCTATGGATATATAGTATCAACTGATCGACAAAATTGATTAGAAGAAAAACAGCATACTCACCAATGTCCAAGAAAAACGCTTCACTGTTGTTATCATAGTAACTCTCGTAAATTCCAACTGGAAGCGTCCACGTCTCTATACAGTCCGTCGATTTTGATTCGGGCTGCATGGTCTCAATATGGTTTTTATCAAAGATAAGATTCACGTTTTGCGATAAAGGTAAATTTACCTATTCCATGAAGAATAAGACAGAATCTTTCAACAGCAGCACTAGAGCACAGTTCTAAAAAGTGCTCTCGAAATCGCGCGAGCCGTAGAAACCATGGAACCAGTCGCTCTAGCCTGATTTCAGAATATTTCTGTGGAAGTATACAGTTATTAGTCTTATGTCCTGAGGTAATTAAATACCGGTAGGCACAGCGGGCAAATGCAGCGCATATAAAACTACGCATATCTACATATAAACTACTACGTAGGGTAGCTGTGCGTCAGTGCAAGGCTGCAAGCGGATACTACCAGAAAGATTAGACTTATTTAGAGATAACGAACAAAACCGCTTTGCTGATCGTATTGAGAGGAGTACGATGCTGTGTATTGTATTATGGAGAGGAGTTTCTCTGCTTTAATCATTCAGTATGCCTTGTCCAGTTGCTCGGTCAGTGTTACATAATACACAAAGAAACCATAGTCAAGGCGAATATGCTGCATGTTTTGTATGCAATATATCTATATAAATACATGGCAATACAGAATAATCTGTGCTTTCGTAATACCATACCAAACCAGTGCCGCTTTACAAAACCGCTGATATATGGTATGCCATGGTAATACAGTAAGTATACATTTGGTTAACAACTTGACTTTGCACGAATTAAAGTTCAATTTTATATTAAAGGCAACGCGAGAAAATGCAACGGATGCACTGTGCAAATTCTCCACAACGTAAATAAATCTGTGCGAAAATGAGCAAACGCGTCAAATCGCGAGTTCTCAGTTTCTCAGTATTTATTTCCAGTCAATCGCGACAACCTCCATCTCATCACAGAGCGTCTCATTGACCCAACACTGCCAAAAACACCTACACAAATAAAACACAAACACACCGACAGGGAACCGCATTAATTTAATTCCTATTTATATCCTGTTCCATCCATTAAATGCTGACACACACCCGTTCAAATAAAATCAAACCGACAAATGCTTAATGGTGGTTGTCGTTAATGTCGAACTTCTTCTCCAAGTGCGACTTCGGACCAATATTCCAGGTGCCGCTGCCGACCTCGTAGGGGATACCGAAGCGGGGATTGTAGTTGTGCGGCCACATGGTCTGGTAGCGCTTCTGATCCAGCCCAAAGGAGTGCTCGGGGAAGCTCAGCACATACTCCTCCTCCGTCATCAGATGAATCGGCACAATCTCCTCCCAACGACGCAACTACAGATGCGACACGGAACTACTGATCAAATCACACTTACATAAACACAATTCACAGCGCATCTTAAAACAATTATGTACAGTACATGCACACTGATCCGTCAACATACACGAGCGAAGTCAGGGAAGAAATAACATTCAATATATTATAAATATGCGCAATATACGAGTATTTCTAACAAAAACATTCTCACTTCGCACTTTACTGTCAAGCACAGTAGCGCCCACATCAGCAAGTGATCTATCTAGTGCGCCATTACACTACGTTACCACATGTGCGACAATACTACCGCGTGGAAAGTTACCTACTGTCTACTGAGTACCCGTCCCTCCATGAAATATCAACAAGGCATAAGGGATACAAAAAAAACAAAACAACAGCGAACTCACAAATACAACGGTAAACAATTACAATTACAGCGTGGCATTAGGGAAAACCAAACAGCTAACTGCACGAGTTTTGTAACACATAAATAATTTACTCAAGGCACACCGCCTCTAATTTGAAAGCAATTAAAATCATCTCAACGAATATTAGAATTTCAATCAAACTTATCAACAAATTATTATTATTGACTAGAATTCAATTGAAATTCTCTCAACGAAGTCTAGCAAATTCGAAAAATGCTTTTCATCCAGTGTGAATCTACGCCATTTTTACCGTAAGAATAATAAGAAAAAATACATAAAAACGAAGAAAAATAATGGATACATAAACATAAATAAATCAAGTACATCACATACATAAATAAACGAAGCACATTAGTAGAATATTAACGCACACCCACAAACTGAAAAATCTATTACGAAACTGATTCTGGAATTTCATGATTATTTTATAATGTACCTGTAACTTTAATGTAACTTTACCTGCTGTTTATGATCAGCCACGCGCTCCTCAGACTCCTTAACAAATTCTTGAACAGCCTTAATCTGCAAACGAGAGCATCGGTGTGAACAAAGAAAGCTATAAACTGTTAATTATCAACTTTAAATGTATAGTTGATTTGAATCATTTAATAATGTGAACAACATGCTCAAAATGCCAATACACGTTTCAGCAACACTTCACAAATCAGTCTTACTGTTTCCTGTTCCTGTTGATCGATCTCCTTTGTTCGCGTATCGGCCGGAAATGGCACTTTTAAAGCCTCATACTGCAAAAACAAAGATTTCCATGCCACACTAGCCAATACAGCAAAACTTTTAAGTTACAAAACAAAAGCATTAAAATTCACTATTTTATTCGAATTTCCTCGAATTATCGTTTTCTTCCAATTCCAGAATCCAGATGCAAGGCACATCCATGGACCCGCACTAACACCGTATTAATTTTTTAAATATTTGTTATTAATATTTAAAGTGAACTGCACTCGAGGAGATCACGATTCGCATGAGCTGGGCGGATAAATTAATAAAACGAAATAATGCGAAATTATACTGCAGAGAACACAGGATCAGCGTTTTTCAGCTTACCGAACGTTTCATCTCCTCGACTAACTGCGTATTCGGTATCCGCGATGCATAATATCCCCAATCGATGGCGGGTTGGGATTCGGGATGCGCCATAACTCTGCAAAACACACCAAGAACCCAATGCAGACGACATCCGTGATTAAACGCACTGCTGCTGCGTACTTGCTCAGATAGGCATCATGACGCGCTTTGAAGGCTTTGGCCTGCGCCTGCTGCGTCGGCGGGATGCGGGCGTTGAAGGCGGCCCAGTCAATGGAGGATTTAGTAACACGGCGGGCTGCCATTTTTTCTACAACTTCCGATTTCAAACAGTCCACAATTCGCGTGGAATACCAGAAAAATCTGCTCTCCTACGTCGGGCACTGGACTGACTGGAGGAAAAATTTCCTGCGCCTACTGCAGGCGTAAGGGCGGAATCACAGATCGCGTAACGAGAATTTCATGGGGCGTTTGCGTAATCGCTGTACCTCCGCCACGGGGCGGGTATCAGTCGGTATAACTATTGGCTCGTTTCCGTTACGCGTTACGTGGCATGTTGTAAAAGTGCGTTTGCTCGACGTCGAAGTTGTAAGTACTCGTACTGTACGACAGTATGTACGAGTACTTACAACTTACTACCTATAAATTTTTTCAGGATTTTTCACTGTTTTTCAATTTTTCATGTTTTCACTTTCGTTTTCAAGATGCACTTCTTCTTTTGAACCTTGGATTTGGATGGTTCTATCAATCTAGTTATACTTCTGACTAGATTGTGATCACTACTTCGATTTTTATGATTTTTGATTGGAAAAACAGTTTGCAAAATCCTCGAACTTGACAGTCTGTTACAGACTTCAGCATCTTGTAATCTTGTTGATAACTTGTTACTTGATTGAGTGTGTGCCAGTGTACCATTTCGTCTTGCGACTTCTCCAGTGCTCACTGCACAGGATTTTGTATTCTTCATCATTTGTGAGGAGAAATGGGGAAGCACGAGCCGTTCTCCCCGAAAGCCATCGCGAATCGGATAAAGTCCAAAGGATTACAGAAGCTGCGATGGTACTGCCAGATGTGTCAGAAACAGTGCCGTGACGCGGTAAGTTAAGATTAAAGTATTTACAGTTTACTGCGCTTAAAAATTGACCTAAGCACTTGTGATAAAATTTAATTAATTCAAATATAATTTGCCAACAACCTGTAATGATCTACCCTGGACTAATGTGGGTAATACTAATACTGAGCCAACAATACAGCAAGCACAAGACATGACGATACAGTAGTTTGGGTAGATCATGTTAACATGTATCCTAAGAATTAACTAGTAAGAAGATGTTACAATTTGTTTTCCGTGATAGAACGGATTCAAATGCCATGTCACTTCCGAAGCCCACCAGCGACAGCTGCTGCTGTTTGGTGAGAGTCCCACTCAGTTCCTGGGAGGATTTTCCGCTGATTTCGAGAAGGGATACATGGATATCCTCAAGCGACGATTCGGTAAGAATTCCTTCTTTCAGCCTGAACTCTAATTATAGGCCAGTGCACTACGCGGAACGCCTCCAGTGCGATCAAGCTTCCGATTAATATGTTCTTTGCTGTAATAACCTGATAAGTAATAATAGATTATTTTAGAAGTTTGCAGTTACTTTTTGCTTGTGCAGTTGTGCGTATTGCATACAGAACACATACCCTTGTTGTGAAACGGGGTTACATTACATTACTTTACTCACTACTTGCATTTTTGTGAGTTGCTGTGTGTTATGATTGATCTCGTAGTTTTATTGTTAAAATCAATCTTTTTAATATTCCATAAGTGATTATTGTGCGTCATTGCAGGTACACGACGGGTGAACGCCAATCAGGTGTATCAAGAATACATCAAGGATAAAGATCACATCCACATGAACTCCACAAAATGGATGACACTAACGGGATTCGTTATGTACCTGGGTCGTTCCGGTAAGACATCCACTTTCTAGAAACTGCTTCGTTTCTTGTTAATTTCTTCATTCTTGTGCAGCTGTTTTGGTCAGGATCATGTATGGATAAATTGATTGGGCTGGTTTAGGCAAATGCGCAGTGGATGAGACGGAGAAGGGCTGGTTTATCAAGTACATTGAACGCGATCCGGAGGAAGTGCGCCGTCAGGAAGCACTGCGGCGTCGCGAGCGCACCGAGTTGGACGATGAGGAGCGCCTGCAGAAGAACGTGGCTGATATGGTGGAGAAGGACAAGGGGGAACAGGATGAGGAGGATGAACCACAGTTCACTGAGTTGCAGCGGGATGGCGAAGAGAAAAGTACGTTTGGGCGTTTTAAATACATCCGTTCTGGAGTTAATCAGTTTGTTCAGATTATAATTAGAGTTACTGAGTAGTCAGTTATTAATATAAAAAATTGTAATTCATTTTTTATAAAATGTAGTTAATTATAGACTATAGTTAATGTCAGAGTACCTCAATCACTACTCTGGTGGTGGTGCTCTGCATATCGATATGTAAGGCTTTTACATTGACGTTTAATAATGCACCGGATAAAAAACGTTGATTTCACTGAATGAACTTCAAAATGCTGCAAAATTTATGCAGGTTTTACTTTTAATAGGCGTTTTTGGGAATTTTTGCGGTTTAAGAGTGAATGCAAGGATTTTAAACTGCACGCATTTACTTCCGGTTACAAAAAAATTGATAACGAATATTGTAATAGACTGTGTTTGCAGTTGTCTTTTCTTTGGTTCCGACGGCGGTCAAGAAGGAAGACCCGGAGCCCAGCACATCGTCTGGAGACCGCGATACGGCCCAAGTTAACAACGAGAGGGAAACCAAACCTCCACTGTTTAAGTAAGCTCTCGTAGAACGTTGGCTGGTCGTGGACTTTTCTAACATTGACATAATAGCCAGTTGTGACGTTTAATTGTTATCAGTTAATAGAAGCTTGCTTTTCATGCACCTGGTACGGAAGTATGTATTTTTATGGCTATTTCTAATTCGATTATGGTTAAATTATTCGATTATCATTTAACTGATTTTTGTTGCTGCTTTTTTTTCAGAGTTCCCTTGAAAATAAACGCACTGCAGTTAGCCGCCCGTGCCACTGCCGCCTCCCGCGACCGATCGGTAGCCAAGAGCACGGCGTCGTCGTCGGGGGATAAAAAGCGGAAAAGCGCTCTGGAAGAGATCATGGAAGAGGAGAAGCGGCGAAAAGAAAAACAGCACAAATCCGGTCGCGGCAAGAACGATTTCTGGCTGCACAAGGATATCGTTGTCAAGATTACCACGCCGCGGTTGGGCGAGCAGTTTCACAAGAGAAAAGGCGTTGTCAAGGTGGGTTTCAGCTTTTGTTGGGGCATTAATGTCATCCGGCAGATATTTTTCCACGTGCACATGATTATTTTCCGTTAAACTGTAAATTTTACAGTTGAAATTCTGTGGAATTTGAATTGTGTTTTTGCATTGAGTGTTTTTTAATTGCTGACTTAACGCTAAATGTTAATTTAATTTTGTAGGAAATGCTGGATAAATACACGGCCGTATTGGAGCTGTTGGATTCGGGCGTTAAAGTGAAGGTGGATCAAGTGCACGTTGAAACGGTACTGCCGGCGCTGGGTAAACCGGTGATGGTGGTAAATGGGCCGCATGCTGGTGCACAAGCCACACTCCTTTCCATTAACGAATCCAATTTTTCCGCTTCCGTAAAACTGCTCACGGTACGCTCATCGGTTGATCAAAATCACATTGCATTATATCAGCTTTTATTTACGCACGCAACGTGAAAACGTTAGTTAGTTTCGAAATTTTATTGATTTTAATTATTCCATAATTCTTTTTTATTTTGTTTTAGGGACCTTCGCAAGGAGAAGTGGTGAATAATGTGGAATATGAAGATATCTCGAAAATTCATCAAGGATGAAGATTTTTTCTGTCGCGGATGATCCCTGAATTATTGACACAACCTGAATTGTTTGTATCGCGGATAGCGTGCACATAAATCTGAGACTGTTTATAAATATAATAATCATGGTTAAATGTAAAAATTCTGTGTTTTCCGTTCACGATGAAGAGCATTAGCATCCATACAATGGAAAAAAATGGGGCAAATTGATTTAACAGTGACAATAAAAAGTCAGAAATGTTCCATGAAAATTAAAATTCGTATTAAATCAGCCTGCTGGCGAAGAAAATTATGACCACATCTGTACATGTAAAATTGTAAATGATGTAATGAAGGATGCGAAAAAAAATGATAAGCCACTGCACTACGGCTCAAATCAATTTATTCACACAACATCACAATATTCAACAAGTTAGCCTTTGCCATTAAATTCTCGCGTGGACCGGAGATTACATAGCCATCAGCAAAAGCTTCGAGAAATTTAAGTAAAAACAAATTACAGTTCAGAGTGGATGTGATAAACTATATCGTCAATAAAATACTCCATCAAGTTCTTCCATCACAAAGTCATTAGTCAAAGAAATTCCCTTATTATCAGATACTAACCAGAAAAGCACATTAATCAACCGCGGCGGAGATTCGGAATGGTGAAAACAGTCCCCCACAACTCACGTGTGACGTGTGTGAGAGGTGCCTGCTGGATTTCACGTGTAGTCCGTGTCGAGTCCATGGGCACGCGCTGCCTGGCGACGCGCATAATAACCCAAACAGGCACAGAATCCCAGCACCAACAGGATGATGAACAGCAGCAGCGCAATCCCGTCTCCGGTGTCGAAGGCGGCGGCGAACGGAAGGAGCCAGAGGAAGGCGAGGATACACTGGAAAACTGGAGAGAGTCGCGCCATGATAGAGATGAAAAGCACGTTCTAACACGCAACGGCAAACACTCCAAACGCACTTTAAAGCTTCCCCAATGGACAAGAATTAAGATTCTCTGACGGAAACAACAAGTTATCAGCTGGACTCCCAAGCAAAGATACTCATAAAAATGAAAACAAAACTACAAAAGTGTTTCGTTCTTCTAGCAAAGTTGGTACGTACTTATGATACTTATGATAACTTATGATATGTGATTCCAGATTCAGATTAATTTTTATTTTGATTTTCACCAAATTTTGCGTGTTGGTTTTGGTAAGTAGCGTATCAATTTACACGTGAACTACGTAAGTGCTTTCTGCAGCTGGTTGACAACGAGACTAAATCCGTGCAATAAACAACATTTACTTGTGAAAACTGTAATACAGTTTTTAGAGCGCGTTTTTAATTATTTTCTGTGATGTTTTGGTTAAAAATTTTGAAGGCAGGAAGAAAAATGATATGTATTGTACTACACTTGCGTACATCTTCGTCATGTTGCGTGTATCTTTTGTTCCGGCTATAATTTTAATTTTTCTTTAAAAAAGCGTAATGGATTTAACATTTAAATTTAACTTCATTAACTGTCGTGCATTTAACATTCACCGCAATAATCAAGCGCAGCGCGTCCAGTCCTAGCTTACAGTAGGATCTGTACCTTCTACGTCACTTCTACGTCACTGTAATCTGTAATCTTTTTTGTCGGTCTCTGTGTTTGCTAGGTTCGCGAATGTTTTAAATTCATCTTAATTGTCAGTTGTTTTCATCTATGTTGGTTTGAAATGTCCAGCGACCGTGTAGGTTTGGAATAATTTTTGTTGCTTTTGTGGTTGGTACTTATTTGCCTTCTATCAGCTCTATGTACCTCGTATTATAAAAATATTACTAACATCTGAAATGTTTTCGGAGCGTACAGATTATAGCAAGTCCATAACAAATTGAAGTTGTAATAAAAACTTGTACAGTATTCGTATAGCAATCTCATGCCAAGCTGTACATGGACAGCAGATTGTTGGTCCAGCTATGTATACGAGTACTGATCGTGGAAAAAAGTACAGCGCATGAAAGTAAAGGTGCAGCGATACTGTTAGCTCGCCGGAAGGAAATCGCCCAAGTATACCGATATAACGCGCGCAGCATAACGGTACCCAGCGTCTTTCTATTGAAACCTACGCCTTACTCTTGACATTTCCTTCGCGGCCCTAGGGCTTTCTCTGCGTTTTCAAGTAGAAATTCAACTTTCACAAATGTTGCAGTCCTTCAACAACGCAGTACACACTACAACACACTTATGCTATGAGCGTCCTTATCTACGGAATAAAATATTGTTTCCATGACCAAATGAAGACGAAGATGTCATAAACCATTTTCCATACTATCCGCAGACCTCTGGCATGATTGGACACATTATTCTAGTCTGTATAAGCGAGTGGTTACTATGGTCAAGGTGATCAATCTGGCGCGGACGTATTATGACGACGGATTTATTGCCGCAGTATTATGTGTATTGTTGTCGGTTGTCATCGTCCTCGGTGTGCGCGCCGATGACGGGGACCATGAGGTGGATGCGTCCGGATGTTTGAAACCCAATTCGGATCGCTGCCGACTGGATTGTACGGCAGATTCCTATGATTTCATCTGCGTGGACGATGCCGCCGGCAACTGGTCCGTCCTGCGCTCTGATCTGGACGCGATCGGCGGCCTCAAGCACCAAGTTAATGTCTACTTCTGGAATCTCCAGGCCACCAGTTTTCAGGTTCGTTCAAAGATTTCATTAAGGCTTAATTAAGGACATATATGTGCATATATAATTTAACTTGGGGAAATGTGTAAAATATAAAATACTGACCATGAATGCTACACTATTTGTATAAAGGAGAAAAAACAAAGAGGCATACATATACAGTTCATTAAATAAAGATACATTAAAGAAGTGCAATAAATAATTATTTATATTAATGAAGAAGTACAGCATCATAAATAAAATAATCGAAGAGACGTATTGCGCGCAATAACGAGTAATATTTCATGCGCCTTTAAACTGATACTCGGTAAGCTTTGTAAAAGAAATTGCAGCTTATGCGTTAATGTGATCACACTTTTAAATGCCACAAATGCAACTTCTTAATTCACACGTACTTCATTGACGTACTTCCGTTCTGTAAAATGTTTTTTATTGTCGCCCGTTTCAGTGTTATTTATATGAATAACATGGCTACTCCGTATGTCACTGTTCAGTAATATAGAAAGCGCTGAAACTATGTTGCAGCGGCAACGGAAATTTTTATATGCGATGTATATCAGTTAAGAATTGCTACAAGTCTACAGTCACGTGCTTATTTGAATCGTTCGAGTAATTTATCAAAGAAACTTTTACAAATGTATCTGTAGTCGCTGATATTAATTATTTGAATGCATCACCATAATGCCGTAATAGTTTGCTGCGCTATATTACAAGAATTAATACGCTGTAAATTAAGTAATTAAGTACGCATTTTCATTCGGTGTTTTGTAAATAAATCAACACCATGCGCTTATAATTTGCTCCAAATTTTTTGAATTTAAAGTTATAAGAAGAAAACAGTTACTACTTTTTACTGAATTTTTGGGATAGTTCATGTCATCTTTTGATTTTCTGTTATACAAGCTGCTGTGGAAGTTCCAGTTTCCGCCTTCTACATACACGTTATAAGGCTTTAAAATTAACACCTCCATTATTTTGTGGCCCGCCACTCAAAATTCAACTGTCTTACTTATTTGCGAAATTGCGTATATCTGTAGCTAGGCATGGCATTAAGCATACTCGTAATTATAATATTGAATTATGCGTCACTTTTAATATCCGCTTTGTATGACATCAAAATAATTACGTGCTGTTTATACGTGAAAATATTTACGAGCAGCGAAGTTTGTGCTGTGCGACAGTGCATATTAATTGCAGCATATGTAGAAAGCGCGGTGCCCTTTGGCGTTCCACATACCGCTTGCGGACTGAAGGAAATATGTTCAAAAATGCATGATTAAAGTATTAAACGTATCAAAATCTCTCAAGACAATCAGAACGAAGAACATCCAACCGATAATTTCCGCGGGTGGTGTGATTGACACGCGGTGTTCGTAAGCGCGATCATTCCATTTTAATATTAGCAAAATTCTGAATGAAAGTTCAAAGTTGTCGCGGCATCTTGTACGGCTGCGGTGCGTCCAGATATCTAGAATGCTTACCTCGCGTGGCTTGGCCTTGCGTTCACATATCGATACTTTCTGTTTCTACTAACTTTCATCTGATTTTACCCTCTCCATTTACTAATTCGCATCTTTGTGTGGAGTTTTTCCAGTAGTTCGTAGAGCCAGGTAAATCTTCCGAAAATAAATCTGTAAATCATTACGAAAATAAATCTCTCTGCCTAATCTTTCTAGGTGTACCTAACAAATTACCTTTGAGTTTTAACAGTGCTCACTTAATTTTATGCCACGAAAAGTAATTGCATGTAAGCGTGTGTCGAAAATGCGACTAAATGTGTGATTTGTCATGATAAATCGTGCGTGTGACACACTCGTCCCGCTTAAACAAGTTAGCAACAGCCGTTGGGTGTCAGAGTGATCGCAACGTCCGTTGTTTCTTGTATATAGGTGGAATCGGATATCTTCGGCCAGGCCGAACCACTACTGGCCCGTCTCAGCCTGATGAACCTGCCGGGTCTGACGAAATTCCCCATGCTCCGCGAAGCCACCAACCTGGTGGCCATCACCATCCTGCAAGCGGACAACCTCCTGGATTTCTCCACGGAACTGCTGCCGCGGTCCATCCGCAACATCTCCCTTTTTCAAACCGGCATAACGCGGCTGGAGAACGACTTCATCGAAGTACCCAGTCTGCCCAATGTCCAGCAGTTCGTCATCAGCAACGGCAACATCTCCTTCATCGAGTCCAACTTCTTCAAAGTCTTCAGTCAAGTATCAGAAATCGTCCTGGACCGCAATGCCTTCAACTTGACGGACAAGGCCATTGCCGATGGCATGTTCACCACGCTGAACTCGCTGCAGAAATTCGCCCTGCGTAATAATAACTTCACCATTATGAAACCGGAGGACCGGGTGCTGTTCTTCCAGATGACGATGCGCTCGTTAAACGTCAGTAAGGATACCGTGGTGGATTTGAGTAATAATCGGCTGGAGGTGGAGCAGGAGACGCTGGACTGTATTCGGGCGTTGAAGGATGTCAAGGAGTTGAGTCTGCGCGGGAATCCCTTCCGCAATTCCATGTCCATTACGAATTTGTTTCTGGATTTTAAGAATCTGCGTTCGCTGGATCTCAGCGACACGAACCTGCCAATCTCCAACGGGACGTTCGCCAGTTTGTATCTGCTGGATGAACTTCGCTTGGGCTATAATGGATTCGGTGACATGACCGCCGTGGATATGTTCAAAGGGTCCAAATCAACAATGTTGCGCGTCCTGGACTTATCGTACAACTCCTTGACAGCGCTACCCGATGGAGATATTCAATCTGTTGGTAAAGAAAAACATATTGCGTCAACGCAAAATTTTTTAAAAATTATATTTTCGTGAAAAACACAGCACTGTGTAAATAATCAACAGTTACTGTAAATTCAACTGCCTAACGTATTCTTGACATTTTCTTCTGTTATGGACAGCCAGTTATGACGGTTCGTTAATCTAACCGACTTTTTGCGGTACGTAATTTACCCGAAAAAAAATGCACTTTCCACAATGCTTTCAAACTATACTAATCGCTAAAAATATTTTTACATATACGCGTGTACCACATATTTTTATGCTTGTTCCTGTAATTCTGCTGTTTATCAGCTAAAACTGCAATTGTGTCCTTTAAGTTTGGTGTGTTCCACGGTTAATAAACAGTCAAAGCTAATAAATATTTTAGTGTTATCAGTGAAAACGTAATTTTCCTGGAGTACCTCCAAGTTCCAGTATACGTTGGATGGTAAAAGGAACAACCTACTACTATTAGCAAAAGCAAAAATATTTAAAACGGTTTTTCTACGGTACATTCTGATATCATACAAAATCCTTATAACATTTCTGGACTGTTTGCGTTGCACTATTGCCAAACAACACTTCAAGGTGGTAAAAAATTCGTGCTTTAATCTTCTCTCTGATTTTCCAGGAAGTTACCTGGAAGAGCTGGATTTAATGGGCAACAACCTTCTTCCCTTTGAATTCCCACAATACGCCGATCTGGTTAACGAAACCGACCCGGTGCCGACCTTTGCCAGTTTCCTGGAGATCCGCTTCCTCGATTTGAGCTGGAACAACTGGACCGCCATGGACGGTCGTTTGTTGACGCCGCTGCGCAACCTACAGACCGTGGACCTCAGTTGTAACTGGTTCCAGCACATAACCCGCGATTTCTTCTCCAATATGCCCCGCAGTTTGAAGACCATCAACATGACCTTTTGTCTGAGTACCTTTAGTCCGCCGCCGCAGATCGACCCTGATGCGTTCAGTACCTTACCTCCCATTCAGACGTTTATCCTCGCCCGCGGCAGTCTCCGTAACTGGATTTTTGACCGACTAATGCAGCTATCCAACGAGACCATGCAGGCACTGCAACATGTCCTGTTGCAGGACAACAACATCCGCTTCCTTGACGGGGACAAGTTCGCCGCGTTCGCCAACTGGAAGACGTTGAATCTCCGCGGGAATACACTGCAGTCGCTGGGCGCGTCCAGTCTGAAGAAACTCACATCTTTAAGAACGCTGATTCTCTCGCAAAACCAGTTGATCAGCATCGATGTCAACGATATGGTGGGATTGGACAATCTCGAGCAGTTGGATCTGCACGGCAATAAAATCTCGAATATCGACAGCGGATCCTTCGATATGCTGCCCAGACTGCGCAGCCTGTATCTGGGCCAGAATAATCTCTCCAATCTGGATACACTGTTTGTTACCGGTGGCGATCAATTATTGCATTTCGGCTTCCAGCGCAATGCCATTGGCTGTATCCGCCGTCAAGATTTGCAGCCTTTGAAGAAGCTACGCTGGATTTACATGGGCGATCCGACGACTCCAGTGTTTGTGGATCGTAACGACGACAGCGAAACCGGATCGTTGCAGAGTAAGATCTACAAGGAGCCCTTCGCATCCGGCGATGATCTGGATTGTGATCCTAACTACGATTCCCCGCTGTTGAAGTCCGGGGCGGGTATCGATCCGGATACACTGTTTCAGACGGATTTTATCCGGTTATCGCGCAAGAACCCATGGGATTTGACGCCGAGGAATTTCATCTCCCATGTGGCCAAGTGCTACATCTCGCAGTTGGATCGGAATCTGACGAATATCACGGAGAATTTCTTCTGCGCGATGAGTGACTCGAAGACGGCGGGAAGTGGTGGTTTAGCTGCCAGCAGTGGGGTGGTACTTGGAACGGTATTGATGTGGCTCATTTTTGAGAAGTTGTCTTACGGTAGGAGGTTGGTGTGACCTTTTAGCAGAAGCATGTTTTACCGGTGATTGTAATTTGATTTTACTACATTTTATTGATACGATGCTCAGTCAGTCTGGGAACTGTGTTGAGTTGATTGATGTGATGACATTATCGTTGTCCTCTCTGTTACATTATTGCCGGAAAAGAATTATTGTCATGCCGTGTGTTGCGGGCAATGGCGTCGCAGTTAATTCCTGACTGTACGTTGTACGTAAATGCTGTTCTCGAGTATCGCTACCCTGTTAATCGCATAAAAACAGTTGATATGTATAGTGACCAGTGTGTATTGTACGTACACAGCGTATGTTGAAGGGTAAAATTACCAGTCTGTACTATGTACAATACGAGTGTGAACAGACTTCGTCATAAAGCAGAAAACATTCGAGTTTCAGTTTTTATTCATATAATAATTGTTCTATAAGATAACTGCAGTGTGCTGCATTATTTGTAATCATGTGTTTTTATAATGAAATTTTGGTAATGTGTGCCTTACGCCGGCAGTGACACGCACCACGTAAAAAAACCATGATCATTTACTGATTTTGCTAAATTATCAAGTTAACTCGTGTTAAAAACTGCGTGTTAAACAATACATCACAAGCAGTATACCCAAACTAACGGAACGAGCGTTGAGCGGATTCTTAAGGCATTTCGCTACTGATAAAATGCGGACTGGGTGCCACATGCCGGTTTCAATATGTCTTTAGCATAAAATGGTCACAGCTAAAAACATTTCCAATACATTATCAATACATTATAGAATGTGCCCATAGGCAGGGGCGTCTAACGATGGCTGGGTCATGGCACATAACCTTTCTTGCAATTCAATACCGGCTGCATATCAGCTCAACTCTGCCGGATGTTTGCGGTAACAAGTGCTGCGGAAGCGGAAACGCATCAAAACAAATACAGTGTCACATCTTTATGTAATAATTTATCGGAAATTCCGGCATCGGCAGGAGCACGTGGGGAAAACTGAAAAGTATCGATGGTTGCCATCTAAAGTTAAAGGATCATTTATACTTTTTCAGTACCTTTTTCTGATGCAGTTGCAATCTGACATTCCGATTTGAGCCTATTCCGATACGACAATGTCGGCAACGGTCGGCCTCGCACCTCAACAGGAGGATCAACAATCCCTTCCCAAGCGCGCAGTTCGCAAATACTTGACAAAAGTGTTAAGACCATGGATGTTTACTCTCCAAGTCCTAAGTTTCTTCTGCTACCCAATCGACAAAAATATGAGACGCGCTATACGATTCCCACTTTACGTCTTCATCATTGTTGTCACCCTCATTCACATCCTAGCAGAAATGGCAATGCTGGGTATTCGTATTCCTCGGGCGGCCGCCGTGGAGATCCGCACCGCCGTCAACGTCGTCTCACTGGCCACGCTTTTCTATGCCACTGTAGTGACCTTATTCGCCATCATAATCATGATATACATTAGCCGTTCATTGCTGCGCGTTATACGGGAAATGGACGACATTCTTCCGCATCATTTGTCGTATTCCGAACGCACAACGGGATCGCTTTTCATTTTCTTATGGACCGTGTTAGCGTTGGTCCCGGTGGTACACGATCTGGCCACCGGCCAAGTGACATACCTAAGCAAAGCGGGAACACTGAGAAACATCGAACAAACCATTCAGTTTTTCCGATGGAACGTTAAAGCCGAGAAACTCTACGTGCCGGTGGTAATTATCCACGTTGTAACGCAGACGCTGGACAATCTGGGACTGGTGCTGCTGCGGGGACTGTTGACCTTTGTAGCCTTTGCCTCAGCGATGTGCTTTAGGACGATTACGCGGCGATTGTCGCATACTGCTGCGCGACAGCCGAAAGTCGAGCAAGTTATGCAGTTATTAAGCGATCACGCGGAATTAAGCCGGCATGTTAGTCGATTTAACGATAAGATCACCTGGATAAATTTGGCGTTTTATTCTATGGCTATTCTGGAGATACTGAATTTAATTAATGACTGGATTGAGAAGAAGGAGCAGATGAGTTTTACAAGTGATATTGCCGTGGGAATTGTTTGCCTGTTTTTTGTCTTAGCGATCCAAACCGCTGTATATGTGCATCTCCTAGATCAGGTAAATAATGTAATCTCTTAAAGGCCGCAACTATGGTTATCTGTTATTTCGTATCTTCAGGCACAATCCGCTACTGAGGCTCTGCAGATTATGGTGGAAAAACAGCTGCTGCCGACGCGAGCAGCGAAGATTCACCTTAATCGTATCGTTTTGACGCCCGCAACGCTGAAACTGGCGGGAAAACCGATCAACCAGGAAATGGTTTTAACGGTTAGGTTTGACATAATTATACTGCCCCGATTTCGCTCAGTGATGATATTAGGTTTACATTCCGCATGCTATAACTGGGAAATTGCAGATACTGGGTCTGCTGATTAGCTACGCGCTACTGTTATCAGAGATTGCCGACAAGAATAAGCCAGTCACTCTGGATATGGAACCGCTAAAACGGCAATTCCGAGATGAGATGGCGAATTTGTTAGCGAATTACAGCATCAAAGTCCACTGCAATTGGCTGCAGCAATAAGATTACATTAACTATCTAGCATAAACACGATTTCTCATCCTAGAGTAATACAAACTAAACAAGCAAACTACTACTGAATTTGTCAGTGTTTATAAAGGCAGCGTGTAATGTATGTCGCCTGGTCAGCCGGCTAGCGTACTGATTAACTGATTTTCATTTCGTTTTTATAACTTTATTACTGTAAGTTAATCACCACTCATTTGAGCACACATTTCTACTCTAAAATGGAAAATTCTGCGTTAAAAGGCAAAACGCAGGAAACGCCCGTCAACGGAAGATCCTTCGATTATCCGTCCATACTCTTGCAGAGCTTGCGGAAACAAACTTCCTGCAGGGCCGACCAGCGGGCGAAAGTTTGCAAAAGTATCATCCGGCAAGCGGTCGGGTCCACCTGGCTCTCCCCAGTGTTGAGTGGCCGCTTGCAGGATCGCGTGCAGGTCAGGCATCAGAGTGGAATCTGCGAGCTGCTGCAGGTTGTCGTGGATCAGGGCATAGGATGGCAGCAGCGAATCGCCCTGTCGGCGTTCCCTACGTAAAACATACCCAGGTATTAAATTCATCAGTAATATACTGCAGAATTTAATTTGGGCACCAAGTGAAATTAGCAACCGAACACTTTGTCGGCAGCACCAAGTGAATTCTGCATTATTCGGTAAGCAAGTTCTACACCACAACTCAACGAAAATCCGACGTATTGACTATTCGCGGGCTATTCAATTTAGTGGACAAGGTAAGTACCCTTGCTGTTTCAAAATTTTGTACGAGTACTGCTAGCGCTTTTAGTCGTGAAAAAATAAATTAAAGTCAAAAACAAACAAAATCCTGGAAAAATATATTTAATATGAATCTGCGGTCTGTGAATCTAGCGCTGCGCTGCACTTGATGCACTTGTAGCATAGGACTTGCTGTTGGCCGCATTACGCTCCAGAATCGGTTCACCGACATCCGGATGCACAAGCGGCTGGGTCCAGCTGGACAATGGCAGCGTGATACTGCGCTGTTTGTGCCGGATGATATTCTGCTTGGCCCGGTTCGACCATCACTCCATGACACTATCAATGGCGGTGTTCCCCTTCCACCGGCAAAATGCACGCGCTTGGGAGCCTTATGCAGATCCTGCACAAATGGCTACTGGGTAGTCTGAATTCCGCCGCTAGGACCACGAACGCGGTACAACGCCCACTTAAATACTTTGTGAGGCTTGGGAGAGCAATAAACGCACTGCCTTATGCTGATGCAGTGCAGATCGATGTAGGTAAAAAGCGCCGGCATTCTCGCCGGTGTTGTTCACTTCTGGTGATACAAACGTCTGCTGTGATATTCAAGTATCAGTCACCTCGTGCGCATCTGATTCCTACAATGCGTGAAAGAACATTATAGGTAATCGTATGCTAGTTCTTATTGTCATTATGCACTTGTGGACACTATTTTCAAAAAGCTGCTGCATATCAATGATATAATTATAGAATGCGGTAGCGTACATGTGTGTACTTATTCAAACGACTAACTCGAACCGTTTTTTGACCATGCATTTGATGACGAAAACGGAAACAATAATTCTATTACAGCAGAGTGCTCAGCGGTCATTGATTATTCATCACGATAATCATAAAATATTATTATATCCCAATTCGCGTGAATACTACTTAGCCATACGAAGGCTATTTACTACCAAATAAAGCGATGTTAAGGTGAATAACTGGCAACTTGTAATACAAAAACCAGTCAGTCTTCTCTCGCGCTTTTGCGGTACCGTTGTTAACTTTGCTACGACATTTATTCTGCTATTATCCGAAAAATGTTATTGCCTTCATTATTTTATTAACAATTTATTACCTCCGCTGTTTCAGTGCATATCTTGCAGCAGATGGCTTCCTCCAGATCTTAAGTGCACATCATTCTTTGGATGTCGAGATTGAGATGCTTTCAGCTGTGCGGGCATTGAAAGTGATACGGTTCGTCATCTGCTCAACTGAACCACGCACTGCGCAAATATCTTCGTCTTTGATACTGGGTAGCATCAACTTCACAGCGTTCCACACATGACCGACGGTACGTATACATAATTTTATTGATGTAGAATTTGTACAGTAAGTAAGTACAGTAAGTAATTTAGACTTTGCAAGAATACGTATTTCACAGTATGTATAAAACCGATATCGCCAGTCAAAGCACCTTTTCTCCAGTTCAACGAGACTGCATGTACATACAGTACTTTAATAATGTCAGCGTTTCTCTACCACGCGTTACGAAATAATGCAGAATTCACTTGGCAGTTGGCGCTACTTGGTACAGTACTTTCTTACATTCGAGCGCGTTTTATCTCCTTGATGGCTCCCTTGATGCGCTTCCTCTTCTTAGCGCTGCAGTCGACAAGCAGCGCAACAAAGTGCGCGGATCCGGATCCAAAACGGGGAGGATTTAACAGTGCGGATCGCACTTTTCTCAGCCGATCCAGGCAGCGTTCAATGCTGCCAGATGTATCTGCAAACGATCCCCGCAAAATCAACATCATAATATTTCTATCTATAGGTACCCGTACAAAGAACTTCAATGAAGTTAAGTACCTGTTTTGCTGCTTTAGTACAGAGCATATCGCGCACTTACCGTTACTGACTATCAGTAAAAAACGGCCATAATTCGCATTTGCCATGGCGCTTTTTGGAAACCTTATTAGGAAAACTGAAACTTAACTAAGCGCCGGAAGTTTTATCGGAGACAAGGAGACGGGCTTTAGATTTTGATTATCTGTTCAAGTACCTTCTAGTTCTACGTAATCAGTGCTGCGGTACCACATCAGTGCTGTCAGTACTGATAAGGCAAGCAGAATCGTAAGGCCTAAGAGCGACACGCCCACTTCCTATGCCACGCCACGAAGAGTATCTACCTAAATCCAATCTATTTAATCTAAATCTTACAGATACGGCACGGTTTGTTTTCGCACGTAAAGCGGTTATTTTTTCGTTACGGAAATCTTACGAGGCTCAACCCAGCTGCATGCATCTCAATGCAACTCTGGGCAACTCAACGTAACGTAACTCAACGCAACTCTGTGCAACTCAGTGCAACACAACGTAACTCAGCGCAGCTCAAGGTAACTCAGCGTAACTCAACAAAGTTGAATGCAACCAAAGGCACTTGCACGCAACTGCTTGTAACCAAACGCAACTGCATGCAACCCAACACAATGCCACTTAATTAACTCCATGCAACTGCATATACCTGAATGCAGCTCAAGGTTACTTACTACAGGCAGGTGAATGCTCAACGTAAAGTGAAGAATACTTTATTTCCAATGACGCGAAAACAATATCAAGAGTCAGCTTCACTTAAACTAAACATTTTCCACAGGTGACAGTACCAATAACAAAAGCATTACCTCTTTAAATAGCTAAGGAATTCTTCTGTTTTAAAAGCTAATGGCTGCGAATCTCGTCTGTTTGCAGCTCAATCCTCTTTCCAACCTCTTTGACCAACTACTTGACTGATGTACCAAAGCTTCCAAAACTTTCAAATCCAACAGCAGCAAACTCATATCCTTGACAGGAAGCTGTATTTTCTCACTTTTTCGGCTTCGGCTTGTCGGCGCTGCTCCGGCCTTTACGCCGGTGTAATCCAAATAAGAGCGGGCAATGGTGTTAACACAGGTTACATTCCACGTCAAGCACAACCCTCTGGCCCAGGGAAAGGTGGCGATTCCATCAGGCCGTGTGCCGTTTCGTGGTGCATGCCTCTAGGTTCCGTTCGCGCTGAGATGCCTGCAGAAACCGGAGCCCGTCGCAGTATATCGTTAATGCAGTCATGTCTTTCCGTCTTCCAGCAGAGAATTTACAACTCAGCTCATGATGACCGTCGGTCGCCACTTCGGCACCGCACTTGAAATGTTGTTCGGAGGGCGCAGGTGCGCCAGATCGAATGGCAACGCGATGCGGAAGGATTTAACGTCCGAAAGATTACCAACTGAGAACGACGGAAGAGCATGCGTCCAGACACCTGACGCCGGTGTGGAAGTCGCCAGCAGCCGTGCCTTGTTGGTGATACCTGAAGCCTCATGCAGCTAGGTTGCCGGCACCTGCTCTGCTAGACAGTAAGGTCTATCCTAAATCAATGCCATTCTAAGATTTTTTTTTACTTTTTGGATATTTTAGATGCTTTAGATTTGTTAGAGTTCTTAAATTTTTTAGATTTAAAATTCTTAAGTTCCGTAGGTTCTCAGGTTTTTTAAGTTTCTTAACTATATTTTGCTTAGTTCGTAACCTTTCTTAGACTTCTTACATTTCTAAACTTTCTTAACTTTTTTAAAGTTTTGTTTTTCTTTTGATCTCCAAGAGTTCTTAGGTTTTTAAGTTTCTTAGAATTCGTTGTCTTGTTAAATTTCTCAAAATTCTTGGTTTTCTGAGCATGATGGATCCACTTGAGGCTGCTTTTAAGTTGCCAAGTTGCATTGAGTTGCGTAACTTGCGTTGAATTGCACTGAGTTACGTAGGGTTGTATTGAGTTACGTCGAGTTCCATTTACAATTACTTAACTGAGTTACGCTTAGTTCACGTACTTTATTTCATAAACGCGAATACATTACAAACTGAAAAGAAACGGTAATCACAACAACAAAATCTCGTTTAAAGCTGCCGCTCCATCCACTGTTCCGAGTACTGAAGCGGCGTTTTCCCGTTGAATTTCTAATGACAACCGTTGGCGGAGAAATTCATGGGAGCGAGGTTCGCCCGTGTGTAGTTGAAGTCGTTTGTCGCTTTCTGTCACTAAGAGTATGGCTAGCTTCCCCCATGGCCCAAGGGTTTCGAAACCTAGTGGAGAGAAGACATATATACCCTCCAAATACGAGTACAGCCGTAGTTTTTTGTCTTCGGCTTGTGCAGCAGCAGCTCCTGTGGTAACTGACGTGGATTGCAGGTGAGACATGGCAACGGTATCTGCACAAGTCACGTCCCATGCCAGGCACATGCCGAGCTTCCAGGCAAAAGTTGTGCAGCCATCTGGACGACGATCGGACGTGTGGGATGTACCCGGGGCCCGGGTTCCAGCTTAGCCGGGATGCCGGCTGAAACTAACGATCTACACACAGTACTATTCAAGCCGCCGTGGCGTGCGTGTCTCCCACCGGGAAAAAGAGCAGGACAAACCGTGGTGGCCTTACACATCCACGGATTTGTGACACTTTGCACATAAATGCGGTTCACAGATCTTTACGCCCAGTCTCAGACCGACTGAAATCTTAACTGTATCGTCATCAAGAAGATTCCCGATGTGAGCGGAGGGTAAGGCATTCAACCATAGGCCTGCTTCCGGTGTTGATTGAGCCATTAAGCGAGCACGGTTGACCTCATCGTCGCAAAAAATTTCTAGCAGAACTGACAAAGACACATTGCACAGCGGGAAGTCCCATGTGCGTTGTGCTTTACGAAACGTTGGTTCCGGAAGATCTGGGAGACGCGCTTTAGTCTTCCACAATTCCAAGGCGCCTGACACATCTGCAGGAGGGTAACCAGAGAGCAGTAGCGACACTAAGTCGGATGCGGAATGAATCGAAGCCAAAAAGGCTGGAAGTGCTTGAGTTGCACTGAGTTGCGTTGAGTTACGTTGAGTTGCGTTGAGTTACGTTGAGTTGCGTTGAGTTGCATTGATTTACGTTGAGTTGCATTGGGTTGCGTTGAGTTGCGTGCAATTGAGTTGCGTGCACCCTGCGAGATTTCGGTAACGAAAAAATAACCGCGTTACGTGCGAAAACAAACCGTGCCGTATCTATAGATCAGACTTTAGATTTAGATTAGATACTGTACTCTTCGTGGCGTAGTATCGGAAGTGGGCGTGGCTTTGCGATTCTGCTTCTACTATAGATACTGATTAGATAGAAGTGGTAAAACAATGCCGTATTGCTACTGCTTTGGTTTTCTATGAGCTTTCTGGTGTTATCCTGCCCATCAGCAGCACATCAACCTCGACCAGCGGTTCAGCACCACCTCACAGATCGGTTTACTGAAAGCGCGTATTCTCTCGCAGCTGGGTCTCCGCCATCCATCCGCTTATAATCGCTACGACATCGTCTGGCCAGCCCTCACTCCCTGTTCTTTCTCCCGTTCCCCCCGCTCCCCATCATCACCCCCGGGCAGTCCGGTTCTATTGGGTATGGAGCTGTTCGGCCGCGGGATGTCGGTGTATCTGGACAGGAAGAACCTGACCAGTCCGGGCTTCCAGACGGTGCTGCTGTCCGCGGCGGGAGTGCCGTATCTCGTGCGCAGTGCGCCGCACGGACGACAGTGTCACTATCGTGGCCGAGCGGAGATCTGTGTGGCCGGAGTGTGTCAGGAAGGCAGTGCGGCCATTAGTCTGTGTCAGGAACAAGATGGCGGACTGAGTGGCTACGTGAAAATTGACGGGGACGATGTGCAGATCAAGCCCCTGCCTGCGGCTGTCTCCAATCGGCTGAGGTGAGTGAGCAAGCAGGAAGCGCCGCTGCAACAGTTTCCAGTTAAACTTTGTGTCAGTTTGTGGTAGTCATTGTATTTAAGTTAATCTGATAATTTCTTTGTTAAATTTATTATTTGTGTTTATTTATCATTTATCTATGCAGCTATCAGCTATGCATTATTTACGTTGTGTTTATTTACGTTTATACATGTATTAATTTTGTGATAGAATTAGACATCGTGTTTACGTTCAATCTGTTAATTTCCTTGCACATTTTATAATTTTTATTATCTGTGTTTAGTTACGTTGCAAGCACTTGCAGTTTGTTTACTTATTTTTGCTAATACTAAAATTTTCGTATGCTGCAATTAAATCGCAGACCTGTCTGGCACTGTCATCTGCAAATCTTGTTTATTATTTATGTTGAATTTCTGTATGACGAAGACCGGTGGAAGAAGTCCATTATTAATATGAATTTGTTCGTGAATTTAATCTGTGATTTAATAATTGTGTCGGCAACAATGTACGCAATTTGGAAAAAATGTTGAAAATGCTAATAAAAGATCATATACGTGGTAGTAACGTGGATCCGTGTTTTTACTGTCAGAGAAGCCAGCGGCGCCCACCTGGCCAAGCGCCTGGAACCCCTGGAGCACTGGGACGAGTTGCGGGAGTTGAATGTGGACATGATCGACGGCAACACCCTGCAAGTGCCTCCTTTGCTGTCGCGCTCCTCGTTAGTCCAGGAGATCCGTCAGCGCTACGGCTTCCTCCACGACTGCGAACTGGTCGTGCCGCCCGACGTCCTGGCCATTTCCGACGACGTGGCCACCGCCGACGGGGGCCGCCTGCAGCTGGCCATCGCGGTGTTCGTTGACCAGACGATGGCCGGTCTGCTGCTACAGCAGTACACCACGCTCGATGAACAGACCAACGTCGTTCTGGCCGCACTCAACGCCGTGCAGGTGCTCTTCGACGACGACAGCTTCGGCCAGCCCAAAGTCAGGATTGTCGTCAAGCGGATCATTATTGATCAGACTGGCAAGACGTTTAAAGGTACTGTACAATACATCTTAACGATGCTACTGTATTTATCATGTTTTTCGTAGTGTAATGACTGCATAGGTTTGCTGCAAACAGCACTTGTCCAAGTGCTTGGTGTCATAATTTGTACGTATCGCTGTTCACGGAATCTGTAGATATATCAAACCTTTTGTAATTAAGCAGGTCATCCCCATTAAGAAAGACGTTTGATTGTCGGTGGCCGGTTATCGTTTTGAATAGCGATTCTGGTAGCGTAAATAGTTTGAAATTTAGTTCGAAAATAATAAGAATTATTTTATTTAATTTAGTTTTACGTTTTTAAAAGAAACCTTTTAACATTTTTTTTAAAATAAAATTTGATTTTTTTAGTTAATTTTTGCTTGTGAAACGTTTTTACTTCTTGACTTGGAAAGGTATATAGATTCTATCTTTACTTTAAAGTCTTATGTACGAGCATAGGACTTCAAAGTAATGATAGAATCTATAGTTTTTAACGCATTTTTGATATGGGGTGCCTCGGTGGCTGTGGAGGTGACGGTGAAGCGGAACAGTATTTGTTGGATTTTTGTCAGTATCAGGATCAGCTGGGCAGCGCCGTGGGAGGCACCGACTGGGACGTGACGGTGGCGCTGACCAGGCTGGACATCTACGGCGTCCTGGACGACGTGCGCAAGGACCAGATGGACGCCGGCATACAGTTCCCCGATAATCGCGTCTACGGCGTGACCGGCTGTATATTTGTTTGTGATTTATCAATCACGACGTTCTTTTCAGTTGGCTTTTATTTGGTTGCAGTGACATTTACGGCGGAGCGTGTCGAGCGCATCGCAACTGTGTCATCGCTGAATTCCGCAAAGAAAATGGAAACCGTGGATACGATAGCGCTTGAGGTGGGGGAATACCAGAATGAAACGTTTTTTTCGTGGAAATGTTTGTAGTGACTTTGTACATTCAATTTATTACTAAGAATCCATAACGCGAATTACAGTATTTACTGGATTTTGAAATTAATGTAATAGTTGCCTGCACACCTCATACTTCGTTCGGGGAATTAATATCGTGCGATCGTAGTACAGTGGGCCGATGTGCGTGCTGAACCGATGTATTGGTGATTTAGCTCCCAGCGTGTGCTTGAAATTCGACACTGCTCATGTCGTTAAACCTTTTCAACCGTCACCGTACAATACGACTGATATTTTGTTTTTCCGCTGAATATAGCTTTTGTATTATTATCGCTTGGTGTTGGCTTGATAGCGTTTGTGTCGTCTTTATTGTGAATTTTTAATTTGCCTAATAAATTTTATTTATTTGAATTTTTCTCTCATATGAATGTTGGTTATTTTCACACTGGGTTTGTTTCGCTCTTTTCTTCGGTGATGTGGCAGTTCGTTTTTACTAATGATCACTACCTTACTGCAGTAATTTTTGCGCGAATGACCGGTAATTCAGTTGATACAGCGTAATTTTGAATTATGTTACAATGGAACTGTGTGATCTTGCAGTTAACTGGGTCTCGCGTTGGACATGAGTCGCGACGGGAGCAGCAACACGCGCATCAGCAGTTTATACAGCGGCAACATCATGTCCCTGAGCAGTGCCAAGCAGCGCCTCGGCTGGTCGGTCTGCAGCGTCAAGAGCTTCCACGACTTCCTCACCAACGGCACAGGTCACCGTCTCCACGCCCACAGTGACGAACCGGAAGTGGCAGCACTGACGAATGGTTGAGAGCCAGAAACTGTATTTTACTGTTTGTTTTCGTTTTGAATATTTTTCCCGATTGGCGTCCTGTTTTTCTAGTCTTTTGTAGTATTGTTTACAGTATTTCTTTTCCGGTGCATTTGCGGACTGTATGTTTATCTGAACCTGTGATACAGTAGTAATTTATTTATTGATCGTTCAAATACATGGCGTTTTGCTTTACTTATTTTCCCTGTGGTTCATTTTGTCGTGAATTTTATCGCTTGGGAAATTGTGGCTAAATGTTGCATTGTGAGTTTTAGCTTGACAGGTACAATGCGCAGATGCAGAAGTTGCCGGAATTTTGAAGATTTATATGCAACAGTCGCATGTTGCATTCGCATTTACGGCTGCAAGAGACTGCAGTGATCTACCAAGGAAGTAGGCTGTTTATACAAATACAATAGATTCACTTGTACCGAAAATTTATTACTAATTATTTATTTATTACTAATTATTTACTTATTTATTTCTCTTGCATTGGTACGATAAAGCAGACCTATGCAGAATTGCAGATTAATAGTGCGCGTATTCTATAAACAAAACCTTTAAAATAATTCAGAGGTGTGGTCTTCTCCAAGACATTCAATCGACGGCGTTTACGCCTACTATTGTCCTTTGCATTCCTTCCTTGATTGACGTACAACTGTCGTTCTCATGCAGCGAATTAAGTATGCCAAAGGTCTTGGCTAACTTTAATCAAGGACTTGCTGTTACAGTGCTTCGCGTAAATTATGCATATTTAAACGCTCCGATTACAGATAAACGTTAGGGCCAAAATGATCCCGCTTATTAATAATGCATAAAGTTCCGTTTTTTCATTGGTTGAGTTACTTGAGTAGACTCAGTAGTCAGTACATGCGTCTTGAACTGAGAAAACAACCATAATTTGGCAAAAATTGATGTTGTCTTAGCTGATGCATCATTATGTGCATAGAATAATCGGTAAGTTTTGACATTCTACAATTTTTCGAGATTGTAGTGCGCATTGGGCCACAAATGCTCCACTTCTTTCCACAAAGATCGGTAAGCAGCCTGTTGCCTTTAACCATGCCTTTAACAAAATATGAAGGACTGCAATCATTTGTTTTATTTACCAATTATCCAGGAGGTTCTGTTTTTCTTGGATTGCAATGAGTGATGCGAAATTCTCCTTGCGGTCAGTGCCACGTATAAAAGGTGATCGAGAGTCGAGACAGCTAACTATAGCTTCGTACGCATTTCATTTCTTCTGAAACGTTTAAAAGTCATGCGCCAAATATAGTCCTCCAAGTTTATTAGGCCGTGCACTATGACACGGAAGCCCACACTTGCGCAGTTCCCGGTTTACTGATTGCTTATTGATAGAACGCTCGATATCGTTGCAGCTAATGGGGATTATTCTGATCTGCTGACCTTTAATGTTGTTCCCAGCTTGCCGTTGGTTGTTCATTCGTGTTACTGGATTTATTCAGAATGGAATTAATGCATAACAGCTTGTTTTTCTGCTCACTATTTTGTCCTTTTCGGCGCTTGTGCATTCGTGGTTGTTAGTCGATCGTCCGAGGATGCCTGTGGTAGGTATATCAGTTACGAAATTTCACCGTTTAACTGTTGTCCGATTCCGAAATCAAACAAGTACCGTAACGTCACTGTATTTACAGGACTGGGACATGACGGTGGCGGTCACCGGGCTAGATATCTGCGGCGTCCTGGACGATGTGCGCAAGGACCAGACGAACGCCGGAATTCAGTTTCGCGATAACCGCGTGTACGTCGTCACCGGCTGTCATATTATGTGATCTTTTACTTGATTAATATCTCAATTTATTGATCATGACATGGCGTTAAATCTGCTTTGTTTCTTCACAGTGACATTTACGGGCGGAGTGAGTCGGGCGCATCGCAACTGTGTTGTGGTTGACTTCCGCTGAGAGACGGAGAACGTAGATACGATCGCGCACGAGGCAACGATTTTTGGGCCCAGTTGGGGCACAAACATTTCATGGGTTTTCTGCGATTTGAATTTATTTGCACATCAGTTTTTAAATACTTCGCCACGGTTTTTTTTTAATTTTTCTTTATTTGGGAACAACGGCAGTCCAAATGATTTGATCATAGTGAAAGCGTCGTGTAGTGGTACTGTGTACTCTGCCTGTTTCGATATACGGTAATCAAGTATACTCGTACAGTTGAACGCATGTGAATTGCTGATTTTAAAGTACGGTCCTTGTTGAACTAGTTTTACAATTTACCTACTCTAGTAACTAGAATTTTAACTCTAGTACTACTTTAGTAACTAAAATTATTTTCTGATGTACTGTAATACTAATGGACCAGTAGTCGAGTATGTAATATAGGCTTGTATTCGAATTTGAGGTTGTCAGCACCGTCCTTGTTATAAGATTTTTTAAATTTTAATTTTTTCAATAATATTATCAATGAATTTGCTTGTCTTATGACCTTGTGACCTTATGACCTTAATGAGAGCTTAATACTTCCTCACCAACGGCAAAGGTCACTGTCTCCACGCCTACAGTGACGAACTGGGACTGACCGCACTGACAAATGGATATGTAATGCAAATTCATGTTGCTGTTTTGTATTCGTGCTTTTTCTTTTTGTCAAGTTTACTTCCACTTTCTGGTCGACAATGTTGAATTATTTTTTCTGCTGATTGATCATTTAGCAACCTGGTGTAGATAGCGCCCTGTGATACCATGATACTTTTTACTAAACCCAAAAAGCAAGAGTTTTTTACAGAGGTAGGCCCGCACATGGATAACTCTTTTATGACGCTATCCGCTCCAACGTAAAAGACAAGTACAGATATACGCGGCAGCCGGCTATTCATATGCAGTATGCCTTGTGCCTATTAAAATTTCTTCTTTCAGCGTATTTTATTCCTGACTAGATTATCTTTCTTGTTATACGTATTTAATATAATTAATCATCTTATAAGAAATTTTGCTAATTCATGAGCACTGGTATTTCAGCAACGAGATTATCAAACACTTACAGGCAACTACGCCAATAAGTGAGTAACCGTAGTACCATACTAATTTTTGTATTAATTTTTGCAACACATACCGCATGGTTGCGCGGTATTATGAAGCAGTCTGAAGCATTGTGAGCAGAACTAGCACCAAACTAGAATATTTCATCAATGGCGATCATTGGTATTGTGCCCAAATGAAACCGTCCCAGTACAGGGCTTACTACTTACCTACTTGAATAACAATAATACTGTAACATGACCACATTCTGTACAGTACTGCAGAGTAGATTAAGCAATAGAAAACTCAATCCCAAAATCGTTTTGTAAAACTGCGGCGTCAAATAGCCTGTTCGTAATTTTGTTTTGTGTTTCGCTGTTCACAGGTATGCCCTTGTCAGAATATTTATACGAGTAGAATGAATATAATAATTGTATCTGTATACAGATGAATAGCCGACGCGTATAAAATATACGAACGTTCTTCCATTAGTAAGAGTACAGCTGATACTGCCATTACAGTGACTTCACAGTCTCGAATATTGATCTGGAGTCCTGCCACGCTCGAGCAATGCAGGATGGATGAACATTAATTTTCATCAACTGAACGTGCCAAGCTTTCAGTATGGTTAACAATTGTAAGGCTGGATCACGGCATTGGTGAATGGGTCAACTCGTACCATGTATTGTATGTACGATGCAGTAATACCCTCTGTAAATTTGTGAAAAATCAATGGACCAGCATACGCGCTTGCCACCATGGTCCTAATCCCTTTCAACAGCGCAGCAAGTAAGTATAAGAACAGCTCAGAATCCACAGATTCCTCTGTAATAACAATGGCTATTGTATACCGGTATCTACAGTATAATTACTTTTGTATTGTATGGTACCAGCATTGCCGTTATTCTAGGATTGCGACTGTACGCGAGGAATGAAAGAACATCAATTTCATTCATTCCTCTGGTACTCATAGGGTAGTGTAGATCGAGTAACGGCAATGATACAAGCCGAACTTAAACAC
This sequence comes from Paramacrobiotus metropolitanus, assembly GCF_019649055.1. Classification (NCBI taxonomy): domain Eukaryota; kingdom Metazoa; phylum Tardigrada; class Eutardigrada; order Parachela; family Macrobiotidae; genus Paramacrobiotus; species Paramacrobiotus metropolitanus. The sequence goes on from NW_026570274.1 coordinate 123,619, forward strand.
TGGCAGTGCCGCTCTACACTTCTCTATGCCGCCTATACTACTGTAGAGCGGCACTGACACTGGGCATCACTCTCAGAGATTGTATAATAATATCGATTCCCGGTCTCTTCATTCCCATACTCAACCGCTAGATGCATTTGCAGAATATTATCATGACAAACCTTAATAGTGTGTAACTCTACAGAATAACGAATAAGTTCGTGCCACGCTTAAAGAAGCTACCTGACATTTTGCCACTTTTATTTGCTGAAATTGCGACCCCATGTCTAATTCATCCAGAATAACGCAGGATAATCTTTATTTTTATAAATATTTTGATAGATTCACGGTCGACATTTTAAGAGATGACTTGATATTACGGGGATATGTGACAGACATCGCTGATAATGGGCTCATCGTCGACTTCCACCATGAAGGACAATCATTACAAACCGTCGACTTCTCGCAAGTCCGTCTCATGCCCACAAAATGTCGCACCGCTGAACGTTATTGCAAAAAAATATTCGCCATCAACTCCCAAGTAGAAGTTCTGTTACGGCCCGCTTTGTAAGACTTTAAGAACTTATAGTGGCTGCGAAAAATTAACTGCAAACGGTTGAGTACGAAACAAAATTTATGTTAGGGTAATACACCATTATTATGCATTGTACATGAAATGTATATGTATCTGCGTCGTGCTTTGAAAATGTGCGGTACTTGAATGCGAAGTAATGCTGCCTGTGTTCAGGAAACGTTTTGTATCGGTAAGAAGCTGGATGAAGTGTATTACAGATACATACGTAATGTAAAAGTAATGTATGGCGTTAATTTGCATTTTTACAACGTTCACATGAATAAATAATAAAAAACATTTTTTCTGAATTCTTCACCTTTCTATTATGTTAATTTGAAGTCTTTAATACGGCATAAAATACGAAAATATGTAGAAAGACAGGATGCGTACTCAGGGAACTGTCTAACTTACACATGGACATGGTGGCTATGTTTTCACAGAGATCAGCCGCAGATGTGGACACCAACACAAATACTGGAATGGGTGCCCGTATATCCGCCAGAGATACACCAGTACACTCCGAGTGAAGACGGACCCTTCGTCCTTGTGCGTATTCCAAGCGGAAGCACATCCAAACTCGCAGCCGTAAAAAATGACCGTTGCCTCGTTTATGCTAATGCAATACGTATCCGCCAGCGCCGGTTTTGGAAAACGGCAACGCGAGACAGCTTTACCAAAGTGTTGGTGAGGCACGAAGCCTGTTCGCTGCCAGACTGTCCGTACCCACATACCCCCCTCTTGTACGCGCTTAAACGGCTGGATGTGGCAGCAAAGCGTCTCTGGTTAGAATCAACGGGCACACTGATTTTGGCCGCTGACGAAAGTAGCATTACCGTACTCTGCCGTGGTACGCGAAAAAAGCGACGGGAGGGACAATTTCACCGCCTTATTTTTCATCAGTTTGGCATGTTGATCGAAGAAGGATTTTGCCGGGGAATGGCTCATTTTCGATGCCTATTATTCACCCAAAGAATGGTTGACGAAGGTTGTAATGTCTGTACAATAAGAATCGGTCTGGAGAAACTTGTAATTGGAGCTTCTTAAAACGCGATAATTATAATTATAAGTGATTTTTCTTAATCTGATTTTGTTGACAGGGGGTACTGCTGTGACCGAAACATGGTTCACAAAAACCTGCTCAAGGCTAAGGTTTTTTCCGGACTGGTTACGCTCACAGACAGGCGGATTTTCAAGCATCTACAGTGAGTTCACAAATACTGTATTTGTCATGACAATACGTGGTAAAATAACTAAAGTACAGCATTAGAATGTCAAAGAATTTTATCAAGCGGAACCTGTTCGGAACCGCTATACGTACTCCATATTGATACAACAAGTTTACAACCACTTCTTAAGAAGCTGCACCGCTCGTCGTTAGTTATATGTGGATGTTGGCATTCACAAAAGCTTTCTTCAGATCACAAGGAACCCTCGCTCCCACTAATAGGGGACGTTCCGGACTTACTCATCCTCGAAATCTTTGCAAACCTGGACAAAGTAGCCGAAACAGACTTACGACGGTAAATATTTTGTATATATATATATAGATATGTGCTTTTTCTATATAAAACTCCAGAAGGTGCCGGCGGCTGAGGTAGGCCCATACAGTCTATACTTGTGGCCTGCTGCCGTCATCCTTGCTAGACATGACGTTGCGGCTGTACTGTACATGGTATTAAATCTTATGAACCCCGCCACATTTTGCCTTATGTATTGCGGCAACGTCATACTCAGCCGAATGACGGCAGGAAGTACAGAGGCTACTTACGTTTAACTCAACCTTTTTTGCTGAATGTCAGACGGAGTGTTATTACTACCGTTATGACTACTGTATGCGGCAGGATATTATGTAGAATGTTGTAGTGCACGTGGAGTAACATACTTTCTCTAGTCTGCCTTATAAGTCAAGCCGATCTGTTGATTTTGCAGTCATACAGTAGAAAAAGCCGTTGAGACACAATCGTGAGACAGACTTGCAAAGATGTCGGAGCATTGTACCGTCCTTTTCATTGACAGGTCTCGCATTCATATATTGTCATTGTTGCTGCACAGGGTCTGTTGGAGATGGAACACGCTCCAATCGAGCAAAATTGCCGCCCGAACTGTCATTCTAGATGCTCCACACGGTTACGTGACGTGGCAGGATATGATGAAATACTTGGCAACCGCGCTCATTAATTACACAGATACTTTTACTCACTCCGTGCTTCTGAATCAGTTCTTCCACAGTCACAACTACGCAGCGTTACTTGTCATAACCCAACTAAATTTACCGCTAAAATATTTTTTGTCTTATCGGAAAACTTCACAAGTATGTCTTAAGTATGAACTGGAAATGTATCCCGCGGTATCCAACATGCAGATTTCTTGCGTTATGAAGACGAAAGATGCGACAAAGAGGACATTAGGTAACAATCATAGATTAGGTAACAACTACAAAATATGGAATAAAGCTTTAACCACAAGCCGTTTTACAGGAGTAATGTTGGGTGCTTCCGATGAAATAAAAAGTATGCTGGCTGACTCGCACGCTACATGGACGTATTGTTGCACAACGAAAAGAATGTCCGACACAATCACCGGCATTCCCCTGATGTTGACTGCCTTCAACACGACCTGTCTGGCGCAAACTTACGAAGCCGCTGGTAAACCGTATGGCGACCTTTACCAAGCAGGACAAACGAGACTGCAAGATGCTCGTCGGCACTGGCCAATCACGCCATCCGCTACAGGGCTACTTGAAATAATCTTCAGCAATTTTGCTCCAACTTATGAGCGGCGAGGATATCCATTCTCTTACGCTGAGGATTTCGTTCCCGAAAGCTTGAAAGTGTTAATCAGAAATCCGCGTATGGAACGAAAGGACCGTGCTAGTTCACCTGCGGTTGAAAGTTGGCTTCTTATTAGTTAAGCTCCGCCAGTTTTAATAGTTATTAGTCAGCCGTGTGGCGGCTAGCAGTGTTTCTGGCATTTAAATGAAATATCTATATTTCGAAGAAGAAAGTATCACTAACCGAGTTAGGGGCGTGTCACAAGCCGCTCGATTCGGCTCGGTAGTGCATAAGTATAATTACGCCAACGTTTCCGCAGCTACAGACTCTGTTTTCCAACAAGCATTTGATCAATACACATAATTATATTGTGCAGTAAGGTTGCAAGTTTAGGTCGTACTGTTAGTAAGTACGAGCACAATACATGTCGCAGCAAGATTAAGTAGATGGCTTGTCTTATGGTTATGATGCCGTAATCAGCCAGCTAATGCAAATAGACTGGCGATATCCTGTTACTAGTTGCACGTGGGGGTACATATACATGACTTTACTGTAGAAATAATAGAAGTAAGTTATACTGAAATGAAATACTATATGTTGAAACCAATTTATACCAAATGTACACATGTACTCGTATACAGATATATATCTGTACAAGGACAGTAGAATTGTGTCAATTGTCAACCTTCATTTGTATCTTTAGATGCAATAGTTTAGCTCTGACAATGTTGCAGAGCAGTAAAGAAATGTTGAAAAAATTTTCAGACGCATAATACAGCACTGGAAAGTGGAAAACTATAATTAAAACCAAGACACTTTCTTCTATGCCTTACGGGTCCGACAGCACGCTTTAAATTGGTTGCACACTGAGAATTTTGAAATATGTAGGGTGGCGGATCATTTTCACCACTTCCAGGCGAACATCTTGAAGGCATAAACCGAACACTAGCGGATCAATAACGGCTTGTATGTAATAAGCATATTCTTCGAACAAGTCCAGCCATTCAGACTCTTCAGTAGGGTTGCCAAATACTTGGCGAAGTCGACTTATCAAGTTAATAACTTGAGTTAATCGAAAAAACTTGGAGGAAAAGTCAAGTTATTAACTTGGACTTATTCTTTCAAACCAAGTCAATGAAGTCGACTTAGTGTGTGAAACCAAGTCCTCAAGTTCTGCTTCAAGTCGACTTAAAAGTTTTTAAAAATAATTTAAGGAATTTGAAAGTAAACCAACCAAATCCGCGTTATTTCTTTAAAATATTTTGATAATGATGTCGCACAACACAGTTTCGCTGTACTGTTCCCGCCATCGAAGCACGGGCTGCACGGCTGCATAGACTTTATGTGCAACCGTGATGCGAAACTCCGGGCGGATGACCGGAATAGTACATGGAAAGGTTGTGCGACGTCCAATATTCCCTCCTCTATAGGCAAATTTTCGTTTTGCTTTTATTTGACTTCAAGTCGGTTTGAAGTCGACTTCAAGTTAATAACTTGACTTGAGCTTTCAAGTTAAGTCAATCAACTGTCAGACACTCGCTTTAGCACAACCGGCACCATTAGTTCGTGAACCCCAAGCCAGAGTACGATACAGACAATGCAAGCCAGTCTTTTATTATGGTGCTGCCGGTGTTTAATGGGAAAATAGATTGCCCATATTCGGTTGACGGTTATTAAGACATGGGAGTACATCGTGATACCCATAACGACCCAGTCTCCATACAGGTACAGGATGCAGATTGTCAAGCGTGCAGTGGTGTCAGTGGTGTCATCTGGTAGAAAAGTTTCGATTACAATTTTGTAAAGCAGCTCACAGAAATTGTTCGTTGCGATGTTAGATACGAGGAGAGAAATTATGTACACCGTGAACGGCGTGATGAGGTGCCGACGGGAAGCGAAACATAGAAGCAGAAAACCGTTGGGTATCAGTGTTAAGAACATATTACTGTACATAAAGCGAATGACATGTAATAAGCAATCGCAGTGGAGTTTGGTTCTCCTAATTGTAATTCGAATGAATTGATTGATGAATTTGGTAGGAAAATCATCGCGAATGTAATATTGCGATAACGCTTCTTACGCCTGTACTAAACTGTTGTTACTGTTGTTACGCCTGTACTTCTTGCGCCTGTAGTAATTGGAAATCGTGCATTCAATCGCACAAAACGCGGATGGATGACGAATGACCTCGTGATAAATTGTTTTCAGCAACCATCGTTTATTTTTTGGTCGTCGCTACCCGGAACAGAACCCTAAGGTCGCGTGATCCCATGAGAGACAGACAGTTCTCTGTTTTAATATGGAAGTTGAACGATCGCACTGCACAGCGCATTGCCGCATATTGACGCAATGGTCAGCTTATGTCCTCTGATTGAAATCACCCCCGTCGTATAATGTACTCGTATCACGTATGCAGCTTGCAACAAGAAACGCAGAACATCTATAAGAATGCAGGTATCTGTATTGTACTAGTATACAGTACATTCAGATAATTAATACCCAACATTCCTTCATTCATATAGGTTGCTTATCAACCTACTAATGAGTTGCGAAAATTAAAAAAAGCATACTTCTGTAAATACCAAGACGATTCCTGAACCCAAATTAGCGTATAATATACGACATTTATGCAAAGAAAAGAATAGTAATAAAATCTTTCAAAAATTCCCATTAAAAGTTTATTTAAACTTTTAAGTACAGTAATTTATCAATTAAAAATAATTGTTATTTGTACTGAAGGCGGCAGCTCATGACCTGTATACATTGCACTAGCGAGTGTAGCCTGCGCTGATAAGATGTACGTACTACTACTATCTGAATTTCTGAATACGGTATGCAATACAAGCTGGTTAGGCCGGGTAGAAGTCAGTCAGCCCTGCTTGAAGTAACTGCGCTCGCTACTGCTTCGAAGCAGAAATCAAGTCCGTAAGTACTGTATTTGTACTGTACAAGTTGTACGGTAGTTTCCGTTTAAACCTGCTGGAGCTCCTCAGCTCATGACCTTTCATTATCTTGCTCTGCCACTAAATCCTTAAAGAACTATTTATTACTTTTAGTACCTAAAATATCTGTGCATCAGATGCTGGGAAACATAGAACTTCAGGGAAGTTCCACTAGAAATTACTCAGATAAATACTTCAGATAAAATTAATTTTGCTCCCGACAGATGACAATTAAAGCGTGTGTAAAGTCAGCGTTTTGTAGTTCTGTGCCGTATAAGCGAGCTCCAAAAATTTTATTCAATTCAGAAGCCCGTGAGAAATTAAGATAAAAATGGTGGGCTCAATATCAACAATAAAAAGAATTAAACTCAAAATCTACCAGAAATGGCAAGAAATTTGCACCAACATTCAGGGAATCTTATACAAGTGGCCGGTGAATGATTTCTGCACGGCCGACTGCGGATCACCCCGGTATCCGATGGACCCGGGGCCGTCGATCAGTCCCGACAGGCGCCGGGCGACGGCGACCTTTGCTTGGCCAGGTCCGGCCAACCTCACTTCCACGTACTGCACCGGCAGCTCCATGGTCTCCAACTGACCGGTGCCCTGTACATTCGCTGCCAGCGTGGTGGCCCCGCCGGACAGCAGGGACATCTATCCCGTGCCGCTTAAACTAGCGCGGACGGTGTCAGCCTGGATGTTGAACAGACGCAGCCCACCGGCGCCGGTTCACTGGACCTCCAGTTCCGGTTCGGTCAGCGCCGAGCCGTACTCGTTGGTGATGCTCCAAGGCCAGATAACACGAGAAAGGTGAAGCGGGCGGCGGTTACGGTGATGCGGATGTCCGGTATGGCGACCCAGTCATGCACAATTCCGTCAATTACCAAAAGATTGTTCCTACGGTATTTTTTTCCAACATTAATTTCACTGAATATTTGAAATATGTAAATATTTTGGTTTTTCCAACATTTTTTTAATTAATACGAGGTACTGGTTTTCATAAAGATTTGAATTAATAAACACGCTGTGAAAAAAATTGGGAAGGTCCCATTGTTTTTATAAAATTTTATTCAAAACCAAATTTAAGTAATAAGTAAGTAAAAAATTAATCGGGGAGAGTTTATTAAATGCTTCTTCATTATTTACACACTGGAGTATTCATTTTAATAATTGTCTGAAATAATAAATAGACCGTAAAACGAACACGCATGATTTACTGTAGTTTTCAGATGCGTTTCTAGACATCCAATTGCGTGTTTGTGTTTCTAACAACTTCAATTTTAAATTTCAAAAGAAATTTTAAATTAACATATGATCTACAAATATATTATTTCTATATAAATTTTATAAAATAATCATGCTTTTTTTGTATTAATTCATTTTTTTATAAAGTCATTATGGTTTTTTGAACGTTAACGTATTTTCTGTTTACCCGGCTCCGCGTTCTTTACCGACACCGATCCGCGGCACACAGCGATACAGGACTTCGTTGAACGAGAGCATAGTTAAACGGTAATACTATGCTCTCGTATAATTTGCAAGTTTTCCAAAATTCAGGCTGACGATGCCGCCTGTTGCTGCATGTTCCAACATGCACAAAATTCGTAGACAAACGCCTCCCCGTGGTGGCCACTGCGCCCGCCCCCAAAGAGCGCAGGTGCGTTGTTATGTGAACTGCTGCATTTCCCGTGAAATACAGTGAACTCAGCACTATGGACCCATGCAGAATAGCTTCAGGAACGCATACTGCCCCCCTTCGGTGGAGAAAATACGTAAAACGTGCCGATCATAAAAATATATGCGCAAACGCACAAAGAAATTTTCAGGCGAATAATACGGCCCTGGAGAATGATAATTAAAGCAAAGGCACGTTCATTTATGCTTTGCGTGTCCGGCAGGACGCTACGGTTAGGGTGCACGCTTTGATAATTTTGAAAATAGACTGACGGATCATTGCTACCATTTCCAGACGAACATCTTGTAGACATAAACCAAACACCAACGGATCGATAACCGCTTGTACGTAATAGGCATACTCTTCGAACAATTCCAGCCATCCCGGCTCATCAAGTTCCATGAAGCGCCGAATGATAAAAGACAAATTACTAGGAAAATAACAGCAAACCACGCTAGCAGTCATGAAGGTCAGCGCCGCAAACGATCGCGAGTGGATGTGTCGCCGAGCGTTGGAAATTGATGCGGAACGAGAAATTCCTTCATTCGAAATTTCCGCTTTGGAAAGGGATGTAGGTCGCCGGAACGTTTTCCAGAAGATGAACGGATATGCACCGAGAACGAAACAGACAGGAAAGCCATTGATAACTGGCGCTAGAACCGTAACGTAAATTTCGCTTTTCTCCGCTCCAAAATTGCATTCTGCATTTGTCAAGCTGTCAGACACTCGCTTTAACACAACCGGCACCATTAGTACGTGAATCACAAGCCACAGTACGATGCAGATAATGCAAGCCAGTCGCCTGTTATGGTGTTGTCGGTATTTAATAGGAAAATAAATTGCCCATATTCGGTTGACGGTTATTAAGACATGGGAGTACATCGTGATACCCATAACGACCCAGTCACCATACACGTAGAGAATGCAGATTGTCAAGCGTGCAGTCGTGTCTTCTGATGGAAACGTCTCGATTATAATGTTGTGCGGCAGCTCACAGAAGTTGTTTGTTAAGATGTTAGATATGAGGAGGGAAATTATGTACACCGTGAACGGCGTGATGAGGTGCCGACGGGATGCGAAACATAGAAGCAGAAAACCGTTGGGTATCAGTGTCAAAAACATAAAAGCGAACGACATGTAATAAGTTATCGCAGTGGTGTTGGATTCTCCTGGTTGTATTTCGGATGAATTGGTCGATGAATTTGGTAGAAAAACCATCGCGGATGCAATACTGCGACAACGCTTCTGACGTCCTCAAATGGCAATCTTGCATTCAATCGCAGAAAACGCGCATGGTTTAGCTGTGACCTTGTCATAAAATGTTATCAAAAACAATCGATTAGTGTTGGCCGTTGCTACCTGGAACAGAACCTTGAGGTCGCGTGATCCCATGAGAGGCAGTTCTATGTTTTACTTTGGAAGTTGAACGATCGCGTTGCACAGCGCACTGCCGCATATTGACGCAGTGGTCGGCTTATGTCATCTGACGGACGGAAATCTTCCCCATTGTATACAGTACTTTTACGCTTGTAACAAGAAACGCATGACAGCTACGCATAAATTTGTTAAATAATACATCAACATGCGTTTATTTTCATACAGGTTGTAACACTACGTACTAACACGAGAAAATGAGCCGAAATCTGGTGTCGTTTCGATCAAGAAAAGTGTTTAAATGGTTATCAAATTAATAAGTACTGTAGCGAAAATTCGGAATGCACCAAAATCCATGTACTTGTACAATGTACATTGCCTAATTTTCACAAGCGTTGCTGTAAAAAGCACATTGATACAAAGACGATTCAGAACCAAAACTAGCGTACGACATTTATGCCAAGAAAAAACAGCAATAAAAACTTTTGACAATTCCCAACTCATTCGAGAATTTCATAAAAGAGTTTATTTTTAAGGTAATTCTCAATTAAAAATATATAATTATTATAGATATTGCTATTTGTATAGCGATGGCTGCAAACTGCCACCTGATGGCGGCACCTCATGACCTGTATACACTAGCGAGTGAAGCCGCTGATAAGAGGTGCGTGCTATCCGAATTTCTGAGTACGAATATGCAGACACAAGCGGATCAATCCAAGGTAGACCCTGCTTGGAGTAACTGCGCTCGTTACTGCTTCGAAGCTGAATTACAGTGATTCCGTTTACCTGCTGGTGCTCTCTGCTCATTTCTCAGATTTCACAAAATACTGTAGCTCTCTGGTGCTTTGTGCAATATTTATACCATCTTCAACGCTGATGGCAAGCATGAAACTGCACAGAATTTTCCTGCCTATCCTGCAGTTGATTTTCGTTATCCTGCCCATCAGCAGCACATCCACCTCGACCAGCACCACCGCCCATATCAGTTTATTAAAAGCGCGCATTCTCTCGCAGCTGGGTCTCCGCGATCCATCCGCGTACAGTCGCTACGACATTGTCTGGCCAGCCCTCACCCCCTCTTCATCCTCCCGATCCCCCCGCTCCCCATCATCACCCCCGGGCAGTCCGCTTCTGTTGGGTATGGAGCTGTTCGGCCGCGGGATGTCGGTGTACCTGGACAGGAAGAACCTGACCAGTCCGGGCTTCCAGACGGTGCTGCTGTCCGCGGCGGGAGTGCCGTATCTCGTGCAGAGTGCGCCGCACGGACGACAGTGTCATTATCGGGGACGGGCGGAGATCTGTGTGGCCGGAGTGTGTCAGGAGGGCGGATTGAGCGGCTACGTGAAGATCGACGGAGACGATGTGCAGATTAAACCGCTGCCTGCGGCTGTCTCAAATCGCTTGAGGTGAGTGAGTAAGCAGGCAGTGATGCTGCGATAGAATCCAGTTGAACTGTATGACTGTAATCGTATTTACGTTAATAGTAAAATAATACAAATAAATACAAAATTAATACTAAAATACAAAATTAATACTAAAGTACAAAATTAATACTAAAAATAATACAATAAAATAATAATACAATAAAATACAATAAAATAATACAACAAACAATAATACAATAAAATAATACAATAAAATAATACAATAAACAATAATACAATAATATAATACAATAAAATAATACTAAAAATACAAAATTAATACTAAAATACAAAATTAATACTAAAAATAATACAATAAAATAATAATACAATAAAATACAATAAAATAATACAACAAACAATAATACAATAAAATAATACAATAAAATAATACAATAAACAATAATACAATAATACAATAATATAATACAATAAAATAATACTAAAAATACAAAATTAATACTAAGGCCTTGTCCCGAATTCAAAGCGAATCTCGTTATGGTACGGTTGCTCAACCGCACGAGGTGGCTGTATGCAGTGGCCACGCCTACAGATACGGTACGCGAAGCCACCTCGCGAGGTGGAGTTGCTGTATCGCAACGAGATTCGTTTTGAATTCGGGACGAGGCCTAAAATACAAAATTAATACTAAAATTAATAAAGGAATTAACAGATTAACGGTTAATCTGTTAATGCCTTTATTAATTTTAGTATTAATTTTGTGTTTGTTTACGTCCGTTAGTTCCGTTGTTACGTTATGTTTATTTACGTTTATGGTAGTCAGCGTGTTTACATGCAATGTATTACAGTAATTTTTTGCTGGTTTTATAATATTTGTTATTTGTATTTATTTACGTTGCAGGGGCTTGCAGTTGGTTTATTTTGATGTTTGTTGATACTGACATTTTTCCTGTACTGTAATTAAATCGTAGACCTGTTTGGCATTGTCATCTTAATATGGAATTTCTTGGTTTATTATTAAAATTTTGTTTTGAATTTCTGTATGCCGTAGACTGGCGGAAGACGTCCATTACCGGTGATAATGGACGTCTTCCGCCGGTCTTTGCCATGCAGAAACTCAAAACAAATAATTAAGCAAAAAAAACAACTAATAATTAAGCAAAAAATGCATAGTGATAATTTATCACTATGAATTTTTTGCTTAATTTTTTCGTGAATTTAACCTGTGATTTAAATAATCGTGTGGGCATGCAGTTTTGTGCGATTAATAATTAATATGATAATTTTAACTTAAATTACTGCTTTTCAACTCGAACTGCGTGAGTTATCTAATTGGCAAAATTGGCTGCGTTTTAAAGTGCTCCGCCGAAGTAGTTCTTAATAATAGTTTATTTTTTTAGAATGTCTGCTGTCTGGCTACAGCTGTCTGCTACTGCTGTCTGGCTGATTCTTTTATTATTTATTTTTTTTCCTGAGTAACGATAGAGTGCAAAATGTACGCAATTTGGAAAAAGTGTTGAAATGCTAATAAACGATCATATACATGGTAGTAACGTGGATCAGTGTTTTCCTTTCCAGAGAGGCCACCGGTGCTCATTTAGCCAAACGGTTGGAGCCTCTGGAGCACTGGGACGAGTTGCGGGAGTTGAATGTGGACATGATCGACGGCAACACCCTGCAAGTGCCTCCTTTGCTGTCCCGCTCCTCTCTAGTCCAGGAGATCCGCCAACGCTACGGCTTCCTCCACGACCACGAACTGGTCGTGCCGCCCGACGTCCTCGCCATCTCCGACGACGTGGCCACCGCCGACGGGGGCCGCCTGCAGCTGGCCATTGCGGTGTTTGTTGACCAGACGATGGCCGGTCTGCTGCAGCAGCAGTACACCACGCTCGATGAACAGACCAACGCCGTTCTGGCCGCGCTCAACGCCGTGCAGGTGCTCTTCGACGACGACAGCTTCGGCCAGCCCAAACTCAGGATTGTCGTCAAGCGGATCATTATTGATCAGACTGGCAAGACGTTTAAAGGTACTGTACATCTTTAAATAACGATGCTGTGGAGCACACCGTGCTACTGGATTGATCATGATTTTCGTAGTGTAACGGCTGCATCGCCATGAATTCCTTGCTTCAGTATGCTGCATATAGGACTGATGTCGTAATTTGTAAATATGTACGAGTCTATACGAAATTGTCAAATCTTTTTCTAATTTGTCAGGTCCACGCAATAAGAACGGTTTTTGATTGTCGGTGTTTATCGTTTCGGATAGCGATTGTGGTAGCGCAAATAGTTTAAAATTAAATAAAATAAATCAGAAATTATTGTCGAAATAAATTTCGGTTTTACATTTTTAAAAGAAATCTCATTTAAAAATAAAATTTACTTTTTTAAGTTAAACTTTGTGCGTGAAACGTTTTTATTTCTTGACTCGGGAAGGTGTTGTACGAGCATAAGGCATTCGAGCAACAATAGAATATGCATGGAGTTCGTCTTAAAGTATTTTACGATTAGTACCCTATGGCTGTGTAGGTGACGGTGAAGCGGAACAGTATTTATTGGACTTTTGCCAGTATCAGGATCAGTTGGGCAGCGCCGTGGGCGGCACCGACTGGGACGTGACGGTGGCGCTGACCGGGCTGGACATCTACGGCGTCCTGGACGACGTGCGCAAGGACCAGATGTACGCCGGCATACAGTTCCCCGATAATCGCGTCTACGGCGTCACCGGCTGTATGTTTGTTTTTTGTTCTACCAGTCACCGAATCACGACAGTCTTTCCAATTGGCTTTATTCTGTTGCAGTGACATTTACGGGCGGAGCGTGTCGGGCGCATCGCAACTGTGTCGTCGCTGAATTCCGCAAAGAGATGGAGAACGTGGATACGATCGCGCATGAGGTGACGAACACTAGCAATAAAGTCTTCGTGAAAATTTGTTTGTATTTATTTTATTTGCCCGCAGTTATTCTTAAAAATCCATAACGCAGATTGTTTACTGAATTTTTTAAAATTAACGAAATAGCAGTAGCTACTGCAAACTCGAACTTGGAAATGCATTGTACTTTGTATTTGTAACGTCGTGGAATCGTAGTGCAATGGATCGATGATTCGATACTTCGGTTGCGGTGAGCCTAAATCCGTTATTTACAGTAATTCAGCACGCAGTGTATATTTGATATTTAGTATTGCCCTTGCCGTTAAAATTTTTTCTATCATCACCTTATAATTTGGTTGCGATACTTGCTTTTTTCTACGGATACTCGCATAACTGACTTACTTGCCGATTGGTGTTTGCTTGATAACGTTTCTCTCTTCTTTGCTGCGAAGTTTCTATTTGCCCCTTCCATCTTTTTGCAAAAATTACATATGACGTTACTCGATAAACACCTTTAATATAATATAAAATATACCACAGTGAAATTATGTGCTCTTGCAGCTGGGTCACGCGTTGGGCATGAGCCACGACGGGAGCAGCAACACGTGCAGCAGCTACAGCGGCAACATCATGTCCTTGAGTAGCGCCAAGCAGCGCCTCGGCTGGTCCGCCTGCAGCGTCAAGAGCTTCCACGACTTCCTCACCAACGGCAAAGGTCACTGTCTCCATGCCCACAGTGATGAACCGGAAGTGGCTGCGTTGACGAATGGATGAGCGGCATAAACTGTGTTTTACTGTTTGTTCTCATTTTAAATATTTTTCCCGGTTGGGCTACTGTTTTTCTAGTCTGATACTTTTTTCCAGTATTTCTTTTCCGGTGCATTTAGCGGACGGTGAGTTGATCTGAACCTGTGATACAGTAGTACGAGTAATTAATTTATTGATCGTTCAAGTATACGACGTTTTGCTTTACTCATTTTCTCTGTGATTCATTTCGTCGTAGATTTTATTGCTTGGAAATTGTGGCTTAACGGTGCATTTTAAACAGTTACAATGCGCAGATGCAGAAGTTGCCGGAATTTGAAGATTTATATGCCACAGTCGCATGTTGCATTCACATTTGCGGCTGCATTAGATTGCAGTGATCTTTGAAGGAAATTAGAGCTATAGATATTTATACAGTAGATTCACTTGTACGGTAAATGTATTACTAATTATTTATTTTTTCCTTTGCGTTGGTACGATAAAGCAGACCAACGGACCCGCAGTTTTACTATGCAGCTTAATTGTCCGCGTATTCTATAAACAAACCTGTAAATACGTCATTCAGAGGATTGGTCTTATCCATGACATTCAATCGACGGCATTTACACTGACGTTCGACATAAACTGTGCCTCATCCAGTGTCCTTTGCAATCCATCCTGGCTTGACTAATAATTGTCGTTTTCAAGCAGCGAATTGAGTAAGTATGCAAAAGATGTGGCTAATTTTAATCAAGGACTTGCTGTTACAGTGCTTCTCTTAAATTATGTATATTGAAACGCTCCGATTACAGATAAACGTTATGGGCTAAAATGATCCCGCTTATTAATAATTGCATAACGCTCCGTTTTTTCATTGGTTGAATAGGCTCAGTACATGGCACTACATGCGTCTTGAACTGCACCTGTAAGAAAACCACTATAATTAATTTTGACAAAAATTAATGTTGTCTCAACTCATGTATCATTATACATAGAATAATCAGTAATTTTTGACATTCTACAATTTTTCGTGATTGTAGTATGAAATGGGCTGCCCTCCACTTCTTTCCACAAAGACCATTAAGCATCTTGTTACGCTCCCACGCCTTTAACAAAATACCAAGGACTACAATAATTTATTTAATTGACCATTATGGCATTATCCGGGAGGTTCTCGTTTTGTATTTTCTTGGATTGTAATGAGTGATGCAAAATTTTTCTTGTGGTCAGCGCCAGGAATAAAAGGTGAGCGAGACAGCTAACAATAACTTTGTCCGCATTTCAGTTCTTCTCAAACGTTAAAGGACCTGCACCAAATATAACCCTCCCAACTTGTTCTACCGTGTACGAGTGACATCGCAGCCCACACGTGCGCAGTTTCCTGTAGACCGATTATTTATTGATACAGCGCTCGATATCGTTGCAGCTAACGGGAATTATTCTGACAATCTGTAGTTCCGGTTAAGAGCACATAAATAACAGGCTTATTTTATCCCGCATACAAGCACTATATTCGCGCGAACTTTGTTTCTATTTCAAAGGTAGCGCAGCGGCACGGAATCTATTGTGTACTCGCATTGCAAATTTCTGTTGTTGATTTTTTATGTTGTTTCCTTGTTGTTAGTGGTTCATTTGTGTTACTGGATACATTCAGCATGAAACCGAAGCATGATAGTTTGTTTTTCCTTCTCACTATTTTATCATTTTCGGCGCTTGTGCATTCGTGGTTGCTAGTCGATCGTCCGATGATTCCTGTGGTAAGTATACCCGTTATAACATTTCATCGCTGAACTGTTGTCCGTTTCCGAAACCAAACAAGTACCTTGAGGTCACTCTTTTTACTTTGCTTTGCATCTATAAAATACGATTATGCGGGTAGAACTATCTCAGAGTGCTTTATACATAATTACAATTATGGGACGCGAGAAACAGTTTCTACTAACTGCTGTTAATAACACAGTTAGTGTGCAGATGCAGTTACTGTTGAAACTATTACGTGCTTACTTTGTCACACATTTTTAGGAACAACAACAAGCGGCAGCCAATCATTTTGGCGTGCCAGTACAGCACCTTAAACAGTACATGCGATTACCGAGCCAGTCGCAAACTGAACGACAACGCCGATTGAACGCTGCCTTTTTAAAAGGCCTGGCCAAAACATTTGGTAAGTTTCTCTTAATTATGTATTTAAAATTATGAAAAACCGGCATGCTACAGGTAGATCGGTGATTGGTACTCAAGTTATTCGGTACCTCTGTACATAGGTAGTAAGTACCAACCTGAATAACTACTCTAGATATCACACCCTCAGTATATAATTACATACCATATGTCTGTGGTATGAACGTTTTTAGATAGTCATCAATTTGATTACAAAGGTACAGTATACGAAATAGTCACTGCAGGAATTTGTTGAATGGGGAATATGATTTCCAACTAATAAAATATTAACTAATTGTAAGAAAATGCTCAGTAAGAGCTCCAGTGTAAAAATGCTTTAGCATAAATCTTTCCATTCACAGGCAAACAAATTCTTATTAACGAAGATATTGGAGCCAGCTATCCTTGATCTCAACCCAAATGGATCGCACACTTCCGAAATTCCCCGTACGAACGTGTCCCATACCAGAAATCATAACGGCATTGTTAGCTGAACACAATGTAACAAAGGTTTAATATCCATGAGTTTGATGTTTGGGAATTAATAGCAACTACACAGGTTCATAATAAATGTATCTAACTACGTCGAACTTTCCTCTCTTGTATGTACAATACAAGTACATATGTACGCATATAGTGTACCTCACTAGCGCCAGATTTGGGTTTTTGATAACTACTGTAAGTTTTCTACCACTATGACTGTTAATTTTTTTGTTACCTTACTAACGCGACCAATTGTAGCTCTAAATAATGTATGTTAGATATTTAATAAAACAACTTCCCCAGAATGTACCAACTTCAGTTGTTTTCTTCGGTTCGATGATCCAAAGTATGAGCCTAATGACTACGTTTTTTTAAAGAGTTCAGAACAGCTGGTCATTGCAGAACGTCATTACAAGCCTATCATGTGACCGAAAAACAGTCAAAGTTTCACGGTTATTTCACTACGTAGGCGTAAAGTGACGAGATGTAGGATATTAAACCCAACCGCAGCACTCAGCATGGCCTTTCTTTATACGACGTTATAGACGGTCGTATAACTAGGGAAGTGCACCGCTGTAGCTAGCACTAAAAGACCGAAGCGAAGCTAGAAATGATCTGAGATACCTGTTTAATGTTGTAGTACAGTTTTTAACTTGTAGACATTTAAAGGACGGTTGCATTTTCACCCATTTGAAATCTTCGTATTTAGTTGACTTCATCCAACCATTACAACATTCAGGGTATCTATAAATTCATAGACAAAGCAGTTTTACGCTAAGGTTTTTAGGACATTCGTTGTAACCGCTCTAATTCACGTTTTCTTTGGTGAGTGGCTTTCTTCTGTTTGATCGACTGCAACAACTGAAATGGAAAGACCGGTTCGACGGCCAAACCATTCCAAGACTTTACGCGTGAAAATCCGACGTATATAAGCCCAGACGCAAATTCACGTCTTCCAATGTGTATGACGGCCTTGTCGCATGTTATGCCTTGGCCTTTGTGAATCGTAATAGCCCAAGCCAAGGTTAACGGAAACTGTGTTCTGGAGCAGTTTTGAGACTTCTCCGTCCATTTGGTTGTTATTGGCGCAATTGGAACGCAGTTGTTTGCGAAAGTTGGACCAGTATACTTGTCAAATTCTACTAAAATAACGAATGGCAAGGAATCCGTCGGTGATGTGCCAGGTTCGTACACAATGTCTCTGACATATCCTAAGGCACCATTAACGAGCCCCTTTGCAGTCCACAGGTTGCGTTTGAGCATCACTCGGCTTCCTCGTGAAAGGTACAGGGTTGACTCCAGCCCCATAGCCTGCTCCTCGGTTCCTAACAAACCACAAAATGGTTTAAACGCAAAAATAACAAACCACACATTCTTGCCCTTTGATGCCATATTCCCGTTGTGGTCCGCTCGTATGCGGGCTACCGGCATATTAAGGTTAGTAAGGGCTTTTTCGTTAAAGCTTCGAGCAGGGTCTCTTTCCGAAAATAGATGAAGCGCTCCACGAAAGCCGATCTGATCTTCGGCAGGTAAAAGGGAATGAACTCTAGTCATAATTTTGTCGTAATCATCTTGGGTGGAATCGCCGGTGCTGATTCGATCCAGTGCATCACGTAAATGCTGCTGTTCGGTGTCGGTGCCGCTCTGTCGGTGTGAGGTTTGAAGAATGAAGGACTTCGTAAATGCAGTACGGTAGATCATCTGTCCATAGTCGGCAAGCTCGCCAGCAAAGCCGTCCCCGTACAAGGGCCTGTCCAGCACTGGAGGTAGCTGATTAATGTCTCCAAATAGGTAGACAAACATCCCGCCAAAGGGTTCATCAGAATTCTCAGGTTTTGCCTGCCTGCATCGTTTGTCCATTTTAGCCAGCAGTGCACATTCATACCGATACCAGTAATCTTTTATCTTCCACCGTGGTGTCAGTATCTTGTGTATGAACTGCTGCGAGCGCTCCACAAAGTACCAGTCTGCAATTAACGGATTCTCTTGTAACGCTTTTGTTCGTCTTCGAAGTATCTCCTTTTCGGTACAGTTTTCGGAGGTTGTCGTCGGATCGATCAGGTCAAATATTTCTGGCCAATAAAGGTCTGCCGCTGACAAAGTAAAAAATATTGTCGGTACGCCAATTGACCTGACCATATCAGCTAACTCCGCGCTTCGTTGAAACCAGTATGATCGGGTGCCGCGCAGTTTAGCCCCGTAATTCATAATCTGCTTGATGAGTTGCGGGTTGTGATTTAACATCTCCCGTAGCTGCTCCGATGTCACATTTCCCAAGGAGCTTTTCCTTACAAAAATTTGGCCTGTTTGGAGAGCTTGCCAACGCAAGACGCTGTTCAAGGCAAAAAACCGGAACGTAGGATGCTTCGCAAATCTCCCATCCGCAAGGCGCATTAAATGTTTGAAATATTCAGTTTCTGTAACTGGATTTGCGCGTCCTCGGTTGTCTCGCAGATCAGCATTTCCGGTTGGAAATAGACAGGGAAACGCTTGGGCTATGTAACCGGCAGTGTTAAATTCATCGATGGGCACTTCGTTCATTGCCGGATACGGAACCCGTACATCGTCCGCTCCAATGGCTTCCCTGATTTGGGCTGCCTGGTTAATTTGCATTATGTTGGGCACACCAGTGTCGCTAACTCGTTCAACCTCATCAGAAAACTCCGCTGGTATAGCATTCATAGTTGCCAGTAGCGAATGCAGATTACCATCCTGGGGCAAAGAATTCAGTGCTCTTTCGTCGATTTGGATGTCCTTGTACCACATGTTGTGCTTCTTAAGCCATAACAACGCCCGTCGTACTCTCGATGCGGATACTCTGAACGCCGTGTAGTTGTCAGCATCGTGGCGACTGGTGACTACCACAGACATGAGATCGCTTGGGTGGTGTGGAAGTTTTTTTGCAAAACCTTTCACATCTTGC
Source organism: Paramacrobiotus metropolitanus (assembly GCF_019649055.1). NCBI lineage: Eukaryota > Metazoa > Tardigrada > Eutardigrada > Parachela > Macrobiotidae > Paramacrobiotus > Paramacrobiotus metropolitanus. The sequence goes on from NW_026570274.1 coordinate 143,505, forward strand.
AGAAAGTTAATAACGTTTCCAGTATATCCCAGCTGTTGACCTTTACCAATTTTGTATACGGAGACAACGGGATGGACTTTCGCTATTAACTGTTGCTCTATAAACGATAAGCATTTCAGTGCGGGTGGAATTTCGCCAGGATCCATATTGTTGCTTTTCGCAAATTTTGGATTCGGTTTGCGGCAGTTTGCACAGAGCTGCTTGCTGTCGAGCTTCAGGCCAGGCCAGGCTTCGTTACATTTTTTGCAGGTCGACCATTTGAATTGTTGCATTTTTTGTTCAAGTGTTGTGGCTATAATCTGCGGGTTTAACAGATTGCTAATGCGGCGTGTTCGTGCGTGTGCTGTTGCATCTCTCTGACGTTCTTCCGCTCTCACACCGGGATTTGCTGCACGGCGCTGCGCACGACGTTCTCTTTCCCGTCGATTAACGCTTTGTTGGTGCTCTGTTGAGGCGGTACTACGTCTCCGGGCATGCGCTTCCCTGTCTCTGCGTTGCCTAGATCGCCGTTGGGCTGATGACATATTTGCCCTTCTCCTTGCTTGGCGTTGCGCGTTCTGCTGTTTTATCCTGATTGCGTTTTCTGCTGGTGATGTCTTTCGATCTAATCGAAAGGAAATTATTTTGAAATTAAAATGCAATGACAGTAAGCTGCAATCAAAATGCATGACATACAGTTTTGTTTATGTGCACGTGGTCCGGTTTGTCGCGGGGTTGGCTGGTTAGTCACTCCTGAAGGTCCTAGAACCATGCGGACTCTACATGGAATGAATAAATTGCGCTTAACGGCGATGACCGTACCTGCTGAATCGTCCGTTCTTTTTCGTCTTGCAACTCCTCCGGCAGGCGTTTCGCTTTGCGTTTAACGACCATTTTGTTCAATTAAACAACGAAATTTGTGATGCCGGTACGAATATGTATGACCTTTATAATTGTTTTATTTTTTCCAGTACCCATACTTCGATAGTAATACGCGCACATCCATAGCAACTATTCCTATTGTACATTTTTTATTGTATTATTTTATAGCAGTTTTGGACCCACGGTCAACGCACCGTTGCACCTTTGTGCCTATTAGTATTTATGTGTACCTTGTAGAAATTTAATGTGTGCGGCTAAAGCTAACTGGTGAGGCTTATACTATGGCCTATACTACGGATTGCGTGGCAGACGGACAGACAGGCTTAGGCTGTTAACTGGTGAGGCTTATACTGTGACCTATACTACGTACTGCGTGACAGACGGACAGACAAAAGTCCCGTTTTCTTGAACATAGAGGACCTCCGCTTCGCTTCGGTCGATTATAACGAATTCGCGAATAACGAATTCGAATTCTTCATAATTCATAATTCATCAATTCTATAACGAATTCTTCATTACGGAATTCACAAGTTCTGTAATGAAGAAAATTTGTAGTGAAATCAAGAAGTCATTACTTTAGGCAAGGTTACTACCCTGTACATCTTGCTTTAATCCAGTTTGTATATGTGTTCAAAACAATCAGGGCCATTTTAATTCACTAACTTTTCAACGAAATTGTACAGTTCTTTCTCAGAGAAAACTAATCACATGATGTTGGATGGATACTTATACTACAGATATACTGCATGGTTCAATTAACTTTTTTCGATTAAAAGCAGTTATCATTTGGATGCTCCTGTAAGTAACGAATCCTTCCCGAATAATTACGCCGAGTTCAGGAATTTCCTCAGCCGTTGGCTGGATATACCGTATCTCGCCGATGCGCCGCAAAGGATGATAACATCTTACATAAACTGCAGTTAATTAACCCACAGAATTAATTAACCCACAGAAATTGTGACAGAATAATAATTTATCATGTATTCATATAGGTGTAATGCATGATTTTACATACAGTGCACAGGTACTGGTAAGTATTGTATAACTATAACTATAGAAGGTATACAAGCAATACAACTGGAAATGCGTGGTCAAAATATACTATAGAAGTACCTATGCACGCAATGCGTGAAAATGGGACTTGTAGAACTCTTTTAGCGACGTATTCGTTATGTAAAGATACGAGTCAGTCACTATCTGCATTACATAATCATTTAACAACTACAAGATAAGGAAATCGTTAGATTCGGCTTTTCGATAAATAAAATAAAGTTGGCTTGTATGTTTTCACTAGTTGAATTTAACAGAATCTTAACTGTACTGCATTACGTATTATAACTGCAATTGTCTTAATTGCTGTAATTAGCCTGTAAACTTGGGTAGTGAACCCTGTACCTGCAAGCACACATTACTGCGTTCCTACTAATGAGTACTAGTGCATTAGACTTTAGAGTATTTGGAATTTTGTGTGATGGTTCACTCTTCTAATCACTCTAAAGCGAAGCTGTCATCTCTAACAATAAGCAGTTTTAAGAAACTAACAATAGTTTAGTTTTTGGTATAACGCTTAACTGTATCCAACCTTTTAGTATTTTCTTCGGTGTCCCGCGACTGACAGCATTATTTGTAATTTCTGTTAAAGCTTCCCATAAGTATTCAGTAAGTATTTCACTCAAACCGTGGACTCGAATGGAGGAACTACCTGGAACCGGTTATTTTGACGACGAACTCATCCGCGAAATTCAAATACGCGGCAGAAAGTGTTCTTACCAGATCAACGACGATAACGAAATTTCGAGAAGCAGCTGCGTTGTTTCCTACAAACCGGAAATCGTAGAAGCAACAGGAACTGGTGCCCGAAATAAAATTGCTGGGCGTGTTACTGTAAAAGTGGTCAAGCTAGACTTCAAGCATCTTTTCGAGTTGGACACCTTTTCGGGTAACTGGTTGGAACGGATGCGCATGTTAAGGAGTGCAGATCATGAACATCTTCAGCCGTATCACAAAATTACTGTTTTATCAACGCCGGACGCCGACTACAGTATATTGGCGGAGCTGGTGATGGGTACGTCCCATGGTAATGTCAATTTAGCGGCCAATAACATTGAAAACACATTCCTAAGTGCCGAAGATTCTACGAATAAATTAAATACACCGTCTTCCAGTAACATGTTTGATTGCATAATATAATTATGTATTTGCGGACAATTGTCGCGAGTGATGCTGATTTTCGAAGTTGCGCTGGTTCAGGTTATAATTTGCTGCAAAACGTTGGCTCATTGAACATTATATTGTGGTAACGTGTAAACGAGCGATCCTGATCACTACGGCTTTGTTTTGGCTTGCACAAAAGCCTATGCAGGCATGAACGAGTGGAGTTTTCGTTTTTTGAAGTACTTTTAGCCATTTTATTAGCTTCTTTGAGCGTTATGTAATGCGTCCATAGTACGGACCAGCTAATGGTCATGACCTTTTACTAGGCACTAGATATTGCGTCTTTGGTCAATACAGTATATGCAAAGTTGCAAACTCTAACGTTAAAGTGAAGTTCTAATATCTGCTTTTTGTATGCCGTTTCCAGGGTATACCTTACGCCGTATGATCAAAAACATAGCGGAGAAACGGCGTTTGTTAGGAATAGCCGATGCCGTGCGAATTGCTTTGGATATCACCAAAGGGCTGGAATATCTCCACGACCACAGAATTACCCATGGGGATCTGAGCCCCGTCAGTGTATTCCTTGTTCCATCGGGAAGCGGCAGCGACACGGTTATGATCGGAGAATTAGACGGACTGGGAATATTGCATGTGATACATGGCCACAGTGTGGCGAGAAGCGAGAATCAGAGCGTTACCGATACAGTTCGCTACATGTCTCCGGAAATGTTAACCAAGGTGGGAAAGTACGGTCCCCGATACCGTGTAACACCGCAGCAAACACCACCTCCTGTTTACCAGCCCATACCTTCATCGTCACATACGGCTTCCACGGCAGATTATAGCTCTCTTCAATCAAGAGCTGCTCCTTCGCAGACGGACGATCTGGATAAATTGCAACAACATAAAACTGATATCTGGAGTGTGGGATGCATTACCGTGCAATTGCTTAACTGTGCCACCGGTGACAGTAAGGCATGGATATCTCGCGGGGAAATCAGATTGGAGGTGGGGTTGCAGCTGTCGGATGTGGATTTCGCTCAGAAAATTATGGCTGGATACGGCCCTGCGGTTGCCCCATCTGTACCGAAAAATATCGTAAGATGCACGGACTTATGCCTGCGAAGCGATCCCATTGACAGAATTTCTGCTAGTGAATTACGACGCGAATTGGAGTATTGTCTGACTAAGTTATGAACCATGTAACCCAATTTTAACGATACTGAAACTGGCAACACGAAGCATTACAATTGTATATGCGTACATACTACATAGTAAATCTAACAAAAGACATTTTGTTTTATCAAGTACTTCCAAGAAATCGCTGTAACTGTAACTGCAGTCGATAATCTATATTCGTCAATCGATTTTTATTTACTACAGCCTTAAAAACTGGGAACAGCATTCAATAAAAAAACAAAACCTGCAAACTCAAATTAAGGACCTTTGGAGCAAACTAGAAGAAAACCGGAAATCATTGCCCGGGTTTTCTGCAACATTCCGATAACTTCCTGTCGAATATCCCGTAAACATAACCCAAAAACAATCGGATCGAGAACCGCTTGAGTATAGTACGCATACTCATCAAGTGCTTCCCAGAAATCGGTTCTCTCATAATCCGTAAAACGTTGCACAATAAACGCGAGATTGATTGGAAGGTAGCAGCATACAACGCTAACCGTCATAAAGGTCAGCGCTGCAAAGGACCGCGGCCGCTTTTGTGGGCGGTTTACTACATTTGTCGAGGGTGTGTGCGAGACCCCACCCGTGATGGATTCGGAAACCATGGAAGTTTTCGCTCTGTGAATAGTCTTCCAGTAGATTAATGGATAAGCAGCTGCACAGAAAAATGCGGGAAAAATGTAAATCACGGGTCCGACAACGTCTACGTAGGTACTTGATCCTTCGTCATCAAACGGACATGTTGAGATGTCGGAGAAGATCACCGAAACTCGCCCCATTATCATTGGAGAGGCGAATACGTGGACTAATAACCAGTTAATGCCACAAATAATTATAGCGACTTTCAGATTATGTCGTTGCCGGTAGTGGATGGGAAAATACACTGCCCATAATCGGTTTACGGTGATCATGACATGGGAATACATGGTGATACAGCTAACCACCGCGTCGCCGTAGATTGTCAGGAAACAAATGACACGATTGGTTGTTACGCTACCGTGGTCAATGTATTCGGCGATAATATCATACGGTAACATACAAATGTTGTCCGCCAAGATATTAGAAATAAGGAGTGAGATTATGTAGAGTGTAAAGGGGGTGACCAGATGACGGTGGAACGCGAAGACGGACAGAAGGAAAGCGTTGGGCAGCAGTGTTAAAAACATAAACACCGTTGACATGTGATAGAATAGATCATTAGTTAGTGGACTTTCTAACGATTGATTGGTGCAGTTGTCGGATGAATTCGCTGCATGGACCATTTTATCAGTAATTAATTCGTTATTGCATTTGCCGAGAACAAGGGTTTATTATCATGCCGTACCAAAATGTTATGAATGAAGTACAAAAGTGGGCATACGCCCTATAGCAGGGCAGGGCAGCATTACATTTCTTTGAAATCTGCAGTAGAGTACAAGGCATAAAAAATCGATAGATTTCGTATGTTTTTGTCGGGTGCAGTTGCAGGAGTTGTGTGACCCGGAAAAGAATTTCCCTGAGCAGCCAGGTCAGCGTTTCGTATAGTTTTCAGTACGAATATCGTTTACAGCGTCTGACAGCGTTTACAGAATCTGCTCTTGTGCGGCGATAATGGTTGTCCGTATTTTACTAATTTCCAGGAATTCTGACACAGTTATATGCTTACTGTGTTTTGCGCTTCGATTTAGCGAAGTTTAATTTTTAATGTTTTGCTGACTCACACAGTTCCACCAAAAAAATCAGCTGATAATGGCGAGAAGAACAGAAAATTGAGTGTTTGATTTCATGCGTTCGGAAATCGTTTTAAAGGTTATACAGATAATAAACAGACTCTGCTAAACGTCAGCCGTTGTTTTGTGACACCGAGCTGCATCCCAAGAGAGCAAATGCTACATTTTCCATCAAATCCTCTCGACTGCTAGTGGGAACTTTTCTGTTTGCAAATCCGTATTTCGAAGTGATCACAAGTACTGTCTACAGCCTGTCACGAAAGCCGTAGATTTTGGTACTTCATATAAGATCTTATCGGCATTTATACCGATATGGCTCTTATTCTTCGAAGAAATTTTTCAGTTAACTCCACGGAGCTTCCGTCAAGCGACACTCTTCGAATCGACTATTTTTTATCGATGACGTTTATGTTCCTGACATTTTTCCCCAATGCCTTTCTATTAGGATTCTTCGCCTTCCACCGACACCTTATTACACCTTTCACCGTCTACATCATCTCGCTCCTGATCTCCAACATTCTCGTCAACAACATTTGTATGCTACCGTACGCCATCGTTGAACACTTCAGTATCCCGCAAGATCTCAAGACCGCATTTGCTATCGATGTTCTCTACTCATACGGCGGCGATGTCATCATGGGCGTGGTCATGTTCTCGCATTGTGCCATCACTTTAAATAGGCTGTGGGCAGTGTATTTTCCCGTGCATTATCGGCAGCGTCACAGCAAGAAAACAGCCGGTATCTTCTGTTCCGCAATCTGGTTAATCATCCATACATTCACCCTGCCGATAGCATTAAACAGACATTCCTACCAGCTTTTCGGAATCCCATCACGAGAAAGTATTAACGACCTCTATACCAATATTGTGGGACCGGTCGTCTACATTTTCCCGGTGTGCTTCGTCGCCGTTGCCTATCCATTCATGTTCCGGAAGACATCGCAACGCTGGCGGGAATCCAACACCATGGAAACCGTGACCGAAGGAATCTCGCGAACACTATCCGTGAGTACGGTGCAGGCGCGGAGGCGCACCAGGTCGTTCGTGGCGTTGACCTTTATGACCACCAGCGTGGTCCTCTGTTACTTGCCGACGAATCTGATATTCATTGTTGAATGTTTTGCAACATTTAAAGAACCAGAATGGTTAGGTCTTCTTGAAGAGTACGTTTATTACGTACAGGCTATCGTAGATCCTTTCGTATTCGGTCTCTTTTTACGGGATATTCGTCAGGAACTTATTCAGTTCTTTCGCTGGTCTCTTAAATTTGCTTGTAGTTTGGCTGGCCGGAGAGATACTAAATATCCGTAAGCTGAAGACGGTGCCGGTTACGCTGGAATTGTACTTTGCAGTGACTATTCCTTTGTTCGAAATTAAAACTACTCGTAGTGCCTGTGCGCTCAACGTTATTGAATTATTGAACCTATTATTTCTGTTTGTATCGAACATTCGTTAAAAATTTGTTCTTGCTATTTTTTTTCGAAACAAATAACAGGCTGCTAAATTTTATCCCTTCACTACTTAGGATTTCCCTAGCTATCGGCCCGGTTTTGGTCAGAATGGATGTTTTTGTACGTACTTACATACTGCGAGTATCAAAACAATGTTTTTCATAATTATTATTATGGATGTTGTGCTCATAAGTCATAGCACAAACAAATTACATACTATGGTATGTAACGTGAAATATGCACACGTATGGTTTTGTTATTATAGTCTTGTCCTTACAAATAATTATTACGCAGATGCTTTACAAGGAATCGGGAACGTATGCACATCTCACGTACGGCATGCACGGCTTACATTTTTGTAGAAAAGGTCAATTGGTTTGTGTGAGATTAAACGGCACGCAGTGCAATAAACGAGCTTTAATGAACTGCAACACAGTGATGTCCGGAAGCGAATTAAAGTGAAATCTGATGTAATAACACGCAATAACATATTAATAATAATGAAATCTGAAGCCAAAACGTTTATAAAAAAGTTAAACTTTGAATGGGTGCACATTTAGAAATCGCACTCCAAAGAAAGCACGGAATTCATACGGACTTCAGCGGTAAACGCATTCTCTGCGCAACAGCTGAGAGTGTTTGTACGAAAAATCTAACTAACTCTTGGCGAATGTCCCGTATACATAATCCAAACACCAACGGATCAACAACTGCCTGGACATAGTACGCATACTGTTTGAAGATGCCCAGTACAACAGATTCTTCAAAATCCCGGAAACGTCGAATAATAAACGGAAGATTCGTCGGCAGGTAGCAGCAGACCACACTGACCGTCATAAAGGTCAACGCCATAAACGAGCGGGTCCGAATTCGTGATTGGCCAGAGCTAACTGACAATGCACGCGAAATCCCCTCGGTAATGGTCTCTGAAGCCACTGAAGGGCGCCGTTGTGTCTGAAACGTTTTCCAGAAGATGAACGGATACGCGCCGGCCACAAAAGATATAGGGAAAGCGTAGATCACGAGTCCTACAATGTCCATATACACCGAATCCCGTCCTTCATCGTAGGGGCACGAGTGCAATAGCGGCATTTTAACGAGAACGGTTTTTAACATCATCGGAAGCGTCAGTAAGTGGATGACAATCCAGGTTGACGAGCAAATTGCCACAGCGACCTTTGTATTGTGTCGTTGGCGATAATAGACCGGATAATACACAGCCCACAGGCGGTTCATGGTGATCATGACGTGGCAGTACATAGTGACGCCCATGATGACCCAGTCACCGTATTGGAAAAGAAGACACAGTGTAATGGCAGTTGTTCCATATTCTAAGCCGGTGATCTTTGCAATGATGGAATAAGGAAGCAGGCAGACGTTATTGGATACGACATTAGCGGTGAGAAGCGAGATAACGTAGACGGAAAAAGGCGTAATGAGATGCCGGTGGCACATAAAGAAAATTAGCAGAAATCCGTTGGGTAGCAAGGTCAAGAACGTGAACACGATGGCCATGTGGAAATCAGTGTCAAACACGGATTTTTGTAATTCTTCGGTTTCGTTAAGTGACAGATTTGATAAGTGGCTGATAAGCGACATCTTTGCAAACTTTTTTGTGATGAACCATGTGGGCGTCGAAGAGAGGTGCTTTAGCAGAGACTAGAACGAGATTTGACAGTTTAATGTACCGAGTCTCGTCGGTTAGCTGAAATAGTGTTCCCCTGTTGGTTACTGCAGCATGGGCCGATGGATTTGGATATCCCTAAAGTGCCAACTCTTCGTCACGCGATGTCGGTTAACGGCATTTGTATAGAAATGATAAACATTCAGTGTGTGCGTCGATTTACCGTTAACAAATATTCTGTAACGAGAAAGCAAATATTCTACCTGTATCCGTCTTTTGAAAATTAGACATAATAGCAGTAAGCAAATTAGCCCAAGTATAAATGCATTTGTAATCTGAGCGTTTTACTGATAAACTGCACTGAGAGAAACAACAACATTACGGAGATAAAATAAACTGAAGTTGTTAACTGACTACACTCAAAATGATGTGTTGCTTAAAGATCCGATTGCTAACGAACCAGTTGCACAATGCGACAACAAGAAGCTATGCGACAACATCTTGTCGCTTCCGTGTGCTAACTAGCTTACTTGTTGTAAGCTGCAAGCTGGTGTTTGATTGAGTACGGCTTTAAGCATGTGATTAATCCACTTGCATGTTACACTTTTTCACTATGCGGGACACTGTTGCTGCGTGGATTCTGATACTGGCATTAACAGTGAACGTGTCCAGTGCGTTCTTTGTACAAACACCACATCCTCTACCTGGAGCGTCCAGCACCATCAAACCAGGTACATAGTACATACTGCAACCGGTTATCCACTGTCTACACATTCGGTTCATTTATTTAGGTTCTTTATTTCGGTTCTTTAGTCATGGTGAACGAGTACAAGTTGTATATAAAGTTATTTGATTTGGTATTTATATCGGCAAATTAATAAGTATGACTGAATCTCTGTAGATCCGCGTCTAAGTTACAACATCCCACAGAACGCCAACTGCGGCTTCAAACTGCACCAGAGCCACGGTAATCTATTGTCGCATCCAGGCTTCTCCAAAAGTCAGCTGTATGAGCCGGGGACGCGATGCCGTTGGGAGATTGAGTCAACACGCAAGGGCAACGTCACCATCCGCTTCGAGAGTATCGGTATCCGGGAGTTTGACTACGCTGTGGTTATTGATGGGAGTCTGGAGGGGAAACTGGGGTTCATGTGCAATGTGGACCGCTACAAAGCGCTGGGCACTGGTAATCCTTCTATTAGACCAATTTTACCTGTACAATTACAGCGCTGTCTAATCAATATTGTCTGCTTTTATAGCTGGAAACGAGTACTTGGGTAAGCCTTACTCAAAGCCATAAAACTCTGTCCACACGGATAATCGACAGAATTAACTTACAAATTAACTTACGTTTTAGAAATAAAGTAGCACTTATTCAGTTTTTAGTCCGTTTGTAAACCATAAACTGCACGAATGCGCACGTTTGCGTATCATTAATAATATTTTTCAATAAAAAAACAAATTAGTCGATCAAGAATGTTTTATTTATTAGCTACAGTTGTGCATAAAACGCGTGAATTATAGGTATAAACCATGCCCTCCTCAAACGCACCCCACAACCAACGTTCACCAGTTCCACGAACAGACTGCTCGTTGACTTCTGCACCCACATCTTCCCCACCGGAACTAGCCGCACCGGCTTCGAAGCCACCTTTCAAACCATCGCGCCCGCACAACCCAATCCTCCGGAAGGCAGTGGGATCAACCTCATCCCCATTCCGGCCATGCCCATCGTCAGTCCCGCTCCTTCCCCGCCCCACACCTGCGGTCGCCTGCCTAACCAGACCACCGCCCGCATCGTCGGCGGCAGCAGTGCCCCGCGCGCCTCCTGGCCCTGGATGTGCTCGCTGGTGCATGGACGCCGCCACCAGTGCGGCTGCGCCGTGATCGGGGAGCAGTGGGTCATCACCGCCGGTCACTGCTTCCCGCGAATCATCGAACAGGACGCCGCCGTGCAGCCGAAAATGGCGGTGGTCATCGGGACACAGGATCTGAAGAATGCCCGGTTGAAGAATTTGTTCGATGTGGAGCGGATTGTGCGGCATGAGGAGTATATTAATTATCGTGGGATCTCGCATGATGTGGCCCTGGTTAAACTGAGGGTACCGCTGCAGTTCACGGCCAACGTGCAGGCCGTGTGTCTGCCGACACGTGCGCTGGATCAGGTGGCGGTTAACGGACGCGTCAAGTGTCTGACGGCGGGATGGGGTGTTACAAATGCCGAACAGATATGTAAGTTATGCAGTTTCTTAACGCAGCGCGGATTATAGACATACCACTACACCGAAACTACTGTACTAGCTACGGTAGCATAGCGTCGAAAAATACTGTACTAGAAGACTGGAAGTTAAGTACAATAATTTCGAATACCAGCGATAATTTATGAATTATCAGGATAATTTTTAAGGCTCTGAAACGTCTGAGTAGTACTAAGTCTGAAGATTTGCTATCCGTCTTTTTTAAAAAATAATGTTGGAAACATACAATGTACGACAAAAAGAGGTTGAACCGATTAGTCGGTTTCAACCAACGACACGGACGCTTACTCACTACTTTCAGACGCTCGCGCCCCGTGAATATCAAAGTGCAGCTATACTAGTTGCATATCAAAAGGTGTAGAAAAAAATTTTAAACTTTTTGATACTAAACCTGTGGCTGTTTATGGCGAACAGCACAAATTCTTGCCATTTTGCTTTCTCGTAGGCACAGCTGTCAGCATAGGATCTGTGCGCATAACCGTTTGGCTTGCAATCAATGCTTAAGTCTATGGGAAAGCAAAATGGCTAGAATTTGTGCTGTTCGCCATAAACAGCCACAGGTTCAGTATCAAAAAGTTTAAAATTTTTTTCTACACCTTTTGATATGCAACTAGTATAGCTGCACTTTGATATTCACGGAGCGCGAGCGTCTGAAAGTAGTGAGTAAGCGTCCAAGTTTTAGTGGTGGCGTGTCGTTGCGAGGTTATTTTGAACCGCGGACCGACTAATCGGTTCAACCTCTTTTTGTCGTACATTGTAAATAAAAAAATTAAGGTTGAAAAAATAAGGTTAAAAAAAGGTTTTCAAGAAAAGTTTAAAAAAAGGTTTATAAATAAGGTTAAAAAATTTCAAAAAAATTTAAGACTGGAAGTTTATAGGCTGCCATGTAGCGAAATTTCTACCGTGATATAAAACGTTTCACAATTATATTAGCCGAACTCGGCGAAATCGCCACCGGCCCGGACGATCTTCAACAGTTAACGATCGACACATTGTACACTAATGATGAATGTCGACTGGCTCTCAACAAGGACGTATCCGATGTCTCTTCTCAAGTACGCATTACGGACACAATGGTACGTTTATGATTGCCGGTATTCGTAAGCGATACGGCCTGTGCAGTGTAAACAACGCCGTGCGCCGTCATTTGACAACGTTACAGTTTTGCGCAGGATTCCGTGTAGACGAAGGCGGACATGATGCCTGTCAGGGCGACTCGGGAGGACCATTGGTCTGTGAAGAAAACGGCCGATGGGTGTTACATGGATTAGTGTCATACGGACTCGGTACGTGGGTAAAATTTGCGGAACAACTACGTCAGCGTATTGTTCAGGTTGTCGAATTCGTTCTATAATCACGCTATGCAGGGTGTGCGAGACCCGGTATTCCCGGAATTTATTCGAAAATCTCTGCGCTCCGGCCGTGGATAAGGGAAAGGATGGAAAGCAACTAGACCGCTGGTGCTGTTGAAAACAGGAAGCTACAATGGCTGTAGTTAGTATTATTCATGCTAGCATACAAATGATTGTATTACGTAGATCGAAATGCGATCCGGTAATGCTGGACCGGTTAGAGGATTGATATTGATTTTTAAATGCGCATGAATTTTGTTTGGAGAAACTCGTTTAAATAAAAAAATTAAAAGATAAAAACTGGTCTTGCTTAAAAACCTTGACCGCCACAACGCAGCAATTAAAGATCAGCCCAATTCCAGTAACTTGAGCTATGTATATACAGCACCAATGCAACAATTAACAGGCAATGTTGGTGACATTCAACTGATGCGAAGCTAACTTTCAACACCATACAAAAAAAAATACTCCCTATGTTTCATACGCCGTTTTCTGATGAGCACTTTATTGCATGCGCGCAGCAGTTCTGCATGTACATGCTTACATACATAGCTGACCTCGTACATAGCTTACGATTAGCACTTGTGGGCGCTTAACGAATGGTGATTTGCGGCCCACCGTTTTATATTCGTACTGTATTTGCAGCGCTTTAGAGAAAATCACTGCGCTCAGCGATTGCATCAAGGAAAAACAGAAACAACGAAATACTAGTATACTCCCAGTACATTGTTTTTACATATTAAGTACGTACGTAGTCGAAAATTGCACTAAGCTAAGCGAATTTACAATTCCAATAATATTATTAACAGTAATACAGTAGTTGCAGAGTAACTGCTAGAGCAAAATCATGCAGAAGGTGGTGCTCATTATACAAATACAGTACAGAGTACTGTTTGTACAAGCGTGGATTTGTAACAACCGAAAGCTGTCCAGACTGCGACATTTTACAGGTATGTTGTGGTTATTGGGTAATAAAAGTTTCAAATGCTGAATTACAAATTTATTTTCAGCATAGCAGCTACATTCCAATTTTTGCTATGCGCTTCCGAAAGAATTTTGTACAAAAAAACTGTATTACAGATAACAGTGTCCGATCCATTTGAGTTGTCATTACGGCTAACTCGATCCAATATCCTCGTTGATGTGAATTCGATTGCCTGTAAAACGATACGTTTCCTGCACTATTCTAGCAACAATTTTCTACGCAATATCTTATGCACAAGCTCGTTCAACAATCACCACGCTCAAATAAGTATACCGAAAATGTCAGTTGAAAAGTTACGCCAAACTTCAAAGAAGTTGGAAGAGGTAGTGCACGCCGAATGTTTATGTAAAATAAACACCGAAAATATTAAATAAAAATAACACATAGTGATAAAAAATTTTATAATCAAAAATTATATAAATAAATTGACGTTTGAAGGTATCTAATTAATTTATCATTGAGGTAAGTATGATGCAGTCGTCCGCGTACTGCCCTGTTGATCCGGCTTGTGCTCATGTACCGCAATATTTAGTTACTTGCGCCATGTTTGGAACAGCTATCCATCGTTTATTTGTAAAGTTTACTGTTAATGCAGACAAAAAACCAATAAAACTTTTTTTGTTTATAGTTGATTTGCTTGATATATGTAAAGTATCGGTAATTATAGTTTTATGTGTGGTAGTGCCCAGTCAGTTATTGGATGTCCGTCGTTTCATGTAGTAGGGTAGTGAATGTAATCGGCGTGTACCACGCCAGCACGCGACACTGTACAGTGTACAGTACTCATAAGAAAACAAGCGTACCGAAAGTTTTAGCCAAGCCTTTTAAAAAGGCAGAATTTAACCGACGTTGTCGCTCCGTTTGGGAATGGTGCGGTGACCGCATGTACTGCTTAAGGTAATGCAACGGAATACCCAAATCTTGGGCTCTTCTTGTCTTTGGGTCTTCGGTGTCTTGTTCCTAAAGCAAAGTATCTGTACAAGTACGACAGCCTGATTAAACATGGCAGAACTTTACCCTAGTTAACCGTTTGCGGCGGTTTTTAAGTTTTTACTACAGTGTCGTCGTTGCCATGTATCTACATGTAAATGCAGCCACATACAATAAAATACAGCGGTTGTGTAAATGTAGAAAAAGTAGCGATGATACAATCATAATACTATTGTCTATTGTTTTAAAATTTCACTCAAATGCTAACCGTCTAAAAAAGCCACAATTAACGTACAAACCGAAGGCATCATAGGGCGATCCATCAACAGCCACGAACGGACAAGTACCGAACCCGATAAAATGGTGAGTAGAAACAACACACTACTGTGCATTAATTCCATGTTGAAGGAAATCTAACACAAATTCTAGTGAAGTAATAATTGCAGTGGAGCAACACCAAAGGTCAGCTATAGATAGGCGCTACACAGCAGGACAAAAAGCATGACAAACTGGCGCAGAATCCATGTACTGACATAAGCGTATACGAAGCTCAAATTCTGTGACAGGATAATGCCAATGGCAAGTAAAAATGCACCTCATATTTATTGGCTCGTAACCGGAACTGAAAATTGTCAGAATAATTTCTATTAGCTGTATTGATGCCGGGCATTCTGTCAATAAACAATCAGTCCGCTGGGAGCTGCGCACGTGTGGACTGTAATGTGGGTGAATAGTTGAATTAGTTGGTAGAATTACTATGTATATATATTTGGCGCTCCACCTTTCCCGTTTCAGAAGCACAATTATCCGACAACCGAAATATAATCAAAGCCGTATATACCTCACACTGTGGTTATACGTATTTTATTATTTCAGCTATTAGAAGAGAATACGTAGGACATTTTCTCTTCTGCTATTCCAGGTCTTGACCGTAATAAGCGGGATTAGAGCGATCAGCGTCATAAAAGTACGTCAGGGAAAACACCATACTTCCTGGATCTGGATAACGCTTAAAGTGAACAGATAATTAACGCTATTCTGCGTAAATAGGGAAAATCAACCGATTCTTTCTGCTACCCGTGGAAAAGGATGTTTATACAATCAGGGGAGACTGGCCAGAAAATATACGTATATACGATCAGCAAAAATTTTAAAAATTAATTATACGAGGTAATAGTTATCGGACATCGGCCAATTTATGCACAGATCTAGAAGTAGTCGTGCATAAACCTAGACCTTTTTAAATAATTTGCTATATGAAAGTACAGCGATGCGTCAATCTGACAGCTTAATCAGGGAAGAATTAATAATGCATGTCCAATGTTACAAAGTTTGCGTAAAGTGTGACGATTGAGTGAATTAGAGTCTAGACTGCAACGCAACTGCTTCGCAACCATAGCCATACACTTAACCGTAGCGTATGGTTAAGTGCGAGCATATGGTAAGTGACTAACTGGTAAGTGTGGATACCATACAAACTCGTTGTATGGTAGTCGACTTCCAACGCTCCTCTTAATGCCCCTGCGCTTTAACTTCTCTAGGAGTGGACTTTTCTAGCACAGAAATCACCAGAGAACTTAAATTTTGATGTTTCAAAGAAGGCCACACCACGCAGCACGAGCAAAAAAATTAAATTCGAAGACACCTAGAAATCAGTTGCGGTTGCTTTAAGGTATTCTGTACACTGCCACTTCGATGGCGGTCGTCTAGCTACACGACAAGCGATCGATAAGGTATAGTTATGGTGGTTCTTGCGAAAAACTTATATCATGGACTGGACTATTGCCAGGCCCCTTGGGCTCCATTTTTAGTATGTTTGTTTAGAAAACAGCAGTGCACAGTTAACTCGTTTATAACTACGCGCCGGTTAGTCCAATAAAATAACTAACGATAAAGTTGGCAGTAAAACTGTTCACTATGTTGCTAAAAGCTTCTAAACTTTTCATTTATGAAAACCTGCAATAATTAATTGCAGTTTAAGCCAGCTGTATTATTGGGCAAATGTTGTCCGTCTAATGTTAAATTAGACACTTTGCATTAGACATTTACTTATACAATAATCTGCCAATCATAAGTAGCAATCTCGCACAAAAGACAAAACCTATCTACTGCTCGTGCGATCTACTTTGTTTGCTCGTGCTACAGTCTGTACGTGGTGCAGCCTTCTTTAAAACATCAAAATTTAAGTTCTCTGGTGTTTTCTGTGCTACAGAAATCCATTAGAAAATCTTTGAGCCAGCTGCAAAACTAGCATTATCGGAGCTGAGATCAGCAGCCGTCTTTATTGTAATTGAGTGTGAGATCATTATTTGTAGTCGGCGAATTTATGTGTAAATCGAAGCATTTATGTTATTTTGAAAGTTTATATTTGCATAAATTTCAAAGGCAAACTATGTAAACAATTGAGGACTGCGTAAGATGGGAAGCGGACTATGGGAATGGAGTGTCCGATTCTGCTTTAGGTTTGAATAACAATTATTCATAATACTTATTATTATACGGATGAAGAAGTTAGTCCAATGGTTTACAATACGAATGGAGGGTTAAATATAACGTTTGTACCCAGCTGGAGAGTCTGCACAGTTAATAAAGTCAAAGCCAATACCGTAATAGTGACCAATACCTTATGTCATTATGTCTGTCTGTCATTATAAGCTGTCATTCTACCAATGATATCTAACGTAAATAACACATATCACAACGCAGCAAAGTTTGTGCACTACACATAGCCATATACCGATCAAACAAAACACGACATAGCCACGGCCAGAGTCTCAGAGGCTTATCAGTTTTCATACAAAGGCCGAGGAGTATAACACGTATAACACCGTAGATTAACACGTACGGTATCACATCGAGGCAAAGTGTATGCATCATGTAGCACCTATAAAAGGTTATACCGATTACCGATCAAATAAAACATGGCATAGCCACGGTTAGAGATATCTGTACAGTACCGCTTATCAGTTTTTCATACGAAGTAAGTAATATTGTATTAATCAGCTGACCGAGGATGGTACGGAAGTCTACTTTAGTCCTATCGTTTAACATACTGGCTCACTCTTCTGTCTGTATGAGACTTTGAGTAGCAGGTTAATACGGAAATTTAACGTTATCGGGCAGATAACAAATTTTAAAAATGATCAGACGATTGAAACAAAGCCCAATTGAAAATCTATAGTCAAGGGGTGTCTCTGAAACTGGGCTGAACATCGTACAAGGCAAATTACAGCTCTATTTGCCTTTATAATTATTTTCGTCAAACGTTTTGCCTCCTATAAAGTAAACCTGCAAAAATTTCCCATTATGGGGGGAAAGGGGAGTAAACCAAACCGAGGTAAGTAGGATGCCATTTCCTGTTCCATAAACTTGAACTTCGCTTATATTAGATAGTTAATTTGAGATCACATCACAAAGAACCTGGTTTTTATAGCGCAAATCAGCTAATTTGGACCGTCTTTAATTTCACTGATACCCAAGGCTTTTGAACCTAAAAAAAGTCTGAAAAAAAGTTCTATTTTCAAATCTGAAAAATTTAGTTAAACCAAAACTAATAAAAATGAATTAATTTATTAGATGAATAGATAAATAACCGGTTACTTTAATGCATGATTTCATTTAACGTATGTATTAAATTTGACAAAACCGAAACCGAAGATCAGGCAGAAATTCCGAAGCTTCTGGTTAAATTTTGTCTGCTTTTGTTTGTGATAATTTTTCTATGCTAACTTTTCGCGGTATCTGTAGGGACTAGGGATCTAGTTTGTTTTTCTAGTTAAATCAAGGTAAATAATTTTTTTTTGATTTCCTGAATGCATGACAACTTATTGGTTTGACGACTACTTAAGCATGCAAGTTTTCGAAACCGATGCACACTGCACAGCATACCTACTAATCTACAGATACTACTATAACGATCAACGTGCGGTTTTTGCAGTTTTCTATCGACTTTATCAATAAGTACTACAGCAGAACAGAACAGTAACACCGTATTTTATCAATTGTAGAGCCTCCAGCTTTAAAAGCCAACCCGAAATAGAGTCCCACGAAGGGTCGGTTTTGCAACACTCCTATTTTTAAAAATTGTTTTGCGAGCCTGAAATAAAGACCACATCCAAACCCTAACGAAAAAATACTATAACTGGATCAGTAGTTGATAAAATACATCAGTACCATGTACGAGTAGAGACAGTAAAACGCTGTGCGTAATGTTCCTGTAAACCGCTACAGGGCGAATCTAACGATGACCATTAGCCAGCAATACCATATTAATGTTCAACTTCTATTCTAGCGCCTTTGTCCCTGAATACCGGCGCTGGAGCTGGCGCCCTTCACGTGGCGGTGGTCCAGGGCAACGCTGCAACCGTTCGCCGTTTGTGCGCCAGTAGCAGCACCGATGTTAACCGGGAAGCGGATGGGCTAACACCGTTAATGATCGCTATTGCGGATCAGATTGGCATTGATGTCTTCCGCGAGCTCCTACAATGCCCGCGTCTGGACATCAACCGAGCGACACAGGATGACAAACTGACCCCGCTGATGATTGCTGTTGTATTCGCCGCGCAGCCCAATTCCAAGACGATCATCTTGCGCAAAATAGAGATGCTAGCCGCCCATCCACAGTGTCAGCTTGGGCTGCGCAATTCCGATGATATGACGGCGCTGGAGCTGGCCGTTGGTACGGGCAATGCCGCCATTATTGGCTATCTTACGCGAGGCGACCGTATCAAGCAGTACGCACAAGGGGATGTGCTGAATGCCTGTATTCTGGCTTTTCGCAATGGGAATAACGAATTGATTAGAGCCGTTCTAGAAAACGTACCCGAAGCAATCCAGAGGTTATTGCTTGAAGCCATTAAAGGTAACACTACGTAAGACACGATACGGTTGGATAGAAACAACTTTTTGCAGTACAACACTACAAATCTGCTCTGTGCTACTCGGTAGCTTTCCAAATCTGCTGCTAATAGAAACACAATTTTCTCTTTGATAAGATATTAAGATGACATTATACTGTACAGTGGGCGAACTATAAAGCTGTAGATTTTGCGGTTTGTCATCATGACTTTCATCCGTTTCATCTTGATCTGGTAACGACAATGGGTTCAACCAATTATAATTTTGTGAAATTTCAACTACTGTAATAACGTTATATGTGTACCGACTGTACGTACTGCCAGTACTGCATACGCAGAGTTACAGATAAACAGGCGATGGAGTACGGAATTAATATTGTTTTATTATAGTAAAACTATACACGTATCTGAATCTGTAAGTCGTCAGATAGTTAGGAAAATATTCATATTTGAATCTCTCAAGAGTTTTTACAGAAGCCGCAGAAGGAAAGAAAGAGTCTGAATCCACCGATGACAATCATTTAAAGGATACCCTGAACAATCTGGCGCCGTTGCATCTGGCAGTATTACGGGAAAGTGTCACCGATGTCAAGCAGATCCTCCGCCAATCATCAACCGATGTTAACGCCAAAGTAGCCGGCTTGACTCCGCTGATGCTGGCAGCGTGCGGTCGTAATCCCGTTGTAATGCAGTTATTGCTGGAATCGCCGCGTATCGATGTGAATTCGGTGGCCGCTGGTTTTAAGAACATGACCGCTCTGATGATGTCGGTGTTCGCTTGTGGCGGTATTAGTGAGCCGCCACGAATATCCATCGTGAATTTAATTTTAGCCCATCCGAAATGCGATTTCACCTACAAAAACGACGAAGGTCTAAGTGCTTTGTCCATGGCTTCCATATTTGGCAATACAGCAGCAGCGGACTGTTTGACAAGAGAACACCGAGCCGACAAGTATGCGGTAGAAGATTTCAGTCGCAGTGTTTTTCTTGCCATAGTCACGGATAACAAGGATCTGGGCATTTACATGTGCTCCAAACTCAGTGAACTGAAACAAGGGGAACTGTTAAAAAAACTGCAAAACTTCGGTAAGTTGATAGGTCATTGCACTTGCAAAACAAATATAATGTTACTGATTAACTGAAAGGCATAATTACGTTCGAACATGGGCTTCTCATAAAGCAAAATTACGGTATCTGGATTCTATAGTGAAAACCTGTTATTCCAAATTCAGCAAACGCAAAGAATATGTTTGAGAACGCATACTTTATGAGCGAGCAAGCGTCAAATGTACAGCAAAGTCTCACGCCGTAATATTTTTTTCAGCAGCCGTAGCTCGTAATGTATGTAATTACATATTAAGCCAAAAAATTATGCCTGGTTAGATTACGGTTTAATCGAGGAAGATTTTTTAAATCATACACAGTTATGTTTCCAAATTGCCCACTGACAAAGATTGGCAAAACTGTCACAGAATGAATGTGTTAAGTTTTATAGATAAGGAGGCTACAGCAAAAGCGACAATGGCGAAGGTAATCAGTGGACACGCAGAGACTGCCAAGCGTCTTAGTTTCACCGTCAAGTTTCTTCGTCTGGGCAAAATGGCCGCGGGCAAATTCGTGGAGATCAGTGACAATGAGTCACTAGTTCGAAAGAAACAAGCAGAGCATAATTTACGCTATCTGCCCAACATGTGTAGCAGTCACGGTGTGGTCGAAAAGGTGCTGCCCAATGGTGATGTGGAGATCAACCCGTTTTCTTTACCCGGAACTCTAATATGCCACGCTGACATAATTACCATTGATTCTCGAGGTAGGGCCAAGAACTACGAGTAGTGCGCTATGTACAAGCCTGTCGACAAATTGAGCATTCGTCAGAACAGCGAACATTACAAATTTACGGGTTGCGCGTAAATCCGTACTACGGCGCGCCACGCCACACTCTTTAAACACGTAACATGCATCGGGATGGCTGGTGGCTTGGTACGCCCAGATATTTTAATGAGAATAATTGTAACTGGCTGGCGGAATGTGGCTAGAAAACGGTCGGTGAAGTAACGGGCAATCTAGCTGCGAAGCGCAGTTACGCATTGCAATAAACGTAGTGCAGTGGCCATCATTCAAGCGGCAACTTCGCGCTAATATCGCTTTATCTGTTCCTTTACATGCTCAATTTGTCGACAAGCTTGTACAGTCGGAAACTGCATGGTTTTATGACATCCTTACAGAAGATTACGAAGCCATCGATGGAAGCGGAGAAACAATCAAGCGAGAGGATGTGGTCAAAGTGATGCCCGATTATGACACAGTAGCAGAATTACAGAAAGGTCACGGAGGAATGGGTGATCGTATGCGCGTGGCATTAGGGAAAACCGTGCGCATCCTATTTTTTGACGTTGATGGAGACGCTCGCATCATTCTGGGCAAAGGGATTCTGTGCCTGAACCCAAGAGCTCTATGCAAAGTTACCACGGGTGAGGCACATGTTTACGCTAATAGGCAACAGCACTAGACCGACAGACAAAAATATTTTCGTATTGTAAATAAAGCGTGGTCATGATATTTGTAGCGATATGTGGCGATGGATCCAGTGTGAAGATTGGGGATAAAGTACGCGTGATGCACACCGCTTCCATTCTCAAAGGGCTGCAGACGGAGGAGTTTGGAGGCTGGTCCGACTCCATGTCGGAACTTATCGGGCGCACGCTAACCATAGTGAAATTTGCGTGTTCCACACAGAGTGAGGATGCCAAATGTATTTTAAAAGTGGAGGGCGGATCGCGCACCTATCATATTAATCCGAAAGCCGTCGGTCTGACGGATTTAGCAACGGAGGCATATTCTGATACTCCTACAATCCGGCCAAGGTTATCCAGCGAAGAAGGACGTAGTGCAAACCCGCCTTCTCAATCACCTTCCGCAGGTGCAGGTAAATTCCGTTGCTTTATGTCACTGGAAAATTAACAAGTTTCCCAACTTTATCTTTGCCACGACCGCATGAAAAGTGTCTATTGTCTATACTGAAAAGTATGTAATATATGAGTACATAATACGTTATTATTATTTTATTTCTCACCCTAATTTGACAGAAGTGTATTGCAGATTTACAAATAATTCAGAAAAAGGAACTCAAGCTGGAGAAGAAGCTTGGCAGTGGAGGATTTGGCACCGTATTTTTAGCGAAATGGAGCGCCACGCAGTGCGCGGTAAAGAAAATAGCTGTGCCGGATCTCATCGAAGGCGAGGAAAGGAAACGCATCTTGGAAGAAGCCCGAATTCACAAGTACGTTATAGAAGAATCGTTACTTTACAGTGCATTCGGTCTTGTGGCCGATGAAACAAAGTGGCACGTACACTGTACACAACCACATTGATTTTAGCCGCCTCATCCATCCTCATGTCGTTCAGTTTTTGGGCATCGCGCTTGAGGAGGCGGATGTATATTTGGTACTAAAAGTCATTCACGGCTACAACCTGGATGAAATTATTTTCGAAAACAAGATGGTGAGGGTGCGACAAAGGATATGTGGTAGTCAGTTTAAATGAAAGTTGGAAAGCAAAAACATGTTTTGTCAGTGACAATAACAGTTGTGAAAAGCGCACGATTTTCATAATCGTTAAAAGCAGACCGGTGACATTATTCAATATCTATGTATCCGAAAGTGAAAAGTTTACAGTTCCATGATTCTATTTAAAAATACGAATTGATGATGTTCAGTGCGTCTTTTCAGGAGTTAACGGGTCAAGAAAAGCACACAATCGCCATGCAGATTGCTGATGTCATGCGATATTTCCATGATAATGCAAAGGTCATACACCAGGACATGAAGCCAAGCAATGTTTTGGTAAGTCTTAGTCTGTCGTTAGATAAATACACCGAATCGCAAGCATATGTCTGAAACTCGAAGTTGATATCATCGGTGCGATAATGGCATTAAAATGCCATCCTAAGGTAGCAGCTATACTGTGCATTTTTTTCGCAGGTTGACAAAGTATCTAAACAGGCTTACGTTACCGATTTCGGCATCAGTCGCATGAGCGGTCGGTCAACAAACGACATAATACAGGAGACGACAAAGCGCTACGCCTCCGAATTAAGCGGCACTATCTTCTACATGGCACCCGAGCTGTTCGTAACATCCTCCCGTGGTGACGATAAATTCCGCATGCCCAACCGCGAGTCGGATGTGTATGCACTGGGCATGACGCTCGTGGAATTCCTGGGTGGTGTAAAGTTCTATGACGCGCCCGACATTGTGACATTGATTAAGCTGAAGACATCCGCAGATGTCCCTCCGTCTATTCGTCGTGTTCCGTCCGCGTACCGTGTTATTTTAGGCAAGTGTGTCGATCCCAATCCGATACAGCGACCGTCCGCGC
This sequence comes from Paramacrobiotus metropolitanus, assembly GCF_019649055.1. Taxonomy (NCBI): domain Eukaryota; kingdom Metazoa; phylum Tardigrada; class Eutardigrada; order Parachela; family Macrobiotidae; genus Paramacrobiotus; species Paramacrobiotus metropolitanus. Next base: position 167,247 of record NW_026570274.1, read on the forward strand.
AAGCCGTAGCCGAATACTTTCTCAAATCAGAAACATAAAGACCAACAAAGTGCGGTCATTGCACTGTTTTTAGTGATTCGTCGATATCTGGAATTCATGCGAGTGTTCGTGGACAATTTTATTAATTTTTTATTGGTTTATTCTTTTTTCGTCTAACATTATTGAGCGCACATACACTAGAGCACATTCACAGCAGTCTTCTAGTAATAGACAGCTGCATGTTTTCAATTCTCTGGGGATAAAAAATAAAAACTTGTTTGCGTACTGACAACGGCTGCACAACAAAAAATTCATTGGTGCTGGGTTTGTGATAATTGGTACAACAAACTTCGCTTATTCAGCTTATTTCGATTTTACTCCCAAATATCTCGCTGAGATGTCAAAGTGAGAGCTGCTCTCCTGGTCCGTTTTAACGAAACTGTTCAGCACGTTTCTGTACGTATTCTAGTTGGTTGTCAGGTTTTTGAAAATCCTCACAGTATCCAGTATCAACTGCATTGTTTCATTCCGGTCCATGCAGGTAGTCGGACTAACCTTCTGATCATTGAGCTCCGCCGACAACAGAACGTAACCAAAAAAGCTGCAGAAAATCTGCAACGAAATGGAGCCGAATTATATGTTTAATGTAACAGGTAAACTTCAGAGATGGCAAGCTACAGAAACCTATCTGTCTTCAACACACCGTGACGGCAATTTCGCGGGTTATGAGGAAACCGCCAATAGTGAAGCGGGGTTTTATTGTTCGGAAGCGTCGTACGTGCTCACGGATTTGTATGGCAGACAAATCAGAAGGCGTGAAAACGGTAGTGTCATACAGCGTTTCCTTTAGCTCTGACAGGAATTGCTCTTCCTAAAGAGTAATTTAGGAAGAAACACAATGCTACTCGGCGTTTTTGAAGCGTTGTGTAACGTTTAGCATTTAAAAAATTTTGAAATACGAGTATAAGAATGTTGAATTGGCTTCCAAATGCTATGAAATTTTATAAATTCTTAATTACAGTAAATAACATATGTTAAGGGATGGTACAAATAGTACTGTACAATGTACATATTATCTTTGTACTTTCATACCTATTATGTTTTGTCAGCTTAATGTCTTCATTAGTCGAATATCCATGTACGCTTTTAGAAATTTGGCAAATAAATAATGTGGATTTTTAAGAACAGTTGATTACAAGTTACAACAGATCTATATGTACGTAGTGGAAATTATGTAGATATCCTGCGCATTTCATACCTGTTCTGCCGAATAAACTATGGATATGACTATTGCCAGCATTAGAATAAGGTTCCACGCCATGGTTACAACGAAATTCGGCTGCGGAATTCCATCATTAGCCACAATCTCACAGATCTGCTCAATACGCGCCAGCGTATAAAACACCAGATCGACGAAGATACACAAGTTGATGATAGAAAAACGCTTGCCCAGCATCGTCGTCATGTCAATCACGCGTAAATGATCAAGTATGCACTGTTCCCCAGATTTCACACTCTCTTGATTTGTCAACGATCGGCGCAAAACAGAAAAGGTCAACCCGATCGTACAGCCCATCACCGCCAGGCAGCAAGCGGTGCTATGATATCCAATCACACTCGTCGTACTGATAAACTCCTCCAGTGTGACGATTTCTTTCCCGTAGCGCGCCAGGGATGTTCCCGAATAGCGATTAACAAAAAATGCGGTTTGCACAACGTCCAGTGTGCGGATAGCATAATACGCAAACGATATCCATGATGTCGCCATGCAGGACAGCAAGAAAATACCGATAACCAGAACAGTGGTGGTTTCCCTCCAAGAAAAGCGAGTTGTGCAGACGAATGTTAAGCGCCGGATGATTGATGGAAGGTCGTTGATGTGAAACATGCTGAGTGCGCAGAAGGTCTGCAGAAACGGTGAAAAGTAGGGCGGAATGGCTAGGATCATGCGGGCCGTGTTGGAGGTGGGCAGCGGCAGATCGGTTTCCCGGAACAACATCACAACCAAACGGAACACAAGATACGCCATCGATAGGACACGGATGGTCGCACGGATGATTCGGTTTGATGATGCACTGGCTGCATATGAAGGATAAGCGCAGATCTGCATAAGGCTCAGCCACAAAGTATTGTGCAACGAAAGCAGGCGAAAAGCTGCAGTATTCTGTGGTTTTTCCATGGAAATCTAAATAAATAAAAAAAAACCAAATCAAGTCTTTCAGCAACCGTATCCCGCTTAAGTCAACCTTTTCTTGTGGGATCCAAAGCCGGGTTGTCGCAATTCCAATGTCTGCATGATTCTTGCCGGCGATGATGCGGTAACCGTTTTTGACAAATCGGTGTTAGGTGCGATTTCTACATGCTGTTATTTGTTCCACATTTTTCTCCGCTGGACAAACACTCGATCCGTTTGCTCACATGTTCTTGTCAGCTATGTTGACACATGTACAGTGGTACACGACCAGGCGCGAACCCTCCATTTGGCATATCTGGTAGTGGTAACGTCTTTGTGCAAAGTAGAACAAAACAAGACAGTATGGTTCAGCCACATATCCAGCTTGTCTCTTGTGGTTTCTAGTTGCTGTAACTTTGTGAGGATCTACTGTAGATTAGGCAAAAAAAGATTTAGCTAAGGTACTAAGGTAAGATTTGGCTAAGGATTTAGCTAAGGTAGGATTTAGCTAAGGATTTATAGAAACGCAGTACGCACTGTAATTTGAAAAATTGCTATTATTGAAGAATCTACTACATAGTACATATTTACAACAGAATGGCGTCACGGCAGGGCAGAACATTTTGGTGTAAAATCTAGCTATTGTCGCAGATTACTGAGATTAGGTATCTGTCTGGTAACTTGAAGGATAGGGCAGACATTCTGGTTTCCCTTTTTAAAAAATTAGTGTTAACCCTCCTTTTGTTGCTACTGCATTGTTATAATGGCTTCCCAATGTATCAACCAGTTTATGTGCAAAATAAGCCATTTCGAAAAAAGGCACTGGATAACTTTTGATTACATAACACTTTACGTGAACAGTTGAAAATTTGAAACGCTTGGGTGACGGTTTGAACACATAATCATAGACAAACCAAACATGGCGCACCCTTGTTGATGCTACAGTACAGACAGATCTGCGCATGCATCCTTCAAAATCTGGGTGAAGCAGCATCTTTCAGAATCTGCCTGAATGGCTCTCGTCTGTTGCACTGGAGCCATCGCTTCTGCATTGCCGTTTCATGGACAAAGACCGATTCGAGGAAACTCCCAGAGGAATGACGTTATTAATCTTCCCTTTTCATAACTGCGATATTCCAGCGCGATATTCTGCATTTCCGACAATCAATATGATCTGCAGATGCGTATTTTTAAGAGAAATCATTAACAAGCTGAAGATTCTACCGTGAGATACAAGTTCATTTAACTAGACCATATTTAAATATTTGACGTGCGCACTTAATGTGGTACATATGTCTGCATTTGATACCTTAGATTTGTTTATAAACTGACGTTCATACCGGTGTTCCTGCTTGAGCAGTGCCGAATAGCGTTCGCATCCAAATGAACGCATTCCAATGGTTTCTCCAGTACCATCCCATGTACGACGATATAATCGTATTTGGCAAATAGCAAACCATGTACCACAAAAAACACAGCAACAACACCAGCGAAATCATATTTTCTTTGCGTTTCTTTTTTTCCCGGCGCACATCCGTTCGCGTCACTGGTTCGCGAATCTGATGCCGCTGACACTGAAATACAAGTAAGATAATGGCGTAACATAGTCCCTCGATACAGAATGGAATAGTCGTCACGAATGATCCCAGAATGCCGAAAACCCGCAAATCATTGACAAGTAAGGTGCAATGCCCAAGCGGTGGTGCCTGTCCATACGTGGCCACCATACCAAAGATATACGGCACCGAAAAACACAGCGTAATTATCCAGATGGTGCCGGTCATTAGAATAACACTGCTGCGACGGGAAACGGCGTTGAAATAATGCGGAAACTGGACAGCAGTGCAGCGATTAACGGCCAGACAGGCTTGTATCAGATGGGACACTGATATGGCGAGATAGTGTAGGAAAAACACGGGTTTGCAGCGGATGGAGCTCGGAGAGCCGATCTGGGTCAGGTAGATTTGTATGTATCCTAGCAAAGCCGGAATGGCCAGTGTAAAGCAGTCAACAGCAAGTAGTTGAATGATTAACGGATTGGTACCGTCGCGGTAATTGTGCTGCTTGATAATGACGGTAAGCAGAGCGCAGCACGCCAATGTTCCGATGATGGTGATGAAAACCGACAGAACGAACCAGATGTACAGTTCTCTGGGGTCAATAACCAGGTTGTTGATTAGTAAGGATGAGTTATTGGCCATGGGATCCCGAAGTTTGGAAATATTTTCCTAATAATTAATAATGAAAGTAGCAGCTGAAAGCAGTTAAAAGAAATTACTAATAAATTCACGTTCAATTCAACAGCTGAAAGCAGTTACAAAAAATACTAATAAATTCTCTAGTTCAGTTTATCGCTTATAGGAGGAGTTTTGGTCGAAAATCCTTGGGATGATCGTGTACTTGATCGATAGCTGGACAAGCCTTTCTTTGCTGCACCTTTAGTCCATGGAAGTATAAAATACAGCGTTAATATTACGCGCATTAATGGAAGTTTGCGCTGGTGCGCTAACTTTGTTTAACGCGGTAAGAGAAACGCCGGCCAGCATGAATTCTCGTTAAAGCAGGACATTGATGGACAATTGTTGGACTTCGCACGGACGTGATGACTGCCTCCTCTCTATCTCCGTGGAATGCGGAATCGTCCTGTTTACTAGCGGATTGCCTGCCTGCCCTTTGTCACCGCAGCTACTCCCGCGCTTACCTGTCCCTCCTCTCATTGCCTCTCCGTCCCTTTCATCGGCAGCGGGAGTTAACCTAGTTACTCGATAGCATTGCGCGAAATTTGGCTGTGCGTTAAGTGATGGCTGTCATTTCATTTGGTTTTGCACGCGTGTCGGATCGAATATAATTTTTGAAACCGTTAAGGTTGAATGTGACCTTTCAACTGCTGGAAGCTATCTCATCCATTGCGTGGGATTGATTGGAAGTTCATCTGCTATTCAACATCACAATGTTGGGAAGACGGGGCAGAAGAACCAACGCCAACGCTCCCCAACCACCGGCAAAGCGACCAGCAAGGGGACGTCCACGGGCGCAGATGATTCCCAACTCGGGCGAATGTCCTGCTAACAGCAACGCCACGGTAAGCACGGGAAGCACAGTCAGCATCGATGCCCAGGTTACCGCGGCCAGACAGCATTTGGAGTCACTGCTGGCACAGAGGAACCCAGAGGTACAGCTTCTACCGGGTCCTTCCACGCCTCCAACGGCCGTCCAGTCCCAGCCAACGGAAACCGGCATGCTTATTCAGTTGATGCTCTCCCAGCAGAATCACCTCACCCAGCTGACACAAAAGGTCAACGATCTATCACCATCGACGTCCGCGGGCACAAGCACAGGAGCCACAAACAGTAAGAAACCACCACCACTGCCGGCTGGGTTTCCCCTTGTTAGTGATAAATGTCTGGAAGAACTTTATGACCTTACGGTTAACGTTGATTTAGACAAGCTGTTGCGGGCGAATAGCATTATGTCACCAATCCAGGGCGAAGCTAAGATCGAGATCAGAGATAGTAATTTTGTACTGTCTGATTCTAAACCGCGAAAGATCACCATTACATCCTTTACATTGTGGTGTGAAGCGTTCATCGTGTTTCGTCGTGTACGTAGTCATTACCATCCTGAGCTTAGGGATCCGTTAGACTCATACCAGGCTACCATCACCGACCTGGAGGGCACGTATACGGTGGCAGTGTGGCTAGAATACGATAAAACCTTCCGTGCCGGCCGCACCCGCGACACAAACCACGACGACTGGTACCGGCTCGACCGCAACTTACTGGACCGCTGCGTCGCTCGACTCCCACATCGCGCAAACCTCCAGCTATGCCGCGAGTGCGTGATCGCGGACCACACTGAGCAGGACTGTCCCAGGAAGCTCCAGTTCTCAGCACAAGGTCGACAGGAGATCAAGGCGGATCGGCCCTTTCGACACATCCCGCCAGACCTGTGCAGGAACTGGAATAACGGGAGATGCACCAGAGGAGCTAACTGCCCCTACAGCCACAAGTGCGGAATATGCCGCTCCACCGACCACACCATCGCCGAACACGATGCAGCTCAGCACAAGCTTGGCAACGGTCACAATGCAAAACCCGGCAGTGACCACACCGGTTTCCGTCGAGAGACTCGCTGAGCTACTGGTACACAATAATGATCGCGAAACTGTTTGTTTCCTCTTGCAAGGCTTTAGGTTTGGTTTCGCGGTCGGCTACGTCGGCCCACAGTTTCGGCGTTTCACCAGCAATGCTCGCTCTGCACTTGATGACCCACATGTTATAGCGTCGATGATCGCCAAAGAAGTGCAGGCAAACCACGCAAGAGGCCCGTTTCGTACTGAGCCTTTTCTAGATTTTGTCACCAACTCACTCGGAATGCGTCCAAAACGGCCTTTAGGACACCGCGTCATCATGGATCTGTCGCAGCCGTTTGGATGCAGTGTCAGCGACTACATCCAAAAAGATAAGTACTCTTTAAAATATGTAGGTGTGGATGATGCGGTAAAAATGGTAATGCGGCAGGGAAGGGGCTCGCTTATGGCTAAAATCGACGTCGAAAGTGCCTTCAGAATCTTACCGGTTAGGCGGGAGGACTGGCATTTGTTAGGCTATCAATGGGAGGGAAACTTTTACTACGATACAGTAATTTCTTTTGGTCTTCGGTCGGGTCAATATCTCTTTGATAAATTCGCTGGTGTACTAGAGTGGATTTTTAAAACGTGTACGGGCACCGACGCATTCCTACATTTTCTCGATGATTTTTTCATGTGTGGAAAACCGGAAAGTACAGCGTGCGAGCGGATGGTAAAGCAAGTGCAAGCAGTTTGTTCGTATCTTGGTGTGCCGATTAACGACAAAAAGTTAGTGGGACCGGCTACAGTGGTTGAGTTTCTTGGCGTGGTCATCGACAGTAACAGCTTCACATTGTCAGTATCGCACGACAGGCTGCTAGAGTTAACAGCGCTCCTAAATAACTTTGCAGCTTGTAAACAGTGCACAAAGCGGGAAATTTTGAGTCTAATTGGCAAGCTGTCGTTTGTTACAAAGTGTATCCCGGCAAGCCGAATATTCTTGAGGCGCATGATTGAATTAAGTTGCAAAGTTGATCGGTTGCACTATAAGATCGCGTTAACTGACGGGTTTCGACGTGACATTGCATGGTGGAGGGAATTTTTGCCTCTATGGAATGGAACCACCGGGTTTGTACACCCGCAGTGGGAGCCGGCAAGTACATTGCATTTGTATACCGACGCAGCAGGTTCGATTGGTTACGGCGGGGTTTTTAGAAACGGGTGGTTTCAGGGACTATGGTCAGCGTGGCTTACTGAATTAAACCCCCCCCATTACATTCCTTGAGATGTATCCTATATATGTTGCCTGCGCCATATGGGGTCATCAGTTGTACGGTAAACGGATATTAATTTACAGTGACAATACAGGGACGGTCCAAGCATGGTCAGCAAGTAAATGTCGAAACCCAGCCGTAATGGAAATTCTGCGCAGAATTCACTTTATTACAGCTCAGTGCAACTTTGTCATCAAAATCACACACATAGCCGGCGTGATTAATAACATTGCTGATGCGCTGTCACGGTTTCAGACACAACGCTTTCGGGAGCTGCACCCTACAGCCGACGGAAATGGCACAACACCACCGGATCTGCTTGCCCGGTTACGACCGTTTCTAACGGGGGAAGAACCACCCATACCGCTGTCAGCGCCGGTGACCTCTTTGCAGCCGGAGTGGCACCTTCTACCCGGAGAGCTTATGCTAATGGAGAGCGCAGTTTCGAGCTATTCTGCAGAATGACTGCGAAATGTCCATGGCCAGCCACTCCGCAGACAGTCGAAGAATACGTAGCGCACCTGTTCAACCGGAAGTGTTCACCATCCACAATCACAGTGTACCTGTCAGCTATAGCACGGCGCCACCTGTCGCAGCAGCTGACCGATCCAACAACGAATCCCAGGCTGAAGCAGATTGTGGAGGGCACCCGTCGCTTAAGCAGCAGAAAACCAGATCAACGACTGCCAATAACACCTGACCTCCTGCAACGCTTGTCCACCCGACTGCATTTAGCCGCTCCTACCTGCTACGACCAACACATGGTTTGGGCCGCTTTCACGATGGCTCAGCATTTCCTCCTCCGTGCTTCGGAACTGACATCACCATTGCCAACCACATTCGACGCATCCGCTACGCTCCTCCTGCAGGATGTGCGTTGGGACATATATATATATATATATATATATATATATATATATATATATATATATATATATATATATATATATATATATATATATATATATATATATATATATATATATATATATATATATATATATATATATATATATATATATATATATATATATATATATATATATATATATATATATATATATATATATATATATATATATATATATATATATATATACATGCCACCCTTAATGACAGCCAAACTAAAACGTTGTTTGGGAAAAACAGCATAACGTGTTTTTCCAATCAGTTCACGAATTTATGCCACCCTTAATCTTATTAAAGATACAGTATGAACAAACATAGGTACGCGGTATAGGAAAACAATTTGCCGTATTCCAACAGATCGTGTGCCTTATATGTATGGCCCGCTTGCATCATTCTTCTACCGTACTTCTCAGTTTTAACAGAGTTGCCCCCATGGAGTAAGTCATTACCATGAAATGTTCTTGTTTACAGGCTGGTCAGTATGTCGCTTATTAATCAAGTTCTATCAGCCAAATGTCTGAAGGAACAAACTTCGAAATGGAACTTGGAATGGGAAGTACACTTCTGGGATAACGTTACTGTCGAGGAACCGCCTGTGCTTTCGCTGGCCGCTTCTCGTCTTAACATGTAGCAGGAGTTATCGGGATACTTTAAGTCAACCTGTAAAATGTAACAGACACTGACGAACTCTTACAGGTACTACGGTCGGGGCAAGTGGCCGTGCGGGTTTCTTGTACCACTATTAGATCCACATTAGTTTATGACGGAATGCCCTTATTGGACTACCGATTTTCCACGCGGTGTTGTGGCTCGCACCCCACATGCCGTATCTGTCCTGGTTCTTGTGAAATGTTCTGCGTACGGCAAAAACTAGCGGTTCCCATATAACTAAATTTTGCTTTGAGCTTTTATATCGTATTCTAAAATTACGCATAATGTACGGTCTGTGCTTAATCGATTAACTGGCCTCCCAAACTAGGACGCTGCTCAAATGATACATTGAAATGGTTATGAACAGGACAAGAACTGCAGACAGGAGTAATGAGCGGCACTTAACTGTTTCTTGCCTTTATTTAGATACAGAAGGAACGCTCGATACCGAAACAGACGAAGAGATAGGAAAAGTCAGAGGTAAAAGGCGATGTTGCTATAATCGGGGATTTGGGATTACTCGTACCACCGTGCGCATCTGTATTGGGAACTCTAACGGATAGAAAAGACAACAAAACCAGTATAATTCAGACCGCGACCTTTATTACCACAGAAAGCGCAACTGTCATCAGTATCGTAAACCGCGCTGATTAATTAAATGTATTTGTTAATTGCAGATAGATCGACACGATTGGTTTCTGCACGAAACATTCCCCAAAACGCCGCTGTATCTTAATATAGCGGCATTTTTATTTCGTGGAATTTTATAACAATAAATTGGTTCCAATTATCCGTTAAGATGGTTCATGCACCGCGGCACACAGATTACACCCTTCCTAAACGGCGACCTCGGCTGTGTTTTGAAATAAAAGCTTATTAACGCGCAGACAAAAGCAATTTGCTGCATTTTAGCTACGTATCCACATGTTTAGAGATAGCGCCCTCCTCTGGATACCCAGAACACCTTCTTGCACGTGATGCTTTAACTTAGTATTATATCGATCTCGATTTAATTACGCAGTGATAAGCGATGATCCGTATTAATCTTTTACAATGATTTCCTGGATTAAGCTACCCACCAACTGTAGCGCGTGAAGAGTTTGCCACGAAGCGCGCACCTTAATATTCACAAACAGCTCGCCGGGAATTTTCGGGAAGCGTAAAATGCACCCATCTAGGCTGCTCCTTCTACTGGCATATTATGTTTCTCCAGTCATTTCTCTATTGAACATCAGTTTTGTAGCCCTTGGGCGCATGGGACCGTTTACTGCTTATGGAACATTTCCTTATACTGGTCCACCATTATCTATCGGTACGGAAGTCGCCCAGCAAAAATACGCTGAAAGCATGCGGTTTACGTTGGACTTTGTGCATCCACCGGTAAGTTCTGCTTCCGGGCCACTGGACTTGAAAGACGTTGTTGTGGGGTTGGCAGCTGATTGGCACTATACCAAGCGCAAGGAGAGCGATATTACTATCTACACAAATACTGGTACGGCTTTACGCAAGGTCTACAATGAATTCCTGATTACATTATTACAGACGCGCTTTCTCAACAACATATAGGTATTACATACTTGTTAGCACTTACTAAATCATAACCTACAAAAACCGATCACCGATTCTTAACTGCCTATGACGACAAAAGGTCAAAAATCAGATTTGTACCAATTTTTTAAGTTTGAACTGTCTTAGGCGGCATCGAAGCCACAGAAATCCCAAGTTTTATGAGGCAGTGGAACACATTGTGGATATCAACGTACGCTGGACTTCATGCTGCACAACCGCTGGCTCGAAACGAAAATTCGTACTAGCGCTTTACAGATTGTCCGCCGCCTCGCACATTAGCAATCGCCTCACAAACCCGACATGGATCGCTGTGAACGACCTCTCCACATCCCAGTGCGCTGAGCTGTACATCCAAATCCTGCTAAAGTACAATTGGACCACAGTGTTTCTGATCATCGATCCAGGAGAACCGTCTGTCTTTTCCACCGTGGCTTCCCTACTTCTGAAAGAACTTCAAAGGCAATCCGCTATTAAGCATTTCGCTCAATGGATATCAACAAAAGGCCCCCGTACTTCTTTCGGGGCATTTGATTCGATCCTGCGAGATGTTGCTGGAGTCAGTCGCGGTATGTGTTATTGCCTGCATCAGACCGTTGTCTGTACGATAAAACGTTGCGGTCTTTTTAGTTGTTTTATTCTTCGGCCATGCGGTATTTTTACGGGAGCTCTTGGTATCAAGTGTTTCCAGAAGTTTACTTATTCCTAACAACTGTAATGCGAAATGATAATCGGTTTTATTGCTCGCAGATAACGGCCGCAAATATGGGCATGACAAACGGAGAATACGTAAGAAACTCATCCTTAGACCATACGGAGCTGTAGTATTCATATTGCATATGGATGGCCCTTACAGTGAATTTTTGCCTGCAAATTCTATAGGTGTACACAGCTCTGGAAGTTATGCGCAATATACCTCTTTGTGGCAACTTTCATTGGCGATATAACGACAGTAACGATAAAGTAAAACTGCAAAAATACATTCGAAGAATTCGGAATACTAATCCATCCTTTTACGCATCCTTTTACCTCTTCTAGATTGCATTCCGCGCATATCAGTCGCTATTTATTGTTCAACCAAAAAACGTCGACATGGCACCAAATATTCAATTAGGAACGGAATTCATACGTCGTTCGGCACAAGACTACAACCTGAACTATAATATATCCGATCAGGTGATAGTTTTGCAGAAAGGTTATATTGGTTTGTATGTAAATACTTGCTTCGCAGCAAATGGGCAAATAAAACATGTGTTCTCTCTAGCGATACGAGACCAAAATTGCATATAATCGCAAAAAAAAATAAAACGCCTTGAATTTGCTATGTTAAATAACGAAGAACCTTTAAATACCTTTACTAGAACATGATTGTCCTTTACAGAATTTCCCAAATCTGGTCAGCAGCTACTGGGCAATTTTGGCAACCGCTTCGGTATAGAGATGCATGTTAACGATGGGTTATTAAGGCGCTCCCAGTTTTTCCTTCAAATCATTCGTATTGCGCTTGCTGTCTTGGTTTAACGCTGGACCGATGGATATCTTTCGACTACTTTTTGGCCTGACTTTATGTCTTTCTAAGGATTTATTTCCTTTTACAGTTCATTAACGCATCGCTGTCGCGGGCGGAAAATGTGGATTACCGTGATGGCAGAGCATTAGCGCGCCTTTTTCTTAATCGAACATATGCCGATGAATACGGTAGCATGTACATTGACAGCACTGGACAACGGCGTACGGATTTTGTCGTCACGTACTTTAACTCATCCGGAAGTCGAACAGTAAGCCAGCCTATTATATGATTAAATTCGATGCGAAGCTCCCTCAGGCAGAGCTGAACGTGTTGCAGCCATTTTTAACGAAACTTGGAAACAGCGAGTCACTGATGGAAGTAGTAAACTTGACGGAATGGGCAAACTTCAATATAACTTTTCCTCCACCCAACGAACCCAGATGTGGCTATTTAAACAACAAATGTTGGCAGAAAAGGGAAGGTATGCGGCCACGAATGTTTTGCAGCTTGGTATTTGTTGTCACAACTCCGTGCGTTTCTAGCTGAAAATTCGCCGGTTCTCATCATAATTTTCACTATTCCGGGAATCGTAATTTTTGCTCTGATGGCCTTTATTTTTCGTTGGAGGTACACATAATAATTTTTAAATGTACGTATAATTGTCCTACAGTAACCTGCGCAATAATACTTTTGCAGATATTTGAAACTGAAAAATGATAAAGAACTTCTGAACAGCACGTGGTGGCAGGTTAATACGGACGAGCTGAAGCATCCGTCGTCTTCCCACTCGAACGCCTCCTCGTTTTTTGCTGCACCCGGGAAACCGTACAATGATGGTGTTTCCATATTGTCTCGTGCTAAGACGGTATGTGGACAGATTTACTCTATAAAGAACTTATGTCATATAACAATTATAAGCTGTACAGGAAATACTTATGCGATATGTATCATTCCGAGGAAAAGCCGTCGTGTGCTTCCCAATTGCCGACGGACATGGGATCTTCAATTTTCAAGACCTTTCCAGTCAGCTCAGTTTACTGAAGCTGTTCAGAAATGTAAGACTGTGCAGTTCCTTTATTGAGAATTTTTCAAAATGTCTTAAATTATTTTAAAAAAAGAACCGTAGTCCAAAATAGTTGTGTTGCAGTATTGGCAACTAGAGCATCAGAATGTGTGCCGCTTTTATGGGCTAAGCATAACCGCGAAGGATGCTTCAAGATTTCACATATTCGCGATTTTTTCTTGTCCGCCGAGAGGCAACCTGCCACAAGTGTGCAAAGTCATGGGCAAAGATTTCATATTTACAAGTTCATTTGTCATGGACTTCCTTGAGGTAAGTTTTTCTCACAGCTGTTGCTCAGGCACTACTGTTTCTACATTGCTGGTGCTTCACAGGGATTGAGCTTTGTCCACCAATCCCGTATGCGTTATCACGGCCGATTGAGCATTTTCAGCTGTTGGATTGATAAGCATTTCACGTTGAAGCTTATGAATCTGGCCTGCGATAGAATTTGTAAGGGGCTGGAAGCTGTCGATAGTCGCATTCACTCTTATGGCCCAACGTATTCCGTCTGGGAACGGTTTTTCTGGTTGGTCCCAGAGATGGGCGAAATCGACCACTGGGACAGCACTTTCAGTATCAAGTCCTTGCAAGCGGTGGATATATATTCCTCGGGATTCGTCCTTTATGATATATTGACTGGAGGGTCGATGTACCGAAAAATGCAGGAGATGTTCGGTGATCAGTTAAATAACTTAGTGTTTGAATAAGTTTTCATAAAACTAATATGATTCGTAGGCATGGCGACTGCTGTTAACCTGGACAGTAAACACGAAAATCCCCTGGTTTCAACAGTAGATTACATGGAGATTGCCGAATTGGCTAGTGCCATTCATAGCTGCCTAAGCGCCAATCTCGAGGACCGACCAAACATTAAGCAGCTTCGCACCCAGCTGCAGGAATTGTCGCCGTTACTTTCGCCGGAGTTGAACCAATACAAATTGTTTGATAAGATTTATCAGCGATTGTGCCAGCATTCCAACAGACTGGAGCGCGAAGTTACCGCTCGGTCCAGAGCATTGCGAGACGCCAAGAGACGCTGCGATGTGCTTATACAGCAGTTTCTGCCAAAGTAAGCAAATAAAGCGTAAATCCTGATCTCACAAAGTCTGTAGTTAAGAATGTTATTACAGGGAAATCGTGGACAAGCTACGCACAGGTCAATGTGTCGATCCCGAACTCTTCGACTGCGTCACAATCCTATTCACCCAATTGGACGGTTTTGGGGATTTTGCACGCGCTGCATCACCGGGAGAGATCTTTGCTTTGATTTCCAGAACGGAAGATTTCCTGGATGTCTTGTCCGTTGTTAGGGAGGTCTATAAAGTCGAATCCGTTATGGATTCCGTTTTGGTAAATCTTAATCGTAGAACGGCTTGCTAAATACCACGATCATGTGTCACGGTGTGCTGAAAACGTAAGTATATAGTTTTCCGTTTGGTAATATATTTCCGATCCGCTGCAGGTTGCAAGTGGACTGCCGGAACGCATCGGTCCAGAACAAGTGCGACGAATTGCAGATTTCGCTTTGCGAATGTTGGAGCTGGAATCAACGCTCGTATTACCGAAAGAACTACGTATAAGCACTGGAATGCATTCAGGTGACGCCGTTATTCATTTAAACTGAACACTGAAGTAAAATTCAGTTCGTTTCTTTCTAGGTTCGTGTGCAGCTGGGGTCGTCGGAATCAAAAGGCCGCGTTACTGCTTGTAGGGCATAATACCTTTTATTTTAATAGCGCACAGCGGTAGCGAGTAATTTCATACGCCGTAGTTGGTGCAGCAGTCGAAGATTTATTGTGTTTACAGATTTGGTGATACTATTAATGTAGCATCGCGAATGTGCAGCCATGGATTGCCGGGAAGAATACATCTCAGTGGCGTGTCCGCAGCACTTTTGAAGGAATTTGAAGATTACAATGGTGCTATTACGCTTAGAGGGAATGTGACCGTGAAAGGCAGAGGCGAAATGACCACCTACTGGTTGGAGAATAATCCATCCTTACCGGCAGCGATCCAAGGAAACTAGCAAAACAAAATTCGCCATAGTGAGTGCTCAGGAGGGATGACATTAACCAATAATAGCTTTGCTATATCTTTGGTCGTTAACACACAGTGATTCCACTGGTACGCATTCACTAATGGTAAGATATGACTGCTGTATTTCATGCTTTGATACCGCTGACCAGAGGCTGACTGCTCTTCCCGGTACTACTGCCACATACTGCAGGACGTTGTTGAGAATTTTTGAATGCCCACCGTGTATTAAGTGCTTTTCGAAATGCATTATGTATTCGAACTCCATTATGTATTGTACGACAATGTACGTTACGTGGATGTGTCGATGTGACGCTAGCTAATACTTTGTATGCCAGCATCAATGCATATACTGTAAAGCGAGTGAAGTGCCGCAGAAATTAGAAAACGGCAGAAACTACAGAGGTGCAGTACGATGGCAAAACGCAAAAGATTTGGGATCGTAATGGCATGCGCGTTTAACTGAACAGGGTTAAATTTTCAGATTGCATACGGCAGAGGCTCAGTAGAGTCAGTACATTGAAACGTACGGCGGCAGATATTAAGCAGTACGTCGGCAGGTTGAAAACTGCTTCAGATCTTTTAACGGTTGCACACGTTGGTCACGTATAGACAAACGAAAAAGTACAGACGTTGGTCTGTACAGCAACGAAAAAATTAATCGAGTCGAGTGCGCGCGAGAGCCTGCCCACCCTGCTACGGTCGGCAGTCTGAGCGCACAAAGAAAGATCCACAGGTAGCATGCGCCTTACATTCATCATTCATGTAGGGGAAAGTACTGTCCACTATAACGTCTCCGCGTGTGAATGTCGTGTGAGCAAGAAAACCGGAACGACTGTTCGGCACAGAAGCTTTACTTCTTATGGGCGTAGGCGAACACCGAAGACAACATTCTGGCTAAACATACGGTCGTCACAAACAACAAACAACAGAAAACAGGAACAAACCGCTCAAAGAGAGGCGGGCAAACAAGCAGCTCAACACACTGAGCTCCTTCCACCGAAATAAGAGAAGCGGCGGGCGGGAGAAAACGAAAGTCAACTAACTGTACATTCTGTTCTGCAAATGCTTTATATACTCTGTACTAACCGCACACTTCTTTTCTCTTCCACATACAAAGACACCGCAACCGTCCACAACAAGTCAGTAGCAGTTAGCATGCAATTACTGCAGTGGCTGCCTTTTGTCTTTCTCCAGGTGGTCAGATGCAGACTGGGTGGTCATTATCCATGTCTCTGGGAAACGGCCACGCGCCGTTATAAACAGATTTCTGAGGAAATCTTTCTCGTTAAATAGTGGAAGTCGATGCCGTTATCAATTCGGTTTTGGTAAAGCCATATGTTCACTGGCAGGATATTTTGGGCCTTTCGCCGTTGGAATGCACATTGCCCAGTTACAATCTCCGACTCTCCAGTAACGCAGCAGTACACAAACAATATTTCCTGTTTTCCCCTTTTGACGAAGTGCTCTACAAATACGCTGCATAAACAGAGACACTGCTTGAGGCTGATATTCCGTGACCGCAACGAGAGGATAGGTCCGGGACATTAGGTGGGCGGAAAAAGATTGCGATCTGAAAATGTTTCGCCTAAATTATTGACCCCGCCATATGTTTTACTGCGCCGCGCCGTACCATCGGCGTGCTTTATATTTAAAGCAGTTTATGAGTAATGCATAAAAACCGAAGTTGCTGTATGCCCGAGCGATGCTGATCATGACCTTCAAGGCATCCTTAAAGTGACACAATCAATTTACTGCAGTAGTTTTTGCGGTATGTATACTTCTATGTATAAAACCTTCTAAGGTTACCTATTCTGAACTGCTTCATGTTTTCCATCATAAGCGTGGTGTCATGCCGTTTTCTTGTGGATATTTTTTTCTAGTCGACAATAAGTTTCCTGATTTTAGAACGTTTCTGTTTTGCAGTCAAGGAGTAATCGATACTCAAAAGTAAAGGTTAACTGTTGTCTTAACGTATTAACGAATCTCCCGCGGTTATTTTCTGATTAAAATGCCATGGCCATATGTCAGTAAACTAAAGGTCGCCTGACCCATATAAAGTCTGCAGCGCGACTGCATTCAGGAAAATTAGATCACTTACTGACATGATATACGTTACGTTGTGCTTGTTTTTATGCACAATTATTATTTTGTTTGTCGTTTTTCGAACCAGTAAGGCTCTCAGTGGTTATTACGCTAAAAGTTTGTCTAAGGCATAATGCTTCAGAGTGCAGCGTTTTTGCTTCTTGTTGGGTGTGCATTAAGAGTAAATGCGATTCTAAACCTCAGTTTTGTGGCGGTCGGCCGTCTGCTGCCGTTGAGCAGTTATGGTGTATTTCCGTACATCGGTCCGGCACTATCCGTTGGTACGGAACATGCACAACAGAAATACACGGGAATAATGCAGTTTAAACTGAATATGCTGTATCCACCGATCCGTCCGGGTCTGAAACCACTGGACATGGGAGACGTTGCTGTGGGGCTTGTTTCAGAATGGCATTACACTAAGCGACAAGAGAGCGACATCACAATCTACACAAACCCCGGTAAGGCGTTCAGTCTGTAGTATGTAGCAGCATTCGCAAATGACACTTTCTATGACATTGCTTGTAAACGGTATTAAGAAAGTACGGAGCGTCTCCTAAACAAATTATCTTAAAACTAAATCTGTATCGTATACGTAACAGAAAAATCTGCAATTAGCGGTCACAATTGTAGCAACAAGACATGAGACAACTCGGGCAAGTATATTGTCATACAGAAAAAAATCAATGGCTGTACGGAACATTGTGGTGATATATTGTTTCCGATTGCTTTTACCAACCGTTATGACGGTTACAGCCGGCTTGGAAATGACCGAACTCCCTTATTTTATGCGACAGTGGAACACCTTGTGGATGTCAACGTAAATGTTTCTTTAATCAGCACGTCCTGGTCTACATCCTGGAGCAATATTAATGACGGTTTTTGCAGGATGGCAACTACTCCACAAATAAGTGACCGTAAAACGAATCCCACTTGGGTGGCTATTAACGATTTTTCCACGGCCCAGTGCGCACAGCTGTATATCCAGATACTGAATAAATTCCACTGGACTACAGTCTTCTTTATTATCGACCCCGAGGATCCTACAGTCTTTGGGATTGTTGCCTCGCTCATCTTGAATGAACTGAAAAAGCAGGACAGTATCAAGTACTTTGTTCAACGCATATCCACGAAAGATCCTACAGTCCCTTTCGGAGCATTCGGGTCGATTTTAAAAGATGTTTCGGCAGTGTGCCGCGGTTGGTGCCATTTGCTGCATTCCATATCATATCTCTGTTCTGTTGTAAATTAAGGTTCCCGTATCCACCCTCAACATTTCCCGTTAATTATACTTCATTTCGGGTTGCAGTGGTTTTATTTTTCGGCCGCGCCGTATTTCTACGTGAACTTTTGGTAACAGATTCAGCAAACTAAGAAACTCTGGTTGACTCAAAAGACTGTTTTCAGATAACAGCAGAAAATATGGGCATGACAAATGGCGAATATGTAAGCAATCGAATCACAAGTTTAGTGCTCCGTAAATTAACGCGGTTCAAAGTCAATTTATGAGAAGCATAATATGCGTAAGTAACTACTTGCAGGTGTATTTGGGTATGGAAACCATGCGAAACAAACGAATCCTCGGCGACTTTAACTGGAAGTACAACGATGATAACGATTCGGTAAAGTACCTTTTAAAAGGCTTACGGGTGGCTATTGTTGACTAGTGACTGTTGCGGTTGTCTAGACTGCCTTCCGCGCTTATCAGTCACTTCTTCTCGTTCAGCCAAAAAACGTTGATATGGCTCCCAATTTTGATCTCGGGATGGAATTTATTCGTCGTTCGGCACGAGAATATAATTTCACGTACAACATTACCGATCAGGTGAATGAGACTGAATGGATCTACTGCAAAGTAATAAGAGTAAATGCCGAACTACAAAGTATGCACAACGTTTGAATGCACGTAAGAGATCTCCCGTACGTTCTTACATTAAATTTTGACAACGTAAACAGTATTACCGATTTAACTGTTTTGCCGAATTTGAGTACCGTTTTACGGAATAATAATAATTTACTTTGTAGAGCTTTCCAAATCTCATCACTAGTTATTGGGCAATTTGCGCTATCGCAGCGGTAAGAAAATTGTAAAACGTTTATTGTGCAAAGCCCCTTAACTACGTACAGCTTTAGTCGATGGTTGCTAAACTGAACGTACGTGATGTGTGCGCTGCTTAGTAACAATTAGCAATCCCCCCGCACTCCGAAATTACTAATGTTTAGCTGTGGTAGGAGCTACTCAATCGGAATAACGGTTTACAGGCATTTCGTTTAACAGTTTATTAACGAATCGCTGTCACGAGGAGAGGAAGTAAATTACCAAGACGGCAAAGCTTTAGCACGCCTTTTCCTGAATCGAAGTTATTCTGATGAATACGGCAAAATGTACATCGACAACACTGGACAACGGCGTACCGACTTCGTTGTCACCTACTTTAACTCTACCGGAATACGCACAGTAAAACAATATGTTTCCTGAGTAATCAAAGTATTCTGTATAGAACACGGAGATATTAAATTGGTCCAGTTAAATATATCCGTAATCTATGTATATCCAGTCTCGTATAAAGTATCCACTTTAATTTTTCCAGCCATTTTTAACCAGAACGGGTATGAGCGAAATCTTAGTGGAGGTCGTCAATTTAACAAAGTGGGCTTCTGTGGGCGCTGAATTTCCTCCACTCAATGAACCGGCGTGTGGCTATTTGAATAACAAACCCATATGTTGGCATACTGGTGAGGATAGTAGATAATAGTCCGTTACATAGCGCTGACTTTTTAAAAGGTGCTGAGAAAAGTGTCAGAATCAAAGTCCATTGAGATAACGCACAACAACCACTACCGTGATAACACATGAACTGTTATGACGGCATCTGTGAACGCAAAGTGAAAACACCTACTGGACATCTAAGTGGAGCAAGCTGGCATCTATGATGCGTGCAGTGCCGAAACAAAAAGCTACTCGGGAGTAGGTTTTCATTCCGGCACAACGTTTACAAAGTTGTGGGTGTGCTATATTTCATATAGCCAATCCGTGCTCTCGCGCTTATCTCGAATGAACTTTGGTTTTGACGGTTAGAAAGGCAAACAGATAAACCGTCACGGCATGTAACGGACTAATATTTTCAATTCTTGTTTGCAATATAGTGTTTGCAAAATTCCAGGTACAATGATGACAACGTACATTACTGCGGCGACCTTACTAGGCATTTTCATTATTGCAGCAATGTTCGGAGTTGCTCGCTGGAGGTAATCTTGAGAATTTCCTTACTTAAGGATCTTTTTATTTATTAAATGGATTATGCATCTCCTTACAGAAGAGACTTCAAGAGAGTAAAACTTGTAACATCAATTTTTTTCTACGCACAGTTGAAAGCGATGCCATCTACCATAGTAGTATTCACTATATTCGAGTGTCATGATATGACCGCAAGTACGAATTCGTTTTTTTAAACAGATATGTCAGATTGAAAGATGAAGGTAAGCTTCTGCTCACTCCATGGTGGGAAGTGGAGATTGAGGATCTGAAGCCGCTGTCACATTTCCATTCCAACGCTTCGTCGTTCTTTGCTGTTCCAAAGATAACTTGTGACGCGGTTTCCGTTTCATGTCAGTCGGTTAGTATCACGAAGTTTTGAGTATCGGTTAGTATCACGCAGGTTGAGTATCACGAAGTATGGGTTTTTTGAGCGGTAGCTGTCATATTCAGTTTGAGGTTATGACCACGTAGTTTCCGTTAAACGTTCCGCTCCGAAAAGTAGGCCAACTGACCACAGATTTACGCAACGGCAAAAAGTAGATACTCAGTAGATACTCAATAACTCAGTAGATATTCTACTCAGTAGATACTCTATAAATCTTGATATCACACACAGAATCGTTTTTCAAACGACTGTGACACAACTATGTGCTCGGCATGATACATTCGTACGTTTTGTATCTGAAAATCCACGCGATGGTTTGCCAGAAAACTCCCTTGCCTGCGCGCTTTGCACTGATATGTGAAGCCATTGATGAAAACCCATCAATGCACTAACCTGTATGCTTTGTTAATGATGTTATAATATGCAGATCAAACATTCTTAGGAGCCAGCGATACGATTTCTTTCTCTCCGAGGAAAAGCTGTTGCGGCCATTTCGGTGGCTCGCGGAAAAAGTTTGCTGAATTTCAAGGACCTTGCCAGCAACCACAACCTACTTAAGTTGTTTAGAAAGGTGAGGTACATATTATATATACGAGCTTTGTATTCCCGGCACTGAGGTGGAGTAATATTTTACCGGACCCATTAGCCTAAACTGAAAAATGTTTCGCAGTATTGGAGAATGGAACACCAGAATCTTTGCCGGTTCTACGGATTAAGCATCTCCCTAAACAGCACTTCCGGGTGTGACGTCCTTGTTGTGTTTTCCTGTCCATCACGAGGCAATCTACCTCAAGTGTACAGCAATACGATTATAGGCAAAGACTTCGCCTTCAATAGTTCCTTTGTTATGGATTTCCTCGAGGTATGCGCTATCAAGCTGTCCAACACCGATCACTGCGAAATCAGCCGTAGCTGCGATCTTACTATTACTGTCACCGAAACAGGCTTTTTATTTTTCTTACAGGGTCTAAGTTTTATTCACCATTCGAAGCTGCACTATCATGGTAGACTGAGTATCTTCAGTTGTTGGATTGATAAGAATTTTACCCTCAAGCTCATGAATCTGGCTACCGATCGGATCCTTGACCAGATGGACAACATTGTCACTGTTGGTAACGAATATAACGGTATACAATCAGTTTGGGAGGAATATTTTTGGTTCGTCCCGGAGCAAAACGAAATCGACCAGTGGGATCGCGCTGCAAAGTCCATGCAAGCGGTCGATATATTTTCTGCTGGATTGGTTCTGTACGATATATTAACGGGAGGATGTCTATACAAAAAGATGCAGGATACATTTGGTAAAGTCTGCTTTCGACGGTTTAAAGAACTGCCGCTTCTTCTTTAACTGAGTTTGATGCATTTTAGACCCGGCAACCTTTTTTAATAAAGATGACTGCCACGATAATCCACTCACAGCAGCTGTAGATTACATGCACGTCGCCGAGTTGGCCACTGTTATCCACAGTTGCCTAAGCAATGCTCCCGAGAACCGCCCGAACGTCAAGCAACTCTGCGCGCAACTGAAAGAGCTTTCGCCACTGCTGGCACCCGAACTGAACCAGGATAAATTGTTCGATAAAGTCTATAGGCGATTCTGCCTGTATTCGAACCGGTTGGAGCGTGAGGTCGCCGCACGCTCAAAAGAACTGAGGGAAGCTCGAAGGCGTTGTGACGCACTCGTCCGGCAATTCCTACCAAGGTACAACGGTTCTACGTGGATTGGTGCAAAAAGAAAATGCACATCAAATTTAATTATGCATTAATGCTTTTACTCGGTAGAGAAATTGTCGACAAGCTGCGTAACGGCCAGTTTGTCGAGCCGGAACTGTTCGATTGCGTCACCATTATGTTCACCCAGATCAACGAACTGATCAATTTTGCGCGTGCGGCCTCTCCGGAGGAAGTGATCGCGTTGGTTTCGAAGACAGAGGATTTTTTGGATCTGCTGTCTACGACATTCAACGTTTACAAGGTGGAGGCTGTCATGGATTCATTTTTGGTAATACACATCGCTGCGTATGGTTATGTCTCACTTTGAACTATTTTATTCCAACGTTTAAGCGTTCTTTACGCAGACCACAGAGCGGCAAAGACTTGCAGTTACATTCTGTTAATTATTTTTTCGTACAAGTGTGCGGTGAAGGCCAGTACATGCGCATGCTTAATTTTAACGCATCGAACAGCGACAGAAAGTTGCATTTTTTAAACGACAAAGAGGCGACGCTAATATTTTACATATGTAATAATATACGGGACGGGCTTCAAAACGGAGCTTTCTAAAGGTCACTTGGGACGGTGAAGGTAATCTCGCCGGCAAAGGCAAACGTAAAGGTAAAGTTGAAAAAGGCACAGTGTAAAAGCAAAGGCAAAGGGCGGGCAAAGGTGAAGTAGGCCGACCCCGTGCTAATACGGAATCACTGATCATAACGAGCCGCAGACTGTCGTATGGTTTCTGCTCATTTTTAGGTTTTGGTTTTTACTTACGTATAGATATGGCCCGGTATGGGCTCCTATGGATCTAATCATCTAGCAACATAACAGCAATTGACTGCTGTTAAGTGTTGATGTACGTACAGGTAGCAAGTGGACTGCCGAATCGCATTGGCGCAGAACATGTCCGGCGAGTGGCGAACTTTGCTCTACGAGTGTTGGAGCTTGAGCCAATGCTGGAATTGCCGCAGCAACTGAGCATCAAGACAGGAATGCATTCAGGTTGCGAATTTGTAGTTTTTTACTTTGCAATTTTTATACAAGTCTGCTGTTTAGGGCCGTGTGCAGCCGGAGTCATCGGTGTTCGGCGGCCCCGTTACTGCATGTACGACTTTAGCATTGGTCAAAATTTAACTTGTAAATTTTTATCATGTATAATAAATCCAGCTGCAGCTTGCAACTCTCGAAAATTTGAAGCGAATATCTTAGCAAGTGGTACATGAACTACTTGAATTTTTCATATCTGTTACCTAGATTTGGTGACACTATTAACGTCGCGTCGCGAATGTGCAGCCAAGGGATGCCGGGACGAATACATCTCAGTCATAATTCCGCACTCCTTTTGAAAGAATTCGAAGAGTATGACTATATTGTGGTGCTTCGAGGATTGTTGAAAGTGAAAGGGAGAGGAGACATGACCACCTACTGGCTATTCAGCAAGACATTTACACCGGCACTGACAACACCCACACGAACTAAAACTATGTAGAGTTTGGGTAATAAAAATTTTACCTTTTGTAGGATTGCCCGATGAGATGCGACGTGCTTTTATACATGTAAAAACTGTTATTTGTAGATTCCACTGTTAATAATTAATTATCGTATCGTAGTGCCATTTGGTGTTTCTAATATTTGTTTGCCAAATATCTTCGCTGATTTTTCGCCCAAAACAAAACGTGTCCCGCTACGCCACTTACAAAAAAAACTGGTTTAAAACCATCGAGTTGTGCTTAAACCTATGTTTAAACCCATATTTAACCTACGCCAAACCTGTGTTCCTGTTTCATAAAATAATAACAACCCTTAAAAAAATACGGGGGAGACCAATAACTTCGTAAATGTCCCAGGAGGGAACTACTCGTATTTGCGAGGAGGGGGACATAAACTGATAAAATACGGTAACTAAGAAAAGAGTGTGCAATGACAGAAGACTGCTGCATCGGCCCATTGTATTCCGGAATCTGTTATGGAGCAACAATCGGATAGGATTCCGTTCAACCTGTATACGTTGGAGCGGGTGCATAGACCCTCAAGGTCAGTAAAAATCTTCTCCCTGTCTTCTCACTGTAATGTCTTTAAGCAGGAAAAAAAACAGATAAACGACAAAAAAAGGTACAGGTAATTCGATTAACCGGCTCTTCAACACTGCAACAAACTGCGTTTTGGAACAGATCCAAATAACTACTCAGTAGGGAAGTGCAGCACTATAAGACTGAAGCAAAGCCAGAAACGGGCTGTATCGGTAAATACGTATACATACCGCTACCTCATCCATGAAGTAACCAGGCAAATTAGTATTAAATTATCGTTTTAACTGATTATGTAATTTTTTTAGGAATTATTAGTGCGTGACCGACGTGGCAAAAGGTCCGGTATTCTTGAACATAGAGGACCTGGTTTTGCTTCGGTCGATGATATATGCAGATTGTGAAAAAATCGGCTGTCATTCATATTGCACAGGATTCCAGGCAGCGTTGTACTCTGTAAAATTTTATAGTATACTCGAACTCTCGAAGTATGTTCAGCATAAGAGTCGCCTTACTTGTTAGTATTATGCCGTATCGTTATAACGCTGATCATGTAGTATTTATTAGCACAAGCCATTTACAATAAACAAATTTTATATCAACAATGGAGTTGTGGTCAACAATCATGTGCTCGCTTATTAAGCGAACACAGAATAATAATATTGATATTGAGTGCGACACTCGTATTGTGCCACAGGCAACCAAACGGCAGCCACCTGCTTCCACTATCCAGGTATCGTGTAGCAGCTCGCTGAGCGCTTAACGCTTAGAAGAAATTCTACAACCTAAAAAATTTAATGATTGTTGTTTGATGTTCGCTGTTACTTACTAGTAACACAACAGTGTTGCTTTATAATCCATCATGGAAAGATGGAAGGGACGTGTAGCTCTCGTAACGGGAGCATCTGCCGGGATAGGTTATGCCATTGCTGATGCGCTGGCTCGAAACGGCATGAAAGTGATTGGCTGCGCGCGGAACACCGAGAAAATTCTAGTAAAGTTTAATGGAAAACTACCGCAATTTTGCTTTCAATTTTGATTTCAAATTATTTTGTCATTACAATTTAGGAACTAGGCAAAATGCATAAGAGCGGTCCTGGCAGCGTAGAAGCGGTCGTGTGCGACGTTAGCCAGCCTGAACAGATCACCGCTATGTTCGAGCATATAGAGAAACGCTATAAATACATCGATGTGTTGGTCAACAACGCGGGAATTGCATCATTTGCTTCGTTACTGTCAGGGAAGACTGAGCAATGGAGGAAACTTTTTGAGGCAGGTGGACAATGTTATTCGCCATTAGCCAATGTTATTCACTACAACTGAAAAGTTAGGTACAGTAGATTTGCTGGTTAAATAATGCAGGTGAATGTTCTGGGATTATGTATCTGCGCGAGAGAAGCTTTGAATCTCATTCAAAAGAATGGTGTCACCGACGGCAATATCATTAATATCGGCAGGTAACAAAACCTTAAAACTGATAATTAATCATTTAATTAGCAACTAGAATCCTTTAACACCACTAGAACTGGCAGTTTACATGTACATCGTAATCTGTACCATATTGTACGTCTGAATTGCTGAATTGTTTTTCCGCTCCGTTGCAGTACTGCTGGGCATTCTCATTTAAACTTTCCCGATGGACATTTTTATTCGGGCACCAAGCATATGGTCACTTCGCTGACGGAATCTCTGCACCGAGAAGTGCGGGCCATGGAGCCGAAAAACAACATTCGAATCACGGTACAAACAATAACACTGGGTATTTGTCTGGATCCCAAATATTATTGGAAACGATTTGCGTATATTTACAGGATATTAGTCCTGGAGTTGTAAAGACCGAGATTGTACAGCGGTCTTTAGCTGAGATCGGTGAATCTCAGGAACAGTTGGATTTTCTGCACGACTACCAAACATTAAGCAGCGAAGAAATAGCAGACAGCGTGCTGTATGTACTGTCCGCTCCTCAGCATGTTAACGTCAAAACGCTCATCATTGCTCCCACGCAGCAACCGGAGATGTGACTTCCGCTTACAATAAAAAGTCGATCAATATGTACTTTCAAAAGCTGCAAAAACATCATCAACGTGCAGTTTATCAATAGTCACCATTTTAAGTGTAAAAACAGATATGCGGGAGAGCTGACAGATAAAGTAATCAATAAAAATTTATATAAACAATGAAACTGCAGTAAAACTAAGTAACCGTGTCGCTTACTCCTGCGAGCTGGCGACTCGTAAAGAAGCCTAACGGTTTCGTGTAATTGTTTTCACAAAACTCTGATTTTAATGCCGCCCGGGTAACATGCACATAAATTTCCTTTTTTTTCTACGATAGAACTAAAATGTGAGTTTGAATTTCCGCAACTTAAAAGGTACATATGTACATGAGTGTACAGCAGAGTTGCCCCATTTCCAGTTTCGAATGGAGATGGGCCCTATTTTTCCCCCATTTCCCATTCACCGCTGCAGCGTTCGAAATTTATGGCCCATGGAGTGACGAGACTAAACACATAGTGCAAAAGGTCGGGAACGGTATCGCCACTGCCACAGGCCAGAAACGAGCGAAAGAGTTTTTTTAGACAGCGGTTATCTATCCAAATGCAACGGGGAACGCGACATGTGTTATGGGTACAATCCCCGAGCAGGATAACATTGAAAAAGTGGCTTTGTTATAAATCTCGTTTTTTCTTGTACTCAGTTTGTACTTACATGACGATACTTATTAAAGGCAGAGAACGAGTACATTACCGTGTTGTTATTCGATTTAATATGGTGCTCGCATTGGTATTCAACCGGTTACAGCCACAAAAACCGGTTCGGGTTAAGAATATAATAGAATATAATACTTGCTTTTATATCCAATATTCTACACGATTGCTTGTGTTGGTGCATGAGACACACTGTGGGCTGAGCGTCCTTTGCACAGCGCACCTATTAACCGCAAATTTGCCTCGAGCGCTAACAGCACCGAGCACTGTTTTGATGGACAGTATCTGTATGTGCCGTTAAATTTCGGCAATCAGAAAATTACAGAGCGTGATACCACAATTGATACAAATATTCAGCTCTTGAGTACACTTCCATTGCCGCTATGGAAAGATGGCAAGGAAAAACTGCTCTCGTAACGGGAGCATCGGCAGGAATTGGTTACGCTATTGCCGATGCGCTAGCTCGTAGCGGAATGAAAGTGATTGGTTGTGCGCGCAACACCGAGAAAATTCTGGTAAGTAACTCTAATTAATCGGCTGGATTTTTCAGTCAAGCGAAAAGTTGTTAATCTTCGGCTCAATAAATGGTGTGGCCTCAATAAAGGAGCTGGCAAAGAAGTACAAGAGCGGACCCGGTTGTGTGGATGCGGTGCAGTGTGATGTCACCAAAACTGAACAGATTACAGCCATTTTTGAGCACATTGAAAAACATTACAAGCATGTCGATGTGCTAGTTAACAACGCCGGGATCGCGAAATATGACACCTTGGTGTCCGGAAGAACCGAAAAATGGCGGGAAATGTTTGAGGTATGGTTGACTTTAGCCTATACGTTGCTTCAATATGTTCAGTGTAACTGCGCTCAGTTAAAATAATTTAGATAAACGTCCTCGGACTGTGTATTTGCGCGAGGGAGGCACTAAAGCTCATGCAAAAATACAACATTACGGACGGCAACATCGTAAACATAAACAGGTAAAATGCAGCGAATAGTTAGCGATTCGTCTGCAGAAAAATAACTGTTTTTACCTGCCAGTTTAGCAGCGTGAGATTTTCTGAGGTTGATTAATTCAGTGTTTTGCAATAAACGGTAAGGTTATGCTTGTGATTCTTGCTGGGCTAAAATTGTTATTTGTTGCAGCTACACAGGACACTTCCACATGAATTTGAGCAATTTGAGCATCATTCTCGCTTTGAGCAGCTCATTCTCGCTTTGAGCAGCTCGAATACGGATCTTATTTTTTTTTAGCACTGTAAACCGTGTATCCGTGTACATCAAGCTGTATGTTAACTGCAGTGACCTTTAACAATATTTTGATTGGAAACTTTAAATATCATGGGTAACCCCGAAGACGGGGACGACTCTCATGTGGAAGACTTATCTGACCTACAGTATGTTGATCTGATCAAGAAACTATCCGATATTATTGACGAATTGTACGACAACCTGCCATCCAAAGGTTCCAAGACCAAAATTCTGCCGATTTTGACCGATAACGAGGAGGCCTTGAAGCGCATTCCGTCCCTGCTGAAGGACCATCACATTCGCCTGTATGAAAACGCCCTGAAAACGGAGACCCAGCTGACCTGTGAGAAGGAACGTGTAATCCAACTGACCCGCGCAAATGTCGGCACTGCCAGTGCTTCTACCAACGACTACGATACGGAGGAACCATCCCGCCAGCGAGCAACCTACGCCAAGGTGGTCACCAGCTCCAGGCCGCCAAACCAAAAGAAAGTCCTGCTGTTACATCCTAAAGATGCCGCCCCGTCCAACCGTGCCCGTAAGTCCGCCAACGAGATGGCTGATTTCTGCAAAACTCTGACAGAAATTCTTCCCAATGGAATGGAAACTGCTAACATCACCCATATGAGACCGGCGTCTGGTAAGTCAGTACTGGTAGAATTCAAAAGCGAAGAAGATGCTGTGAGAGGAGAAGCTATGTTTGGTAAACATGCAGACAAACTTGGTGTGTCTATTAAGAAGCCCGCTTCCCGAAAATACAGAATGATTGTACGCAGAGTGCCAGTTGCTTTAACGGAAGATGAGTTTTTACGTGAGCTATCGTCAAAAAATTTGCCAGAAAAAAGCGAAGTCAAAGTGGTAACTTTTTTGAAAAGTAGACGTGCCGATTGTAGTACTTGTGCAGTTGTAATCGAAGTTGACCTTGCGACAAGAAATTATCTGTTAAACGACAGACAAACTGTGAAATTAGGGTGGTTTCTGTGTCCCGTTTCTGATCATTTCTATATTCCTCAGTGCAAAAAATGCTGCGAATTTTTCCATAATGAAAGAGATTGTAAAAGCAAGCCTATGTGTGCGTATTGTGCTAAAGATCATTTGTCAAGTGATTGTACAGAGGATGATAACTTTGCTTGTGTGTGCGCAAATTGCCGTAAAGCCGGGAAGTCCTCACCTGAAAATATGCATTCGGCCTTTGCACACGACTGGTGTGATGTCTACGTAGATCTAAAAAATTCGAAAACCTTTTACAATAGCTATCGAAAAAACGAAGTAAGATCCCGGAACCTATAAAAGCTGATCCAACAATCATCATGAAAGAGAATTCTACCCTGAAACCTGACGTGAAAATTTCTAGCCGGTTACGTAATGTTTGTACAGTTAAGGTCCGTTATTCCAATGTAAGAAGTGTTAACAAAAAAGACAGCGAAATAAAATTTTTTTGTTCCGAAGCGGATATTATTGGTCTAACTGAGACTTGGGACGTTGATGAATTTGTTGATGAAAAGTTCGCGGATCTTCGTTCTTTTAACGTTTTCAGGAAGAAGCGAGTCGGTAAATTAGGTGGTGGAGTTGCATTAATTGTTCGACAAAACCTTAGACCTTTTAGATTAACAGAACTGGAAACGGATACTCTTGAAGCAATTTTTGTTAAAATTTCTGCCATTGACAGAATTGTGATGTGTGTGTACATTTCTCCTGAGAAAGTTCAATCAACAATTCCGATCCTGTTACAACATCTTGAAGAAAAAATTCCAGTTGATGACATGTCTAAATTAATAATTATTGGCGATTTTAATTTGCCAGGCCTTGACTGGCTGAATATGAAAGGTCAATCACAGGTTGGCGACGATTTGATCTTTTTTTTAAAAGAATTTTCTTTAAGCCAAATAATTAATTTTCCAACTCGTGAAAAAAACTGTTTAGATTTATGCATGCTTTCCCCTAAGACGTGCGTGGCATATGTGAAGCCAATTAATCCACCGTCGGTCAAATGCGATCATATCGCCTTTGAACTCTCCATTTCAGTCAAACGAGCAAAGTCTGTACCGTATATGCCGCCGAGTTGGCATATCTCCAATGCCGATGTACAAAGTTTTGTAAATGATTTAAGCGGGGTAAACTGGGTTGACCTTTTGAAATCTTCGAGTACCAACAACCGTGTAGAAACGTTCGAAAAAGTATTTGTTGAAATTGCTGAACGATACTTTGTTTACAAAAGGAAAAAACTTCGCGGCCCTGTTCCCTATCCAATTAATATAAAAAAGTCAATTAAACGTAGAAATAAAGCTTTCAAAAATTATCGTGCTTTTATTACCAGTTCGGACGAAGCGCTAAAACGTCGCCTTAAAATGATATGGAAGAATTTGTCAAGAAAAGCTGAGCGACTGATATGTAAATTTGAACGTAGTCGCTTGACTGACGCTGCTACAGCAAGTCGTAATAATCCTAAAAAGTTTTGGCGTTTCGTTAAATCTACCAGTAATAAAATCGGTATCCCCCCGCTGAAGCTAAATGACGGAAGTTTTGTTTCTTCTGATTCCCAGAAAGCATCTATTTTAAACCATATTTATTCTGAGTCTCAGGGACCATGCAAGAGCCACTGTATAGGGTCAGGTCTAAATTTGCAGACAGAGAACAATGAGCCGGCCATAATAACGGAAAGCATGATTTATTACCATATTGCACGCTGTTCGTCCACATCTTCCAGTGGTCCTTTTAAAATCACTAACACCTTATTAAAACTAGCTGCTCCAGCGATTATCAAGCCGTTAAAAATTGTTTTCGAAGGCGCTCTAAATGAAGGTTGTTTCCCAACAAAATGGAAGCAATCTTTTATTGTCCCCATTCCGAAAAGCTCGAAAGACCATATGAATCCGAATAATTTTCGCCCGATCTCCATGTTAAGCCCTTTATCAAAAATTTTTGAACGTTGCATAGACCAACATATTCGCGAATACCTCAAAAAACACCTTAAATTAACTGACCACCAGTTTGCTTATCGCGAGAAACGTTCGTGCGAACTACAAAATTTTTGGTTAATTAAATCTGTTAGTGACTTTATCGAACGTGGTACCGATGTGCATGCCATTTTTCTTGATTGCTCGAAAGCATTTGACAAATGTGACCATGAAAAAATTCTGGAAGCACTGATCAAATTGGGAATCTGCAGTCAGGTAGTTCACATAATAGATGATTATTTACGAAACCGTGTCCAGTGTGTTATTATAAATGGTAATGTTTCGGATTTTTTGAAGGTAACTAGTGGAGTCCCGCAGGGTTCTGTCTTAGGACCATGCTTGTTTATTTGCCTGCTAAATTTCCTTTCTTTTATTCTTACCCACGGCAGCGAACTATTAATTTTCGCCGATGATATCGCTATTTATCGCCCAATAATAACAGAAGGTGATAAAAATGCGCTACAGGTGGATATCGGTAATGTAAAAAACTGGGCCGATGAGAATAAACTTTTCTTTAACGTTAGCAAAACCTTTCATGTTTGTTTCTCGAAGAAAAGGTCACTTACGAGTACGCATGAGTATTTTCTTGATGGTACTGCAATAGAGCGCTGTGAAAGTGTAAAGTACCTGGGTATCGTCGTAGACCGCTCATTAAAATGGAAGGAAAATACGGACGCTGTCGTTTCCAAATGCAGAAAAAGAATCCGTTGGATAAATTTTCTATTTAAAAGAATAAATTCTGCTGCCCGCATTCAGTTATTTAAATCCTTAGTGCTACCTGTCTTTGACTATTGTTGTAATGTTGTCCCTCCCTTTCATAAAACCAGCCGAGATAAACTTGACCAATGTATGGAGCGATTTCTAAAAACCGTCCCTTTGGGCCATAGCGACTTTCAAGGTCAATTAAAAGAGTTAAACTGGGACTGTTTCGAAGTTCGCAGGATGAAGAAATGTCTAATCCTCGCCTACAAATTAATATTTTGTCGCATCCCGCTTGGGGAGAGATTTTATCTTCCATATGAACACGATTCTGCTGGTTTTGTTTCTGTTGCAGGTAACACCCGATCCGTACATCGACTCCTGAATCACCCATATCCAATTCGTCCAGCCCCGACAGTGCTTTGCGGAACCTCGGTAATACCGACGCCGGAATCCCATATTCATGAAATCTGCGAGTTATGGAATGAAATAATCTTACCGAAGGAATCATATTCTTCAGTAAACACGTTCAAGAATGCCCTCGACAGAGTCACCTGGAGTAAACTGCAGTGGAGTAAGCTGCAGCGGACCAAGAAAAACTGCGATACGGACCTGTTGTACTAAATTTTAAATTGTATAATATTTCTACTGACAACGAACGACTTTGACGACTGCTTCCACTTTGTTTTTGCATGTTTTTGTTTGCCGAAATATGAGCATCTAACACGTAAACGTGAAATGACCTTTAACAAATGTTAAAACTTTTCTTTATGATAATTTCAACTTTTGTTCCTTTTGTCTCGAGTGTCAAATGCTTTGAGGGGACTGTGTCCCGATGCATAAGACAATAAATTCAATTCAATTTTCCTCAAGGACATTTTTATTCGGGTACCAAGCATATGGTCACGTCGTTGACAGAGTCGTTGCACCGTGAAGTTCGAGCCATGGAACCCAAAAACAATATTAGAATTACGGTACTCGCACCACTGAGTCATTAAAGATTTCTGTCTATTGTGTTGCTCTAGCATACTGTGTACACGAATTACGTACAATATCCTCGACTACTTTAGCCTGCTAATCCACTGTGCGCGATTTTCAAAAAAGACTAATGTACAAGAATCCCGAATCTCAACTTTGATTTACAGGATATCAGTCCGGGAGTTGTCGACACAGAAATCGTGCAGAGGTCCCTGGCTGATCTTAAGGAACCACAGCCCGAGCCGGCCTTTAATAGAGATTATAAAAAGATGAGTAGTAACGATGTAGCGGATAGTGTGCTATACGTGTTGTCGGCTCCACAACATGTGAATGTTAAGACGCTCATTGTTGCTCCCACACAACAGCCAGAGTTGTGAGTGGAGCGCTGTCAGTAATAATAAAGGTCGCATTGTCCGGAAAAATACGTTTAATAATGATTTTTCTTCTGATATGAGGCACAGTTAGGGACCGCTACATATGCATGTACATATTACAGACAAGAAAAAACAGTTGCTGTAGAAATACTATTAGCAGGCCGATCTTATACTTTCACCTGAACAATTAATAACTGCATCATTCTGAAACAAACCTAATTTAGTAGAATACGCGCAAGGGTAAATACAAAATCTACTTACTTGTTGGTTTTAATAGGAAAACGTACAAAAAAAAGCCTGTGCTGCACACAGATTCAACATTACCACCGCACTAATGTATAAGAGGGTCATGTTTGTTGCATAGCGGAAACCGGTTATTATTTATCGGCAACAATATTGGACTTTGGTGGATGAGTGTGATTATTATATTTTTCATTATCCAGACACAGATGCTACACCGGCTGCCTGCAGCGTTTTTCGAGGCTTTGAGATTACTTGCTTAGCAAGAATTGCTAAGCGATATATACCTGCACAGTAGTTCTGCAAAACAAGTATCTGTAAAACGTAGCTTCTTTACTGAGCTCTGTTTATGGCACTACTTAGGCTTACTGGCCACATTGAGCTTAACTTCAAAAACTTTAGTCTTGTTTTGTGCTACAATAAGAAGAACTCTTAATTCGTTAACCAAAATCTGCAGAACTCGGCAGGTTTTCATAGCAAAATCCTCCTACCACATTGGCCATGGATCGATGGAAGGGACGAGTGGCTCTGGTAACCGGCGCTTCCGCTGGAATCGGCTATGCCATCGCCGATGCGCTTGCGCGTAGTGGAATGGTGGTGATCGGTTGCGCCCGCAATACCGAGAAAATTCTGGTAAGTTTCACAATTGTGTCGCATTCAAAATTTTAATGTCGTGTAAATCTGCTCTGCAGGAATTAAGCAAGAAGTATGGGAAGGGAGCTGGCAGTCTGGAAGCCATACAGTGCGATCTGAGCCAACCAGACCAAATTACGGCGATGTTTCAACAAATTACCAAAAAGCATAAACAGGTTGATGTGCTGGTAAATAATGCCGGACTGCTCCGGATGGATGATTTACTGACGGGTCGCATTGAGAAATGGAGGGAAATGTTGGAGGTCAGTGTTCCACGAGTCATACACCGTATTCAACTGCCTTTAAAGTGTTTACTCACATAAAGAGCCAAGAACGTGCATGAAGTTATTTCAGTTTTGTAATGTTTCATACACAGGTTAACGTTCTTGGGTTAAGTATCTGCGCGAGGGAAGCACTTAAATTAATGCCGCAAGATGGAAACATTATCAACATTAACAGGTTTGTGATGCTGCACCAATAATGTTCATACAGCGAGTGCTCAGTAATTATCAATTTTAATAATAACAAAACACAAAAAGCCCGACTTTAATACATTATAGGAGCATTGTTCATTTTTTCGGGTGCGCTTAGTTTGTTATTGTTACTGGTAATAATTATGATCGTTTTTACGTTTATTATGAGGCATTCGTTTAATTGTAATTGCGGTTATTTTAGCACGGAAAGTCCATACAGTTCAAATTTCTGACAGTGATTTTCTTTTTACAGTTACGTTGGGCACTTTCACACCAATTTCAAGGGCAGCCATTTTTACACGGGCACGAAACATATGATTACGTCGCTTACGGAATCCCTACACCGCGAAGTGCGCGCTATGGAGCCGAAAAACAATATCCGAATTACAGTGAGAACACGGCCTTTTAAATGG
Organism: Paramacrobiotus metropolitanus; assembly: GCF_019649055.1. Taxonomy (NCBI): domain Eukaryota; kingdom Metazoa; phylum Tardigrada; class Eutardigrada; order Parachela; family Macrobiotidae; genus Paramacrobiotus; species Paramacrobiotus metropolitanus. The sequence continues at coordinate 202,663 of NW_026570274.1, forward strand.
CTACTATATCTGTAGTGTAAATGTAACTAACAGTCTATTAGCACGACATTATACGCCCGCCAGAAATTGTCCCGTTAACACTTTACAAGTTTGTTGATTATACGGTGTAACAGGAGAATTATAAGCTCTTATATACAGGACATTAGTCCGGGAGTTGTGGAAACAGAGATTATGCAGCGGTCGCTGGCTGATGCTCCGCAAGCAACGGATATATCAACCATGCCATCCAGAAGCTGGGAGTATGAGAAGTTGAAAGGTCAAGATATTGCGGACAGCGTACTGTATGTCTTGTCGGCACCGCAGCATGTCAACGTCAAAACCTTGATCGTTGCACCCACACAGCAACCCGAACTTTGAATATGTGAAAGCCTGACATCTACAGTCGTAATATATGACATAAATGCCCGCACGCCGCCTTTGAAATTAATATTTAGCTGTTACATAAGGCATTTGTTTTCACTGGATATTTTGAGTTATAATATTATAAAATTATACAGATTGTGGATTTTTCACCAAGCGGATTAAATAAATGACAATTCATTACACGTTAAAGGGCCTAGATGCGAGAGCAGAAGGAAGTATCCAGCGAAGTATTTGTCACATTTTCGTAAATCGCAATCACTGTGTTAACCAGCTGCAGCGTATCGTTCTGGTCTTTTCCTGGTTTGCTTTTGTCGTCGTTGATTTCAGCGGACAAAAGTATGTAGCCAAACAAGGTACAAAAAATCTATTAAAAACATTACAGATACATTAAAAATTGGCCCCCAAAACTGGTGTAATTATATACCGACCGTAACTGCCGCCTCGCGGTTCACGGAGACGCCTCCAATTGTCACCTCCGATCTAGTGTTTTTGCAGAGCCGGATGTGTTTTCGTACTTGGCGTATTTCATCATCCGAACATTTATCGAGAAAGACCATTTCTCTTAGTTTTAGGAGAAAATCCTCTTCCTGGAGCAAAAAAGGCAAAAATAGATAGATAAGTTTTAAAACGGTACGATGACTTTTCTCCGAATATTTTAACCTGGGTGGATGGGACTCGAGCCAATGCAAAAGGTTTACTTATTAATGTTAAAAAATGGTAAATGCATACCGCTTCTACAACAAAAACCATAGACACAATTTGTACGATGATGAGAGCCAGATTCCACGAAATGGAAATCAGTGCAGCTGCGTCCAAATCGATGCCGCTAGCGGCGTCCTCGCACACTTTCTCCACCCACATCAAAAAGTAGCACACCGACTCCACGAACACCACCAGGATAATTAAAGAAAAATCCTTATTAAAATCCTGGATCATTTCCGCCAGCTGACGATGATCGGCTAAACACTGGTGCAAAACTTTTCCAACTTGGGCTGGCTGGAAATCCGTTTGTGCCAGGATTTGTTTTATTTGACGAATCGCCATAGCCATCATTAGCGTTATTACAGCCAGATAGCAGCCAACGCTTTGAAACCCAATGGTATTCGAGCGCGACAAAAATAATTCGACAATGATGAATTCTCTAGCGTAGTCGGCCAGAAATGTTCCATTATGCCGACTGGCAAAGTCACCTGTGGCTAATTTAAAGGTATTTTTCGTGAACAAGTCGGATAAGAGTTTATTTGCGCCTACGCAGCATAATAAGACAAGGCCGGTGCCAATGATTACGGCAAGCTGTTTCGGTGGAAACCGACCGATAACGGTCGCGGTTAAAGACTTGGTGACACTCGATAAACTGCGTCTCATAAACAGCATTTTGAGAGCGCAGAGCGTCTGCAGGTAAGGATAGGCGTAAACCGGGCAGGTTAAGATCATGCCGGCTGTGCTGGAACTGAACAAGCGCCGATCACTTTCTCGGAATGCCAAAATAAGTAATCGGAACAATAGGAAGACCGCCAAACTAATGCGAAGCCATAATCGGTGGATGGTGTAAGCGTTATACGTGCAAAACTGCATTATATACAACCACAGTGCATTATGGAACTGCAATACACGAAGACCGATATGTTGCTGTTTCCCGTTCATTGCTGATACGTGCGTGGTTGGTTTCTATACGTCAAGGGAAAAGCAACGTTGTGTTTAAGTAGAATTCAAAATTATGATTCAATATCTGCGCTTCGCTAAAATATCAGCTATCAGGTCACACGGAACAGAGAAAACGAGAAAGTTCTGCGGTTTAAAAACGTGCTTGATCTTGTAATATGGTTATTGGTTGGCCTGGTAAAACTTCTGTCATAGTATCAATTACCGTACCTTTGGTAACTTTTATGACGTTATGTTATGTGTTATGTGGCTGTCTCAGATTCGGCATGGGAATAATCCAGTGTCAGCTGTCAAAATTGATTCTTTTGGAATATTTAATTATAAATTAAATTGTCTCAACACTCAGTTCAACTAAACTGGCGCACAAGGTACATATAAATTATAAGCGGAACAGCTGTAAGCCGAAGTTGCGAAATACGGCGCCGAAATTATGCGGTATTAGTCAACCCTATAAACGTGTATTGTGCATAATATCACGATTTATGTTCTAAGACAAAAAGGTTGCTACCTTGTGGGAACGAAATCATTCAATCGTAAAAGAGGCACGACTAGCAAAGAAAGACCAAGGTTGTTAAAAGTTAATTGAAGTATCCTCATTTAGTGTTACTCGTAATATTCATTATGGTTAAGACGATCGTCTGAATATTTTCCATGGTTCCATTGGAATTATGGCCGTGAGAGCTTTGGTCAGCGATAGCAGCGGTCAACAGAATGTATCCAAAAACAGACCCGGCAATCTTTGGACATGTTAAAAGGAAAGGATCAACTAATATTGTCGTTACTAGCATCAATATAAATAGCAGGAAAAACATAATAAAGTTACCGTAATTAATGATTCGCGGGTGACGGTTATTCCAGCCATTGTTACACGTGACCGGCAACCTTTATACACTGCCAGATGATGGAAAATTGCGTGTGCAGTTTTCTCGGGTGTATCGGAATTGAAAGACAGCTCCCGGAGATATTGCAAAAATGCGTCTTCCTGCAAAATATAAATCGAATACGTAAGGTGCGCATTTGTCCAACAAGCCAATAGATGTTTGTTAACCTGCTCCAAAAGAAACACCGGTGCCGCAGTAACGGCAGCTAATTTTACTGCCGTCAATATAACGTCGGTAATACCGACGTTCTGCGGCGTTTGTCCCATTGACAGTTCCCGACACAGCTGCTCGGAGCCGCCCATAAATGAAGTCAGCTCTTCGAAAAATATGACGGCAATGATGCCGCAAAAATGTTGATCTACGGCTTCGATTATGCGACTTAATTGTATGTGCTGCGATAAGTACAGCGTCACCGATGTCCGGCAGTTCTTTCTAATGCTGCGTAATAGCCCTCGAAAGGTCACGCCTAGAGTAACCGACAGCAAGACGACAAATCCAAGGATAAGCTGAAATCCACCCGCACTAATCTGACCAGCAATGTCTGATATGATACATAATTCAGGTGTAAACTGGGACAACACAGACAAGTGCGAAGAAAACCACTTTAACCGCTCAGGGAAGTCTTGTACAATCTCTGTTGCGTTTACAATGGGAATGCTAAAAGCATGCACGAATAAAGCACATCCTAATGCAATCACGATCGTTAATTCGATTCGATTAAAATAGATCCCGAAGATGGCTGCATAGGATTTCATCCACATCGGCAAATCTTTTTCCGCGAGCGCCATCTGTACAATGCACACAAACCAGGTAAGCGGCGCGAGATACGACGGCCATGCCAGGATCATTGCAGTGATGCTGGAGGTCACCGGTGGACGCTCCAGCTGAGCTCGAACAGCACCCAGCAGCTGCAAAGTTATGTATATGCTGAAGAAGCTCCATCCGAGAAAGCTGAGGCAGCGATGGCAATGTCGCTGGGGAAAGCACAAGAATCCGCAGGCGTGGATGGTGCACAGCCATACAGTCAGATGCCAGTGCAAGATGCGGGCTGCCATAATGATGTAAGTGTATTGCAACAATGAATTTCCGGGAAGTGCTGCTTTGCAAGTCTTTCCCAGTTTGTGAACAACTGTCTCATGCGGTACCGCTACAATTTAACGGCGTTTCCGTACGAGGAAAACCGGCTCGCAAAATTCCACTAATGCGTCGCAGTTTCGAATGCATGACACAAAAATTTTGGTAAATTTTATGCAACAGGAATAATTACGTTATGTGCCCTTTGATATAGATTACAGCTGTTGTAGCAGCTGCCCAGTTATTGTATCAATTTTGTCACTGTAGGCAAGTTAAAGCAATCGGCGATGATATAGCTCATGATTATAAGTTACAACTGTGTCAGCTGCGCCTTCTAGTGCAAACCGCTGCCCTATTCAATATGTTGGCATTGACAATTAGCGGGCGACTAGCGAAGGTCCAGCGATACCGGTCTTATGACATAACTGTATAGAATTTATTGAATATTGCTAAAACTTAAATACATTTATTAAATCTGATGACTGTTTGCTCAACACGCGACATGAGGAATTCCACATCTAAACAATGTGCGTTTTAAAGCATACGAGTATACGTTTGTTTTCGATCGTGTACTTCTCATCAGCTCATAATTATAGCGACATCTTTAAGCCTTCGTGCTTTTAATTTTATTCTGAGTGATACTCGTTCTTTCGTTCCACGCGCTGACGACGGTAATCCGGTTAATACGTCCTGTCGCGCGATGCAGCATATTCTTCAGTTCAGCCTGATACTGCGTCCCCAGTAAAATGAAAATTACCTGCAAATCAAAACACATTCAACTTTAAACGCGGTGGCTCTGATTCAAATCACTATTAATTTTGTACTTTACCGGTGTTCCAGCGGCGCCGCACAGCTCCAGCACTTTAACTCCGAGCATCATCCGTTCTCGTCCCATCCAAAATCCAGGAGCGATTGTATTCGTAACCGGCACTGGGAGAAAGCACAGCAGATTCCAAAAGTACGAAATAATTAATATTTTGCCCAGTGCGCTGTGTCGCTGATGTTTAGCCCCATCCTCACTGGCAATAAGATGATTTTTGCGCAACAATCGTGCCGCCAGAAATAAATGTGCCACACCTTGTACAGCTAGGACAAACCAGACATTAATCACCGTGATAGCGGTCGCCAGTGGTCGAATAATCGGCATAATTCCGCAGTTGCCCAAGGGGAACAACCGTGGTGACCATCCGGCAATCTTAAACGCAATTAACAATTGAAATCCAGTTGGTATCAACCAGCAGATGCTCATATACACCGCATTTTTCGTCGGCGTGAATAGTTTTTTGTACTGATGCGGAAAATAGCCGGCGATGAAGCGGTTAATGGCCAGAACGGCGGCTGACCAGTAGGTGATCCCAATATCCGATGACCTGAAAAAGTTCAGCGTGGGACAATGAATGATGTCCCGGAATCCCAACTGTGTTCGCAGAATCAGGATGTTATCAGTTGGAGCAAGGAACGTAACATTGAGGAATACCACCATTAATAGCTGGCATATCAAAACATTGCTACCATGTTTTCGTTGGCTTTTCTTGAAGAGGATGGCAATTAATAGGATACTGGCGCCGGCTCCGATGAGGCTTACACAGCAGGTCGCAGCAAACCAGGTGCATAATGTTGGTAGTGTGGCAACAGTGGCGAAAGTAGCAGAAGAATTCAAAGATGTTCTGTTCATTTTAGCTGTGAATAATATTAAGTGCAAGACATTGGTTTGATCCAAAGAAAGCTTCAATATATTGGCTCGTGGAGTAATGGAATTTAATCAAAAGAAACCCTGGTCATGCATAAGATGCTTCGTTTTCACATCTTGTGATGTTGGAATGTGTCGGTCGTATCCAGATTCGTAGCTCCACTGCAGCCAATTTCCGGTGATGATGCAACTGCAACGGTTAATCGGATCCTGGTGCTGATTAATAAGCACCAGGATCTGATAAATTTCGGGTCCGCAGTAACATTCGGTATATTAGTTCATCCAGATCCTGTTACATGTGCGGAAACTGTTGCACCTGGATCTGCTTCGTTTAATTATAGAAGACGTTTAAGGAACGCTTCTACGTCAGGGATATGTAGTGTTTCCGCTACTATCCGAAACTCAGATGACCAACGCAGATGATCCCTGCATTTTTGTTGCACATCCGTTAAGTCACGGCCTCGAACTTTTCCATTTACCCTTTGCTTTGGGATTTTGCTAACTCATGATCGCGTGTAATTTGTTCATTTTGTGCCTAGTACACAATATTTGAGAACAGACAAAGCAGATTAAAAACATGTTATTATAATAACTTACTATAAAAGCCACAGCGCACGTATTCAATCGTGATTTATGACGTGAAGACGGAACAGCATGAATTATATTAAAGCGCGCGAAGGTAACCTTTGACAAAATATTACACAAAGGATTACAGTCGCCTGTGGTTTCATGGTCACAACAATCGTACTTGACATTCTACGTACTTGACATTGTGAACGCCACTGGGCACTGAATGGTAAATTTCACCGACCACGTTTTAACCGATGTTTTCATCCATGTAGAAATTACTTGGTTTCAGTGCAATTAAGTCCCAAAGGTAGCAGTGCGTGAGCTGAATTAACCTTATATTTGATAACAACACTGACAGTTTTGAAACAGAGTCTACCGTTTTATCACGAAAAGAAAGCTGTCAATAAGGTGATGACCTGTTCAGATGTTTTGAGATAGCGTCGTGGTAGCAAAATATATTATGTTTTGTTAGCGCTACGTACTTCGTACAGAAGTTCGGTGCACCATGCTCTTTAGGCGCAATTATTACTGAGTTCGCAGCAGAATGTAAAGTATCTTATGCATAAGGCCATAAAACCCTGTCAGAAGCGACTCAGGTAAAAAGTTCTTTTGGATATCTGCGAAATGCGGCTTTCGAATATGTATCTGCTTGAATAAATGGATGCGGCAGAGAAACAAAAACAAGAACATAACCCACCAGATTATATATACTGTAATAAGAAGGTGCCTATTATTTTTTTTAGCTTATTGTGACACTGCTGCTTTGACAGGTGTATTCATGCGCTGCACCTCACTATAAGGTTTCCAGCTTCAGCGGAGTCGCTAACAGAGTGTACGTTGAATCCTAAATTCCCAAGCACAGAGTGTATGTCCATGCTTAGACGGATTTTTTAAAGTACAGAGTACGAGTAAAAGGATCTCAAAGCTGTATTGGGCAAATCCCTTAAATCGCAGGCGGAACCCATAATCCACCCTCGCGAGCAGGCAATTCATTTCATTCGAACCACTTAATACAATTGTACGGCACAGTTCTCCAGGTGTTTCACACTTAACGTGAAAAGAAAACGCTAATTCACAGCGCTAATTTTATATGTACTTGCTAACAACTGCCGGGCAACTGAGCCGCGTTGAAGTTTTGTAACCGGTTAGACCTGAGCCTGAATTCCGCAAGCTGCTGAAGGAACTGCATTTCCGGTCCCTGTGTTATAAGTGCTTAACAATAATCCAGCTGCGCAGCCCAAATGGCGTAAAATTGTCCGACAGTACAAGCAACTAAATGCAAAATGATTTTGCGCTGGGTGGCGAAATTTGTTTGTAGAGCACACATAATTACCATAATGCAGTGATTATTGAATTGCTGTTACGTATAACGTATAACCCAACTCATTTTCGAATCAGGTAACCAAATAACCGAATAAAGCAATCGGAAAGTGCAACGGCTTTTTCAGTGTACGTAATATGTATTTAAGCAATCGCAATACGATAGAAAAATTTGGTGTTCAGAATGAATCAACAAGCATAAAATCATAAGTATAAGTAAAATAACTGTAAATTAAAACTTTGTAGGTATAAAATATTTGATAATTATTAACTATTTTGTACTGATTACACGCTCAGTAAAAGTCGGCGTTGAACAAATTTTTGTAGAAAATCCACCAAAGATGTGTATGAAGGGAGAACTTAAACTTAGTGTAACAGATGACTTTCATACCGTTGTCGCACAGCTACATTACGTACATGATTGGAATTGCTATAACCACTAGCATTTACGGAGGAAAAGAAGTACCTGCGATACTGCAAATTTTTTCCTGAAAATATTCTCCATTAACTGTTCCCAGATAGACATAATACTAAGAAAATACCCGTAAGAACAGAAGAACAATCTAAATTGATATTAGAACGAAGCTTGTGTTTGCTTGGTCGGATGATGGGTGGCGCTGGTTCTTTCGTGGAACGCGCTGACCACCGATATCTTATTAGTGCGACCCCTCGCTCGACGGATCATATTCCTCAAGTGCATCTGGTACTGTGTCCCCAGAAGAATAAAAATAACCTGTAAGCACAGAGAAATGTTGTCAGCGCAGAAGATGTTTGAAAAATGTGAATAATTTTACCGGCGTTCCTGCCGAACCGCTCAGTTCCAGTGCTTTCAAGCTCAACATCAGCATGTAACGACCAGTTAACAGTTCCGGCATGGCTGTATGAATTACCGGGATCGGGAGGAAACAGATCAAATTCCACATGTACGAGACGACCAATATCTTTGCCAGTTTACTGTGGCGTTGCTTTTTGACGGTTGCGTCCGTGTTTGTCTGGTCGTTCTTGGCTTTCGTTGCTAATTTAATCGCTAGTAAAACGTGCGCCAGTCCCTGAACGCCCAAAGGCAGCCACACCTCGACGGCAGTCAGGACATAAAATAACGACTGGATGATGGGTTTCACGCCGCAGTTACCTAATGGGAACAACCGTGGTGATGTACCGGCAATGTTTAGCACCACTAAAATTTCCAGAACAACCGGGACGATCCAGCAACCAGCGACGAATAATGCGGTTTTTGCGGGAGTGAAGACACGCCTGTATTGGTGCGGGAAATAACTGGCAACAAAACGGTTAGCAGCGAGAATGGCGGCCGAATAGTAGGTGGCGCTGATGTTGACTGACCGAAATAAATTAACCGCTGGACAATTAATGGCATCAATAATACCGAACTGCGTGCGCAAAATAATGATTCGATCGCTCAGCGAAAACAAGGCGACATTCAGGAAATCCAGAATGAGTAAATGGCAGATCAAGACGTTGCTGCCAAATTTTTTTGAATTTTCTTTCATAACAATAATAATTAGGAGAATGCTGGTGAATGCTCCAATAAAACTAATAAGAAAGGTGACGCTGAACCACGTGTACAGCGCCGGAAATGACGCTATCGGTTTGAAAACGGTGGAATTCAGGGGCAAGATGAAACTGTTGTTTGCCATTATTCGACGTTATCAGTGACGGTCAGTAATCGTGGAGAGTGTTAATCTGTTGAATAGTAAAATGCAAATAAACGGTTAAAACAACAGAATGATGTTAAGTAACAGGACATTTTAAAATATTAAATAAATTTTGATCACGATCTCTTCAACTGTACGTTCCGATTAAAGAGCCGCATTACCTGTACCAACAGCAAAATTTGTTGAATGTGCTACTATGTAAATCCTACAGAAACTGCGATCATACAGCTTCAGCAATATGTGGCCGCATGCTGTATTTATTTGTTTGCGGTTCGTATTCCCGGAAGAGGAAGTAGGATGGTGTCAGTTGTATTGAATCGTGATAAGTAAGCCAGTTTTAGTACAAGCTTAAGGATCCTGTCGGCAACTTCCTTCAAGCAGATAGATTACCACTGTACTTGAAGCGATCCACATTCCCTGCGTTGCGGTCGCACCCAATTATCCACGTTTATCCACGTTCACGAGCAGGTGACGAACTACGATTAAGCCACTCAAAAAAGTGAGGCGGCAAAATTTTTCAGTTCATTTGTGCGTCAGTCAAAAGATAGTTCAGAGAACGTCCTTTTTTATTTACTAGGTGCTGTTAGTATATATCAGCGATTCAATAACCAGTGAGCGCCGTAACTTCCATAACCAGTCATATTGTAGCCGCAACGTGAAGGTTACTGAATCGTATCAATTCGGAGCTATATTTATTAAGCCTGTGATAGCAATCAGTGGCGAAATTAAGGTGGGTGGGGATTCCTGGGCTAATGCCCCCCGTCGCTCGGACCTAAAAAAAATTCGCAAGAGGGAGTGCACTGCAAATTATTTTACGGCGGATGTCGCCAAAAAGGCGAGAGAATACTCCTCCTTTTGGTATGAGTTCTCTAGACCCCTCCGAAACCCGCCTAGGTTCGCCACTGATTGCATTTTGATTGCATAAAACGTTTTAGCGCAATCCAGGTGCAATGAAACTGATAAGAGCACTTTAATGCAAAGCCCTGTTCACATTTTTTTCTGTTTCTTGAAGGTTGAAGTGAAGGAAATATTGGTTTAGCAGCAAACCATACAAGATAGCACGGCTTTTTGCAGTTAACTGGTTGTTTTCCAATTTTATATTTTTAATTAACAAGTAGTTGCGTTTTTTGACTAATATAAAACCGAGCGGCTGTCACTGTGCACTTACAGTATTAATATTAATATATATTATATATTAATATATATATATATAATATATATTAATATATATAATATAGAAGTACTCATCATTACATGGCATCCCGTTTCCACTACCGGATAGCAAAGTTCAGTACGATAACCGACATTGAAATAATATTTGTCAAAAAAAGGACACTTCAATTTCAAATACGTATATTATGATAAAAGCACTGTGTAATCAAGTACAAGTGCGCATAGGTAGATATAAAAGCAAATTTTACTGTATTTATGTATTTGTATATGTTACTCAGTTTGCTCACAGGGCTGTGCGCGTTACAAATTAAAGGTTGTTACAACCGGCGAGTGTTCCTTGTGGGGATTTATATTTGGGGCTGACCGACTCCACACAGCAACAAACTTCCTCAAATATTTAAAAGACATTAAGATGCTGATCCAACTATGACGACAAACAGGACACTCATCCTATTAGAAAGCCATTACGAATCCACTAGAATCCACTTATCATAAAATAACAAAACATATAGCGATGATAAAGTAAATGAGTACAAGGCAAGCGGCATCTCTTTCCCTCTCTTTAGTACCGTTTATCTCTTTCCCCGGCTGCATCGCTGCCGTGTGTGAGCGCACACGTGAAGCTTTGATTCAGCCTTTTCATAGGCGGCACAGCGCTCTTATCTGTGCACAGGATCAGTTGCGTAATCTGCCGCAGCCGCAAAACCGGTTTGGATGTGAAATAGCTGAATGAAATGTGTCACGTGTGCGCTCACACACGGCAGCGATGCAGCCGGGGAAAGAGATAAACGGTACTAAAGGGAGGGGAAAGAGATGGCGTTTGCCTTGTACGGGTAGACTGTCGTAACTTGTCATAGACTATCATAATGGACGCGTATTGCAATTGCATCGTGTTAGTATTGTGTCAATTGTGCAACTTCCGGTTCATATCGATACACAATTTCCGGCGAGTCTCACATACATGGATTAAGGCTGCTGCTAATGCAAAAAAAAGCATTAAAGTGCGTTGAAATTGCTTAACGCACTTTAATGCGGTACTGTTATCTTGTTGGATGTGTCCAGTTTCTTAGACACATCCAACAAGATAACAGTACCGCATATCGCAGTTATGAACCTGCCTTTTAATTTCAGCGACCGGAAATTCGGGATAGCCCTTGCGGTGGATTGATGGAAAGTTTTCTTGCGTACCAAAGCGTAAGAAACCGTAGTGATTTTGTATGAAGTGAAAAATCTACAGTACATGGAAATATTGAACACGTACAACTGCAATCTGCAACGGGAAAGCCACTTCGCTATTGATTCCAGTTGAAGCGTCAACATGCTATGTACGAGTACCATCTTAATATGTAGCAGTCTGAACGACTTTATTTTACCATATGATCGGGTTAAAAAATACATGCAACGGAGATTTTGCTGACAACCAAGATAAGGTCAACGAAAAGCGTTCATTCCAAAAACGTTCGCAATAAAAATCATACCAAATAGTCCTGCTGACGTTATAGATTTACTGTATTCTTGCCTTTAAATAAATTTCACTACAATTCCGGCTGCTGTGTTGCACATACAATTAGAGTTTTAACATTAACGTGCGGCGGCGCAGATAAGACGTATATAACACTATCGGCAATGTCCTTTGGGCTCAGTTTCTCAAACTCCGGTTGCTTCGAATAAGGCTGATCGGACGACAAATCTTGGACGTCGGCCATGGATCGCTGAAAAATTTCCGTTGCCACAATACCCGGACTAATATCCTAAAATAATGCCGCAAAACTGTAATACTAATGTACAAGAGGAATTTAGTGTGTACCCTGACATATTATAAGACGAATTCAGCGTAGCATTATGCAAATTTGTATAACTTTCTTGTACTACGCTAGTCATCCGCTCGAAGATTTGTGTGGTAATATTCTTGTCCGAATGATGGAAAAGTCCGATAACGGGAGCAGGAGGAAGGTGTATAATGCGTGATGCGACATGGAATTTTTTATCCTTAACTACAGCAGTAATTTGTCGGAATTATAAAAGTATTTTGATGCTGCTATATACCGTAATTCTTATATCGTTTTTTGGTTCCATTCCTCGAACTTCTCGATGTAGAGACTCCGTTAGGGAAGTCACCATGTGCTTGGTTCCGGAATAAAAGTGGCTTCCAGGGAAATTTACATGGAAATGACCAACTCGACTGCAAATATTTTTTATATTTATATTCTTACAATATTTATCTCGCATTCATAGTTGTGTATTAGCAGATAAAGATGGCTTTACTTGCGAGGCTTTACTTGCTTTACGGTTTACTTGCTTTACTTGTATACATTATACTTTAGTATAATGTATACAAGTATACATTATACTTTAGTATAATGTATACATTATACTTTAGTATAATGTATACATTATACTATAGTATAATGTATACATCGTTGTTGACAAGTGACAAGTATTTTACTAGGTTTATGATTATTAGCTGGAGATGCGTTTTTAACCGAAAGAAATGTCATGCGAATAGCCGAGAATCTACCTGTTAATGTTGATGATGGTTCCATCACTGATTCCATCTTCTTGCATAAGTTTCAACGCTTCCCGTGCACACATGCACAATCCCATGATGTTAACCTGTGATGACCATCTTTATGTAACCATAGTTGTGATTGTCGTTATTACTGAGAGGATGCCATTTCTGCAAATGCACATACCAATTTAAAAAGTAAATAATGCTGGTCTTACTTCTAGCATTTCACGCCATTTCTCTGTTCGACCCGCTACCAAGGAATCCAGCTTGATCAGTCCGGCATTGTTAATCAAGACGTCGATATGTTTATACTGTTTCTTGATATGCTCGAACATTGCGCGGACTTCATTCTCGTTAGTAACATCGCACTTAATGGCATTCACGTTTCCAGGACCATTTGCATGTTTCTTCGCCAATTCCTGTCATAACCACAGATATATTATTCCAGCTGCTAGTGAAATTATAAGGCAAACTTTCCAGAATTTTGTCCGTAGTGCGTGCGCATCCAATCACGGTCATTCCGCTGTAGGCCAGCGCATCGGCGACACCGTACCCGATGCCGGATGATGCACCGGTGACCAGTGCGGTTCGTCCTTTCCAGCGCTCCATATTCCAACGTAATATTGTGACAGTATGTACGCTCTGCGCGCAATTGTTTCCGGGTTGAATTTATATTTCAATGACTCCTAAACCGAATAGGCAAAGAGCACAGCACTTTCCTGCACTAGAAAGTTTCTGCTCTGTCATTGGAAGCGTACTGTTTATAGTTACCGTCTTTACGCTCCAGACGATCGTCAGCCGGCGATTAGATTTTAACTGAACGGCAACTGTACCGAAGAAGTACCTGTTAATAGTTACCGTACACAGTGTGCTCTGCAGGAGTGCACGACATAAAAGCAACACAGTCTATCATAGAACCATTTTTATACATGCTATGAGTCTGTAGTTTTTAATACAATGTCATGGGACATGCTTATTGTGTTTACAAGTAGATGAAAAATTGGATGACAACCGCCACAACGCAGTAGATGCAACGCCGGCTTAATTCAGTATTATCTTGGACGCAAACAGTAGTAAACAATGGGTGAAAATGAGAAATTTCACGTGATTTCTCCAGTCAGTACCATTGCTAGTAGTACTGATCGCCGCCCTTGGTAGTTTGACGGTTGTGCTACCGGTGACACGAATATGTCTAGCTGTGCGCACAAGGAAACCTTGCATTTGAATATGCGCAGTCAGATTAATAAAGTAATACGCGTTACCATTTCCCTGACCTTGTCATGCCTGACAGTTTCAGTAAACAACCGTCACCTACCTGTAATTGCCATTTGCCTTAACGTAAATAACAGCAAAATACTTCAGTTACGCATTTCTTCTTACAATGAATTAAATGTAAATGTAATCCACAAAAAGAATAACATTGTTAATAGACATAACCATATGTGTTTAGAGCGATTGGATAAAGCGTAACATTTTTTATGAAGCAATTTTGTCTTGTGACACAATCTGAATCTCATATTTTGAAAGTTATCATTGAATAGTAAGTATTATTACGGTTATTTTTGCCATCTGCTCTTAAGCAGTAAGGTTTTGCCACTGAATTCAATAATACGATTACTTCGCATACAGACAATTTGCTGCTTTTACAAGGTGGCTGCTGATCAGCGAATGACAGCCACTGTCAGCCAGATACAGTGTAACTGGAGAAAACATTATATCATTTATATGAGTCCTTGTTGTAAAGGTTACGATGTATAAGGCGTTGACGCACAACGCCCTGCCTTGAAGAAATTAACTTTATCATGCCAGTATTACGTGCGCATGTCTTTCCATAGCGCGCTAAGTAGCTTGACCTTTTGACAGTCATTCCATCGAAAGCCAGTTAAGAAACAAACCGTGAATCATGTAATGGTTTTCTAACTTAAAATTGAAGAGACGTTAATGTAGCACGTTCACATTGCGCAACATTACATCACAGGGCTCAGTATGCTGTCTGCGTGTTTATTGCACTTTTCGAATGACCGAACGACGGAAATGCAAGTAATGGTAAACTCTATCAACAAGGCGAACAGACACTCCACTATTACATGTACCGGCAAAAAAGCACATTTTTTACTTAGGGAACACAGCGATATTTTACTCGGAAACTGAAAGCCAAGACTGTGAAATTGACCTGCCACGAGGTCGACAACATTGGTGTCTGGTTTTGTGCGAGTAACGCCCGGCGCGATAGTACAGATATTTTCGGCGAATGCCAACAAGAGGAACTTTCCCGGTCACCGCTGGGGAACAATGGTCAATGGCGAACGCGGTCATGCAGGAGCGACAGGTTTATCCGTTTTTCGACATCTTGCGCAGTTGATCGAAGTAATCCAATAACTTGAGACGGCAATCCACATGGGACGCGCAGTCCATTAGCGGGGAATTGTTGTTGAGACGTTTACTGCCCAAAGTGTTCTTCGGATCCTCTCTGGATGAACTACCGGCTCTGTCTACACAAATAAAAAGTACTCGATTATTTTATTATCACACCATAGCAGCATTTAGTTTCTTCGCTGAACTGATTTTAAAGCTGCCGGTGTAGAAACTGTTGACTAAACTGTGGGAGCGGCTATTGTAAAAACTTCCTGCATTGTCGGTGTAACTTTAGCTACGTTTTAGTGCAGTAATGTAAAACGGTTTCATACAAATGCTCTTAAATCATAGCGGTGTTTTTTAGCTTTGACATCGGCACCAGCAGCAAAAAGCGTTTCGTAAAGGTATTTTTAGGATATCCTTTTACGCTTTACTGGAGTGTGCTGCAGAATTTTTAGTTATGCAAGTGTATAATTCTGATGCAACTATGGATTATACCATAATTTAGCGGTATGCCGAAACTGCCTTGTCGTTAATTACTGTAAACTGAGCGGGTGCCCTACAGGATAATACATGCACAGCACGTAAAAGAACACAGCAAGATACACAATTTATTCCATGCAACAGGAACGTGTGGCGTTGATTACTGATCACAGACGGGAAGTAAGTTTTTCTATATGTTAATTACACCATATCTCCCACTGTGAACTCGCCCTGTGGTCCCGGATTTCTTCCTGTTTGCGTAGGTGGACCACATGACTGAGCGCCAATATCAGCATGATTTTACCACCTAGCTAATTTGTCTGCAATAACCCTGACCTTAACGTTCACCATGCTTATCTAAAACCCTGGTGTATTCTGCAGAATATCCTGAATGCTGCCGATTGTTTCATCCGAACCTGGACATACGCACGCCCGATCTACATATTAGTAGACGTATTCGTTAAGCGAATTAACGGATATGATTTACTGGGCTCCTTTTGTCCGTTTTGTGCCGTCAAGAAAGCAAAAGAACGCAGCAACAATTCAGCTTTCAAAGAAACGGTACAAGCTTTCACAGAAAGGTTACTGTTTGCGTAGCCAAACTTAAAAATAGCCCCTTAAGCCGATGCCTGGATGTATTATTTCATTGACATTGTAACTCGATGGTAACCGTACTAAGTATAAATAATTCGATCAAATAACTAAGAATTTTTAAAATTATCTGCGAAAGCATCGACATCGTTAGTTACTCTTCTAATTAATCATTAATTCTGCCAAGTTTCTACGGCTTCCAAAAGCAGTATACTGTAGTATTATACGAGTGTAATATAATTATTGAGCTAGGTGTGAGAAATACGTTTTGCAAAAGAGCTTCCGCTTGGTCTACTCGGTTAAAATTTGCTGCTGATAAATTCTCACCTTTATCGTCTCGTCCAGGATGTGTGAAGGCCATCGAGTAAGGTACCATGTACGCTGATGCAAGCTGTGCCAACAGCACACTGGAGGCAGCCAGGAGAATTATGCAGTTCATCTTCACTGGTAGATAGCGCTGGGCTTAAGTTGTATGTGAATGTTAAAACGTCAAGGTAACGAGACAAGTATAGGCTTAATATAGCACTCCACCGCAGCACTGACAACTGAACGCCAGGTGTCGATGGAAGCTACCTTTATAGACGCAGCGCTGTTTGTCATCCGGAATCTCCATTGACAGGGATCAGCCGGCGATCTCATCGTCATATCCGCCACTGATGTGGAGCGTGATGTACGTGGCCCCATTCACCCGGCCGCGGCGCACAGTAATTCGCCGGCTAATGCATCCCCTGACTTTTTCATCTCCACCTGAGCAACAGGAAACCATTAATCCGCTTCGTTACTGACGCACACGACCCCGGCATTGACCATCCAAATGTCGGGTTCAATTTGCATGATGCCGTAATCAATGGTATCATAACCATTCACAGGGCAGATTTTTTGCAGAAAAGTAAAATTTCTTTATAGAAGTTTGTATGCCTTCAACCGCGCCTCATTAAGTGAACCACGTAGAAGTACTCATGACTGTAATTCAGTTATATACTGCATTCCACCTTATACATACAAAGGCATCTAAAAGCGTCAACGTAAAAGTTACTTGACCTCTCTGATATTAGAACAAGGATCCAAAAATAACAGCATACCAAAAACGCCCCGCAGAAGCAGCACATACCTTTTCATTTTCATATGTAACATTTTTCATTTTAAAACGAGTTTTGCGTAATATTACTTATCATGATATTTTTTTGTGTTATTTATTGTATTTATTAATATATTACATATTTCTTTGTCATTATTTATTGTAAAAAAATGTAATTTGAATCCTGTAGAAATTATTTAATCCCGCTATTCATTGCGCGTACAAGGTGTTAACTTGTTGCGGTGCATGGCAGTTAGCTCTCCAATACCATTATATACTTTATACGGTAAAAATAAACGCTTTAAAAAATTAAGTGTAGAAAAAGCCAGTTCTACGGATCTACATACGTATGGGCTTGCAACATTCGGCTACGATTCTGCGAGTATACTCGTCGTCGTAGCTTTTTAACAGAATATAGATCGTTCAAGGCCAAGTGTCCAGTATTACATAACCGAGTATTAAAATTATCGACCAACAACATAAAAAAGTACAATATCTTAGTGACGATGTAGTGACGACGTGAGTCAATCTACCTTTGAATGCTTAGGATAATACAAACAGTGAGTGCTTCTCGTCAGCAACGGCCATGCAATGGTAAAGCCATGCCTTTTAACAATCATGATCAGGTGATTCTTCAAGGTTACTTCACGGGTCAAAACTGGCAGGTCACGTTGATCCTGGCAGAAAATGTGGATTATTTTCCGCAAAGTGTGGCATGAAAATTAAGGCAGCTGAGCAAACGTTCTGTCTCTCGTCATATTTTTTACCATATGGAGTGCTTACAGTCGTGTCGACCAAGTACTGTTGCAAAACCGTTTGTTGTCTAGCGGTGCTACCGTTGCACTGCAACGGCATTCACTAAACACTGTTAACTGTTGCGTTTAAAAATGTGATCGCTTCCGCAAAGTTCCTGCACTTTCTCTTAATTAACGAAAACAATCAAGATGCGAAAAGAGTGGAAAGTTTTGACCTTTTGGTTTTTAACGCTCAAAGTCTTTGGATATGGCGGTCTGCGGAAAGGTCACAGTGCTCTTCGCAATAAGACAGAAAATACCGCTGTTTGTTGTTTTGTTACCCTACAGTTCGTGGCTACCATACTAGATTCCTTAGAGATGTCTCCCAATCCGAAGGTGTTGACGAATCTGACGGAATCCTTGCTGCATGTTAACGGCTACTTTATGCCGATTATTTACGTGTTCAGCATCGGTGTTTTCTGGCGCTGCCAGAAAACTGTTCGCCATTTCACAGAAGTGCTAAACCACTGTTGCGTGGATTATTTAAGCAGAAGCGACATGCAGGTTGTCTGTGTTTTTTCGTTGGCACTGTTTGTGATTGTTCCGGTTACAGCGATCATGTCGTTTATCAGTGCAACTCAAACTGGTAAATTTGACGGTATTATTTATATGAAGGGTGCTATCGATTATCTTAACGAGTACATGATTCTCTCGCTTCGCACACAAAGAATTTTATCCACGGTCGGCTTCATTTTTGCTCTAATGGCGATCGCTGCAAAACTGTTTGTCCAGTGCTATTTCTGTGTGGTGACCTTTATTACCGGCCGGGTTTTGTTTCGGCTGAACCGCGAGCTGAGAAACACCAAAAAGATTGAGCTAATTGAGTTATGCTTGGAAAACTACGCAGTATTTAGCAAAGCTGTTCACGATTATGATAGCGACCTTCAATGGCTGCATGGCATCTTTTTAGCGGAGCGACTGACACGAATTTTGTTCGTAATCTATCAGTTCTGCAATGCCTTCAGAGGACCGGGATCCGTTAGTGTTTTCGTGTATTTTCGACTGATAAGTGGTTTTGTGGCGATCTTTATCAATGTGGTTGCTCTGATTCATGCAGCCGAGCAGGTAAGCCGTTTTTGCTGCGTGGTTTTTACAGGCTTCACGTTTGAATTTTGGGAGCTGTTTTACCGTTTTAGGAGCAGCTCATGGATCGCACCTTGTCGAAGTATACCAGAGACATGTACGCACATAACCACAATCTCACAGGTTGGCGTTCCTTAAGACAGCGTGTTGAAGAACTGCAAGAGCAACGTCCACAAATCACGGTAGCCGGTATTCGCTTAACACGGGAATCAGCCGTTGCTGTAAGTGATTCCTTCAGATAAACTGTCTGTCAGTGTTTCTAACCGACAGTTTGGAATGTGCAGCGCTATTAAACTGTAGAAAAGAATTTTAGCCGCTTTAATCATTGAGCAGACTGTTTGATTTTCTCGTGCAAATAATATGCAGTGAAAAGGCCATTGATTGTTTGCAGGTGTTTACCAGTCTTTTGAGCTACGCGATCATCATTTCGGAGCTGCATTTGGGCGACGTTCGCTGCTCTGTCCTAAACAGCACATCAGCGCAAGATGATTTGGATGAACGATTGGCTTGATCTGCGATTATCAGTAACTAATTCCACAACGATCCGGATAGTATAGTTGAAAGTGATTCTTACCACTTTACCGTAATTACTTTGTGCAGAGTATTAACACGCAATGCGCAAAATACGCGCATTACGTACGTGTTGTGATGCATGTGTTATCTGTTCGGTTATGTACGATTTGCTGTTCTTATCTAACGCATTTGATCGCTGATTCCATTCGTGATTTTGGTTTAGCTAATCAGTCCGAACTCTAGAGTTTCTAACTTCAACTAAATCTCTGAACTTGTTTCTAGCTGAAAGGTCGGTGTGACTATAGGTTAGAAGGAAGTTCATTCATTCGTCTGTTCTGCTTTGTTCTATTTGTATTGTTCGTTCGGTTTGATGATAAAACATTTGGGAAGTTCCTGAGTGTTTCGGTTCCGGTAACTTTCGTTAGGCACATCAATCCGTTCGTACCTTGCGGAAGTAGGTACTTGTACCACTTACGTAGTCCAGAGCATATTCCCACTCTACCGATTGAGTAGGTGCTGTCATCTAATGCGGATCTCGCGGTGCGACTTCCGCAAAGCATGTCAGTATTGTACAGAGTACACTAAACGCAAAATTTGTGCTTCGTGTACTTCGTGTACACATTTAATGTGTTAAATATTTCTTTTTCTCTTGAACTACTCCGCACGTCAAGCCATCACCTGGTCCGCATTCGCTTTGAACAACTGCCAAGTTTAAACCAACACTTTATTTAGCAAGATCAGGTGATCCCCAATTAAGGTTACTGTACGTGACAAGGCTGGCAGGTGACGTTGATCCTTGCACAAAAACTTGCATTGTCTTTGCCGGTAGGTGAGGCACCACAAGACAGCTGAACAAATCTCCAGTTCTTCACCATAACGTTCACAAAAGAAAACCCTTTTAGACCAAATGCACCTGTCAAATGTCCAGCGGTGCTGTAAACAGCAGACGCGAAACGTCGTTCACTTTTCGCTATAGCAACACAGTTTTTGTTTCCGCAAGTTTTATACAATTTTTCTTATTTAAAGAAACGTCCAACATGCGAATCGAGTGGAAAGCTTTAACTTTCTGGTACTTAACGCTGAAAATCTTTGGGTACGGCGGTTTGCGATTAGGTCAAAACGCTCTTCGCTATAAAATAGAGAACTCCGCAGTTTGTTTATTCGTTATTATACAGTTCATTGCCACCATTTTGGATTCCTTGGAAGTTTCTCCGAATCCGAAAAAATTAACAAACCTGACGGAATCCCTACTGCTTGTCCAAGCTTACTTCATACCAGTTATATTTACGTTTATGATCGGTATGTTCTGGCGCAACCAAGCATCCGTTCGCCATTTCACGGAAGTGTTGAGCCATTGTTGTGAACAGTATTTAAGCGGAACTGATATGAAGTTTATTTTTATTTTTTCTCTTGCACTAGCCCTGATTATTCCGGTAACGGCGGCAATATCCTATATCAGTGCAGTTGAACTGGCTAATACTGAAGGGGCCCTCTATATGAAAGGCGCTTTCAACTACCTTAACGAATATGTTACACTCTCGGTTTTCATACAGAAAATCTTGTCCACTCTCGGACTGGTTTTCGCTGTGGTGGCGGTAATTGGAAAATTGTTCGCACAGTGCGTCATTCACGTAATGACCTTTATAACCGGTCGGGTTTTGTACCGCTTAAACCAGGAGCTAAAAAAATCCAAAAAGCTGGAGTCTAGTGAGGCATGTTTAGAAAACTACGCGGTACTCAGTAAGGCGGTTTATGATTTTGATGACAGTTTTCGGTGGATGCACGGCATGTTTTTACTTGAGCGGCTGACACGAATGCTCTTCATTATCTATCAATTCTGCCAGGCTTTCAGTAGACCGGCATCCCTTGGTTATCAGCTTTACGTTCGAATGTTTGGTGGTTTTGCGGCGATATTCATTAACGTGGTTGTTCTGATCTACGCAAATGAGCAGGTACATATTCCTTGTATTTCACTGCACGTTTTTATCGGTTTCACAGCCAAAGTTGCGAAAGTTTCTCACGTTTCAGGAGCAGCTCATGGATCGTGCCTTGTCGAAGTTAGTCAGAGTAACCAGCGACCACGCTCTCGCAGGCTGGCGTTCTTTACGATATCGTGTAGAAGAAGTGCAAGAGCAACGTCCACAAATCACGGTAGCCGGTATCCGCTTAACAAGGGAATCCGCGGTTGCGGTAAGTATTTCTTTATTGTGTGCATAGAATACTAACCGGCATCAGCTGCGCATAATTGTAGCGTTGTTTAATAGCGTTATATAAATTATGTAGGCGCTATTGTTAAGACGATTTTGTTTGCAGATATTTTCCAGTCTTTTGAGCTACGCGATCATCATTTTGGTTACTGATCGATACGTTGGTCCGGATACTTGTTATTATGGGCGTATTTACAACACTCTCTGTATTTCTAAATAAAAGTGTAAGTACGGTACCACTCCCAGCCTCAGGTATGTTTGCCAATTTGGGAGCTGACCGTTTGAATACGACATTTTGTAAAGCACCATGTCGATGATCAGTTTCGCGTCTGTATGAATAACGCTCATCAGAAGAAACAGCACTATGTTTATTAAAAACGATTTTTTGTTTGTTGTTTTAAAGATTGTGGTTGCGGCGAAAGCTAAACATCCACCTAAAAAAATACGGTATAATATTATTAGTTGGACGTAATTAATCCAGGATGAGACAGTTCGGCATCTGTTTTCTTCAACACAAGTAGCAATTAAAGGTAAAATGATACGATTGTTGCAGCACACAGTCTGACTGTGTGTATCAATTGTCGGTTGGACAATTATGCCGGGATTCGCCAAGCCATCCACTGTGGTTAAAAAACAGCGACTGTGTTTCCATCATCGGCATACAGTTTCTTGTGTCTACAAATATGCAGTATCTAGTGGAGACGGGAGTGCTCGCTTCACGTTATTATCGGGCATACAGTGGTAAAACATCTGGCTATATTAAATGACAATTAACAACGTTAATTGATGTTAATGTTAGCTGGAGGATGTGTGCTCCCGCGTTTCCCTTCTGCCGTGTGTAGGCAGCTACCTGTGTTGGTGGCGCTGCGAGTCGCTGTGGCCGCTTAGATCAAAGCAGCCGCCGGCACTCACGCGCCTGCTTATTGCTCTCGGCACTGTTTCTGTGCCCGCGTTGGGTTCTGCATTTCTGGCCGATGTTCTTTGCATTTCTTGTTCGTGTGCGCGCGAGTGATTTGTTCTTTGGGTTTTCCCTTGGAAAGATTTCCTTTGGGAGTAAGATTTTTATCTCCTCTGATATGCCTCTTGGATTTTGGACTACGAGATGTTCCGCACGCTAACTTTCTGTGCTGTTCAACTGTGATCGCGGCTATCTAGCCGATCACTGCGCTCGTTTCTATCTTGCTGCTATCTGCGCGATGATTCAGCTTCTCATTCAGCGCTTATGTTATCATCGGCACCGGCTAAATTCTTACCAGAATTTCATATTAGCGCATTCATATTAGCGCATTTCATATTAGCGCATTCTGTCATCCAAATTCGCACTTTATCCGAAGGAGTCAGTAGAACAGCTCCCGATCTTGGCAGCTCTTGAACGCAGCTCTTTCGTTAAGCAGCCATACATAGACCCATTAGTGCGAAGCGAACAGCGGACAAGATCAACCACCACTCAGCGCAATAACACGACGAGCGGGGAATTTGCCATCCGCTAGCAGCCGCAAACGGCAATACCAAGGAAAGCTTCACCTACCTTTGACGCGGGACAAGGCGGCAACCAACTAACGAAGCCTGCAATTCTATTGCGCGGCCAGCGAGGCCCTCAATTGCGGCCCCTCCTACCCTCGACGCACACGGCGGCCCCTCCTACTCTCGACGTAAAACGGCCGCACCTTCGTCGGACGGCAGTCAGGCCCCCTAACCACGGCGGCGCTCTCCTCCGACGGCAAGCAGGCCCACCATTGACGGCCGCACCTTCGTCGGACGGCAGTCAGGCCCCCTAACCACGGCGGCGCCCTCCGACGGCACGCAGCCCCCTAGCAACGGCGGCTCTCTTCATTTGCCAGCTAGTTAGACCTTCTACTACATCTGCACTTTTCTGGGACGGCTAGGCAGGCTCCCAGTGACGCCTGCTCCACCTTCTGGGCGGCAAGGCATCACACCTACTACGGCGGCACGTCGAAGCAGCTCTCTAACTACGGCCGCACCTACCTCTCCGACGGGAAAGATAGGCTTTAGAGAAAGCTGCCTTACTTCGTACGGATTGGTAGCATTTCAACTACAGTAGCATCGTCTTTTAATGACAAGATAAACCACCAAGGAACGCCCGCACCTTCCTTGGACGGCAAAGCAGACCATTTACTGTTTACTGAGGCTGCATCTGCCTCCGACGGCAAGATGGAGCTGCAAGGATGGCTGCACCTTTCTAGGACGGCAGACAAGCACCACAGCACGGGCGGCGCCCCCCCCCTCCGACGGCAAGCTACGCTATTTCCGTTGCCAAAGAATGCACCCAACTACGCCTTTAAATCCTACGGGCAGCAAGACGGTTCGTCCATTTTCGACTGCACCTACCTCAGTCGGTAAAATAGGCCTCCAGCAACGGCTGTATCATTCTTCGCGGCAAGGTGATCTTCCGACTTCGGCCGCACCTGATTACGACAGCAAAGCCGGCCGCCATTGGCTGCAGCATTTCCTTCAACTACAAAGCAAGACACCAACGACAAACTGCACCATTTCTGACGATAAGGTGGAATGGTTCCGTCACCTAGCACAAACCTAAAATCTCCATTGCGACGCCCGTACAGCACAGTTCACCTGCAGTATGAACGGCTCCGGACGTCATCGGTTTACTGTATACTGCCGAGCGCATGGCGAAGGCAGCCTGCCGGCGACAGTGGAAACCCTGCTCTTGCTACTGCATATCTTGTTCCTGCCCAAGTTGCTCTATCCAGTGCATACGTTTGTTGCAAATCACGCAATGCACGGCTACCAGCGGTTATCTCGAAACCGTCGCGACTAACGTCTGCATATCACTGGGTACCATCAATCACAAGATCTACAAGATCAATCACAAGATCTCTTGTGTGCTACCTTCACCACAACCTTTTGCGGGTTCGGGGAGTCAGCAAGTACACGGCATCATCACCAACTTACCATGCGTACGCTGCTCCTCAAGGACATCACATTATCCTCGTTCACACGCATCGGCGACAGTATCCTCGTGTCCTTTACATCGACTAACAGTAGGACCAGTCATGGTTACAAGCTATCACTGCGTAAGACAGGGCGCTCAGTCTATCCAGTTCATGCTCTCACGACATACGCGCGGCTAAGACTTGAACTCGAGCAAGGACGGGCAGTTTTTATTCTGTCTAGCAGAGCTTACCTGACTCGTCAACGCGTTGAACGTACGCTGGATCATCTGCTGCGCCTCCTACCTGGCCACCACCGTCACGAAACCCATCGCTTTGCATCTGAGGCACGACAACAGCCGCTACCGCTGGGTCCAGCGACGTTGGAAAAGCAACTGTGCTGCCATCTATTTCCGGAGCCAAGTGCCGACAGACGTAATCAATCCAGACGTCTAATCATGGATGTTGTTTGGGGTTTGTTTGGGGCCTTCGGTTGCGCAGGGCACTGGTCGCTCTCTTGCGCCGACCCTGGGTCGGCCGGCTTCTCGCTGACCCAGGGTCACCGCACACAGCCGATCACGAGAGTACCAGCCGCCCAGCAGCCAGGGTTCCAGCACCCCCCAGTGGATTCCGGAAGCGGTAACATTAACCAAGCCTTTCGGTTAACAATCATGGTCAGATGATTCTCCAAGGCTACATCACGGGTCAAAACTGGCAGGTCACGTTCATCCTGGTAGAAAGTTTGGATTATTTTCCGCAAACTGAGACATGACAAGGCAGCTGAGCAAACGTTCTGCCTCTCGTCATATTTTGCACCATAGGCCGAGTCCTTATAACCGTGTCGATCAAGTGCTGTTGCGAAACTGTTCACTGTCTGGCGATGCTGCACGGAAGGTATTCACAGAACCGTTAAATATTGTGCTTTAACTTGTGATAATATTCGCAAGGCTGTTTTGCTTTTCCCTGATTAACGAAACCAATCACAATGGGGAATGAGTGGAAGATTTTGACCTTTTGGTTTTTAGCGCTCAAAATCTTTGGATACGGCGGCCTGCAGAAAGGTCACGGCGCCCTTTGCAGTAAACTAAAGAATGCCGCTGTTTGCTGTTTCGTTACCCTACAGTTCGTGGCTAACGTCCTGGATTCCTTAGAAATGTCTCCAAATCCCAAGAGGTTGACCAATCTGACGGAATCCCTGCTGCATATTCACGGTTACCTCATACCAGTTATTTACCTGATCGGCATCGGTGTTTTCTGGCACCACCAAAACATTCTTTGCCATTTCACAGAAGTGTTGAGCCATTTTTGTGCAAAGTATTTGAGCCAAAGGGATGTACAATTCACTGTACTTTTATCTCTTGCACTTGTTATAGTTATTCCAGCCACAGCGACTTGGTCGTTTATCATTGAAACTGAACTTCAAAAAGCTAATGGTAGCATGTACATGAAAGACGCTTTCGGATGCCTTAATAAATACATTCTTCTCTCCAGTACCACACAAAGAATCTTATCAACTGTCGGCCTAGTTTTTGCTGGGCTGGCAACCACTGGAAAAATGTTTGTTCACTGCTATTTCTACGTAGTAACCTTTATAACCGGGCGGATTTTGTATCGCGTAAACCATGAGCTAAGGAACACCAAAAAAGTGGAGTTAATTGAGGCGCGTTTGGAAAGCTGCGCAGTATTTCACAAAGCGGTTTGCGATTATGATAGCAGCTTTCAATGGCTGCATGGCGTATGTTTAGCGGAGCGACTGACTCGAATACTGTTCGTTATCTATCAGTACTGCAGTGCGTTTAGTAGACCGGAATCCGTCGGTATTTTGATGTATGCTCGAGTTCTAAGTAATTTTGCGGCGATCTTCGTCCATGTGGCTGTTCTAATTTATGCAAATGAACAGGTACTCAATTTGTATACTACACATTGTAGTTTTCGCGAAACTTTCCGAATGTGTTTTGCGTTTTAGGAGCAGCGAATGGACTGCACCTTGTCGAAATATATCAAAGAAACAAATAACCACAATCAAACAGGTTGTCGTTCCCTAAAACATCGTGTCGAAGGATTGCAAGAGCAGCGTCCACAAATCACGGTTGCTGGTATCCGTTTGACGCGGGAATCAGCGGTTGCTGTAAGTACAATTTTTGATGCCCGGTACTAACCGACAACATCAAATACCGGTTATAGTAGCGCTATTCTGCATTGTGTAATTTCACAGCGGCTTGACTGGTGTGCCCAACAATTTTTAAGCAGATTATTAATTTTGTCATACTCAAACCTGCATTCCGCTGTACTGCTAAATGCTATAAGCAGAACAACTTGCACAAATGCACACTTAAAGAAAACGCAAAAACGTTTAGACCTAAAAATTAGTATAATAATAATTAACGGTATATACAGCTGTATTGCACAGTGGTGTAAATAAGTATAGCTTGACCATATCCTGCCACACCGCCCCGCGGCAAGGGATAGCTGGTCTTTCTTGTAATATATATGCTTCTATCCCAAGTTCCCAACTCTTGTGCATGTGTGATCGCTTCTGTAACGATTATTAACGGTATGCAGGTATTTTCCAGTCTTTTGAGCTACGCTGTCATCATTTCGGAGCTGCAACAAGGGGACGCTCGCTGTGCTGTGCTAAACAACACATCGCTTTAGATGGTATGGAGGAACGAATGGAATAATTTGCGGTTGCTAGTGAGGAATTCCAGTAAAAACGGGATCCTCCGTCCACAGTATGACATGAATTTTCATCACATTTTTGCCACAACATGTACCTCTGGGAATCGATAAGAAAATGATGCGACAAATTGTCGGCAAATATATTTTTCTGATGATATGTTAGATTTTTATATATATATTTATATTGTACTCTGAAGTACAACGGAAGTATGACACTTGTAATTGTCCCTGTGTTGTTATAATATCATCTGGTACTCTGTGCAGGCCCTACAAATAGTTCAGTTTTTTTGCTTTCATTAATTTTATCGATTTAAACAGTTTTTAAGGATGTAGAAATTAGCCATGGATCTGTACATATTATATGTAGCATTTCATTACAAATACCTACATATAAAGTATCTTCCAAGGGATTAATGAATTTATACAATCTAAGTACCTACAGTACCAATAAAGCGAGTGGCAAAACCGATACCATTGTCGTTAGTCGTTACGCACTGAGAATTAAGTACAAATACACTAATTTTAAGTAAGTAGCTAGCAGTGTCCACTGTCCACTGGTGCATCATGATGCACTTGTGGACAGTGAACACTGCCATCTTATGCACTGACAGTGTCCACTGGACAGTGGACATTGTCAGTGCACTATTGACATCTGAAATTCACAAAACTTTTAGCACCGTTTTTTTGTTTCTGCGGGATGGTGCGATTATGATTAATTGAGCAATAATTTGAACTAACCGACAGTTTCTAAGACACGGACAAAACTCCAAACTGCGTGAAAATTTCTTGATTAGGCAGAATAACTTAATAAATAAAGAAGGGTTATGGTGGCTGAATTTCTGTTAGGATCAGTGAATCTCGTCTTAAATGAAGCATTTCAACCTCTGTATAATTCAAACCATACAAACCGCTATTCAAAAAATCCTTGAAGAACTTTATTATGGTTTAATTATTCAAATTTTTAATAGCTTGATTGTTTTTTATTCTCTCTGCATCACTTTCTTAATGTTTTTTACTGTCTGCTGAAGTTAGTCTATTTCTGCCGACATGGCCGAGGATCGTTGAATACGCCACTGAGGAATGTGTACCTCGATAAGCTACAAGCAATAAGCAGCTCAGTCGTCACGCGCGGCTACATTTATCCTCCAAGAGGGTCAGTTGGGTTAAACGATCCCCAAACAAGCTGTTCCTGACACGAATTTTACCATTACATGACCGTGACTAATGAAAACTTTCACTGTAACAAAGAACCAGTGCGCTTGCTCGTCGACATTTGTAAAGCACCGTCTCAATGGGCAATTTCGAGCCGGTAAAAAATAGCGCTCATTAAGGACGACCCGCACTATGATTAATAAAAAAAGTTTTCGATTTTTTATTTTCAAATTCGGCAGCAAAAATGTTATCCACTTTGGTGAATAACACTATATGGTATTAACTGGAAGTAATTAATCCAAGATGTTGTAATGAGGCAGTTTGGTATCCATTTTCTTCAACATAAGTAGCAATGAAAGGTAAGAAGATACGATTATTGCATGCAGACATATCGGTTGTCGGTTGGACATTATGCCGGCACTCGCCAACCCATCGACTGTGGTTAAAAAACACAGCGACTGTGTTTCCATCATCGGCATACAGTTTCCTGTGTCTACCGGTAATACACAATCAGCGACTGCGCCGCGCACCAACAGGTCCATAGCGTAACATACCGATGACCAACAGTACATGATTACCCGGTCCACACTGCTGAGCGGTGCATCTCTCTCATTCTCTCGCCACTCATGCCGCACGGCCCAGCTCCTTAAAGACTTCCACTGGTACACTCATCGACCAGCTAACCACTACGTCATTCACACAACAACAAGCCGGCGCTCTGTGGCTGAATGAGACAGAGAGAGGGACATGAATGCGCAACGGACAACACTCAGCTGGCTGCCGACGACGACGACATCCGGATTGCTACAGAGGCTACCTAAGCTGAAGCTCTCTCTCTTATAACATTGGCATCTGCTTGCTGATTGTGCTTGAATCACATAGAAGAAGATCCCTAACTCACCCTGACTCAGCTGCCGAACGAGCAAGTTAGCGTCGCGCCAGTAACCGTTTGTCTTCTTTGCTGTCGGTTGCGTTGGGAAGAAAAATGGTGACGGGATGACCTTTTGAGGGAAAAATACACGCAGTGAGGTTATGTCGTCCCGCCGCGAGGGACATATCCGGGAGTTGTTCCGCCGCCGGAGTCAGCGCGATTGGAATCGGATACGGCACAATTTGGTGCGGCGCTCACGTAAGCAGCGCAGTGGAGAAGCACGTGGTGGCGGCGGTGGGGGTGAGCCGGCGGGACATGAGGATAATGCACCGGGAACTGTGAATGATGCCTACGTCTCGGATGTGCAGACGCAGGTAAGCGCGGGACATTATGTATTCGGCTTCCGTGTTGATCACGTTTCACTTCGGTGATTTTCTATAAGAAAATACTATATCGAGTAGATTCAAAAGTTGGTGCAAAGATAAAAAACGCACGGTAAAAAATTATATGCAGGCTTTAAATTTGTTTTTTAAATTTAAGAAAAAGTTTATAATTTTATAGTTCTTTCCTTTGGTAATGAAATTGGTAAGGGATATGTTTATCAAGCGTAATAATGACTGCAACATCTGTTGTGTCTTGAAATATCCACTGATTTTACTGTATGTTTCCTTATTTGAAAAGCTAGCAGCGTACAGAGTATAGTATAAAATCATTGTGTTATTTTTGCCCTATAATCATGCGAAATGTACCACCACATTTATTTTACGCGGTGTTACACTAGTTTTATCGGAGGATGGCAAAGATCAGCAATATGCAAAAATCACGAGTGAAGTGTTAATCCAAATGTAAGAGTTTTTATTAGTGGAATTTCCGAAAATACTTGTGATTAGCGTCAGTATCCGCTGTTATAGTGCGGCTTGAGACGCCCGGACGGCCTTGAGGCGACTGTAAGATATTTCTTTGCTTTATGATGAAAGCCAGATTATGCAATGGTCGTTGTGGTAGCCTTAACGCTGGTCACACGTTCAGTAGCCGGTTGCCGGCAACTGCGTGACCCAGTGTACACACCGGCTGACATTTTCACAATGCTCGCCATAATCGGCCTTTTACACATTATTAAATCCATAACTGGAAACTAAAGATGCAGTCCGGTGAGAAACCTTCCAAGGAAAATTATCCGTCCGTCTTGAAGAATTTTACGTCACTGACAGCTAAGAAAAATTTGCGCATTCACTTCATTTCACTCTTTTTCTCGAAAAAAAAACATCTTATTTTAATTTTGAATTTTTTTTACTGTTTGTTGTTGTTATTTACACTAAAACTTGCGATTTTTAAAACAAACGGCAAAACTGTGCATATAATTTTTATTGAATATTTTTGGCATTTCGGATACAAAGCTTTTTTTAGTATTTGCCTGTTCAGTAAAACTAGTGCTAATTATTTTTTGTAAATGGTATAGCTAGAATTTTGCAAAAATTTTTGTTTTTAGATTCATTTGATTTAATTTTACGGTACTGTCACACCGGTACACATGTTCGTACAAAATAAATGTTGCAGTAGCGATTGTACAACACAGGCAATCAGGGATGTAACTGTGTTAACCGGTGTGTGCCTTGCTCCTGTAAAGTTTATTGTAATAGTTTACAAAGTGAAGAAATTATTCACGAGTGCCTGTGCACCGATAACGGTGGATGCACCGCGGCGGTTAAATGACCGCGTAACGCTCGTCTACACCGGTGGCCACGGCGATCGCCGATCTACATCCTGCGCGCCTGATTTATTCATGCCGCTGCTCGTCCATATTTACCTGCCGTTTACAGTGGGAATGAACTGTCAATTATAACCGCTGAGGATGCACGCAAAAACAATTACCAGTCCGCTATATACGCGCACACGGTACAGTTCGGCGCTATGTCAACAGTGTATTAAATCATCTCCACATTCAGTACAAAATTATAATAGCAACTGCACCGCACACGCGGTTACTAACCTCAGCGAATTGTGTGGTTAATTGTGGTGATTTTTAATTATGTTGTCGTGCACTTGAAAGAACAGTTCGGCAATCAGGTTTCCGTTGCCGGCTAATTTAAAGGTTTTTTCACTAGCTGCCGAAAATAAAATTCCTAAGGATGCACTCTGGAATAGCACCAAAATTTCAAGTGACCAAAATAAAATTGTATTCTTAAAGAATAGATTCGGTGCCAAAAAACCAAAAATTACATTCGAAAAAATAAAATTATTTTTTGGGTACTATTATAGTCATTTTATTAAAAAATTGTTATACATTGTGTACAGACTGTAGTTTGAGAAAACTCTTTAAGAAAGCTTATAGAAGAAGCAGAGAAAACACACGTCATTTCTTAACCAAAGAGCACGAGGTGTTGCATTGATATGTCGTCGGCCTTGGTGTGCTGACCACGGCAAAACAAATTATACAAATAATAAATCTAGTACATAGGCTAATTATGTTGCCAGTTGATGACTGTACTGCAGCCGTTTGCTATCCAGTAAAAGCGATCGGACATTTATGACAATTCAAGGTAGTGCGTAAAAGCCGCTGCCAACAGTGTTTGTCGCCTTCATAGTGCCGGGCCAAACACAGTAAGCTGACGTGCAATAATGGAGTATGTGCCAAAATCCGCTCATCGATTTCATAATACACAGCGTTGGTGCCTGAATAAATCGTATGTACCGTTTTTTTGCCGGCGCACTACAGTTAGAAAAATGGTCTTTGTCTGGAGCCCGGGATAATAAACCGGAAATGGTGGTGAATTGGCGGGCGAATTTTGTCACAACAAAAACTGATTCAGAATAATATTTGCTGCCAAAATGTTCATCTAAAATTAGTCAATAAAATAATTTTATAATAATATAGTTTTATCATTTGTTATTCTGTTAGTTCACTTTAAAAATTATTTCAGTAAAACGTTTTGCCCAAGGCGAATAAAATTAATAAGCGTAAGATAAACCCACTGCCCACATTTTTTTGTAATCACGTCAACGCAAAACACAGTATTTTAAGATTAAGCGACTTTTATAGATGTAAGTGTTGTATTTAATTTAGCAGTATATAACTAAATTATGTGCATTTTTAATAACTATTTTTACATTGTGTTATATGAAGTAAACTGCGGCAATGCGAGAATGTATGGAGTGGCTACAGTATTTAATTGAAACCGTTACAATGTTATATGTTAGCCAGCACATGCCGATGCAGTGTGATGTGGTCAGGTGTATAGCGTTACCTGAAATCTAACACAATTTCATCACGTAATCGACAGCCGACAATACCGCAAACAGGACAAACGAAATTCCATCCGACTACGGAAGTACTCCGTTTCACAATATATGTGTCATACCGCTCGCTTTTCAACACACACACATGTAAACGAACACGTACACACAACCACCAGCCGACGACGACAGATATATTCGGCACTACTGGCTGAGAAAGAATTCGGATGTTAGGGAATCAATAAATAAACGCTGATGTGTGTGCTTTGTCGTGGAAATGGATTGTTTTCTTACACTCTTAGAACAAGTTCAAGAAATTGACGATCGCCGGCATACGCGTACAGTCTGGTTAAACCGGTGTTTGTCAATACACGCCGAGCTTTTTAGCCGGGTTTGAAGTTTTGTATACGAACAAGTGGTATCGCTGCACCCCGCTGGACGCGCCGACAATAACTATTACATAAACGACTGTTCCAAAATAATTAATTTTAAATCTAAAAAATAAAAATTTAAAAAAATTAAACTAATAATAAATCGTCATTAAAATTAGAAAATGTTTATACAGTGATAGCAAAATTAAATAGCAGAATTTTTTTAAATATTTTAACACGTTTATGAAAAATGTCCTGCTACGAAACTAATAACTCCTTTATTCTTCAGGGTAACCACCCAAAAGTGACGGCCTTTGGACACCCGGAAGATGATCTGCATTCGCATTACGAATCGGCATCGGTATTACGCGGCAGTGCCAACAATGTACCGGCATCATTATCCGGCGACCGGCTGGAAGAGACATCCGCTGCCGGCATTCCCGGCCGCATCACTGACAGGTACTTTAAAATTTCTCATATTGACCAGCCACGACAAGCTTAATCTAATGAATACACAATCGGCAATTAATGGCCACAACCGGCGCCGGCAACGGTTCACAGCCATCTTAAGCGCCGCGCAGTGAACGGTGTAATCCCGGCACTTGACCGCTACACAGCGCACCGTGTAATCTGGTCAAGAAGGGGTCCCACGTACCGGGTGATTCCCAGTGAAGCGCGGCGCGTGCGCGCACTGATTAATAATGTTGGAGATGGTCAATGAATTACCCGTGCATTAATGCGTTGAAATGTACATTACTTAGTCTGAGTGTGTGCGCCGGCATGGTTGCAGTGCGGCGGACATGCGTGCCGGCTGGGATGTGTTCCGCACGGTGCCCCATGCCATCGAGAACACTCAGCGCCAGGGAGCCTGCATCGAGATCTGCCTGCAGATTGTTAAATCGGTGGTCCATGTCATCACGTTCCTGCTGGTACTGATCGCCGCGGTCATCTCCAAGTCCACCGTATTGCTCATGGTCTCCCAATTGGACGCCGGGAAACGGGTGCAATCCTGTAAAAGAACTGGTAAGCTGGGATAAAAAAATAAATACAAGGGAAATATCCTTCCTGCGCACTGGGTGTCCGAAAACGCAGCTGAAAACTGGCTCATGGACACCAAAACATGTTTTGAATTTATTCTAACATGTTGAAAATCCGGAAGCACGTGCATTTAATAAAAAGAAAATCAGATTTTTAGTATGAAAACGGAAAAGCATGGCATACCGCAAATTGCTAAGTAAAACTTACAGTTCAGGAATTAAAGCGCAAGACCGACAATTAAGTATTACAATTTGATGATTTTGTAAATGATTAACTACATGTAGTTGGTACACATTAGGATTTTTGTTTATGGTCAGTATTGTAAGCCGACTGCATAAAATGCAAATAGCCACAAATGTATCGCTAAGCGTAGAAGATTGTTAATTATGTTCATCCACGATTCGCCAAAATTTTGTTTAGTTGATTGACCTATTGCAAACCGATTTCTGCTTGTGAACAGGTACGATAACCTTGCCGGTAACGGAAGCTGTCTATTGGCGCTGGATTCTGTTGTTCGCTTTCTGGGCGCCGCAGTTCTTCACATTCTGCTCCTGTCTGCGGCACTTTTTCTTCAAGCGCAACCGGCGACCGCCTTTTGGTCTGTTTTGCATTGTGAGTATATATACACCTGTAAATCATTAATTGTCAGGTTCACCGTGCTGTATAAATGTCACGTGTTTGTAATCGGGAATATGTTCAAGAGTCATGCTCACGCATAGTTTTAAGGGGTACCTATTTTTAGACGCTCCTGACGGAAACACTGCACACGGTCGGACTGGGAACGCTGTTCTTTCAAGTGCTGCCCGGATTGGATGCGGTCAAAGGCGCTATGCTGACCAACTGTATCTGTGTGGTGCCGGCAATACTGCAGTTCTTCGCGCGATCACGCGGCGAAAGCCGACGCTTGCTCAAGTTTATACTGGATCTTTTGGCATTGACGGCTCAAGTATGAAGATGCTTGCAAACTTTTATTATTTATATTTGCGGCACCGAAGTTTTTAAGCATAAACAAAAAAAAAATAAAAAAAAAACTAAGAAAAAGTAAAACTACCGAATGTACAATACTAAATAATCAACAATTATGCTAAATCTGATAAATTATGGTTCGAATGTTCGATTGCATAGAAGACCACCTGTTTGAACGGACGGTAAAGCTAACGGTTTTGAATGGGTGCCCAAAAATTTATAATTAATGCTCGCTAAGTCAGAGTAAATATTGTTCGAACAAAAATATATTTTCCTTCAGCTGACTTCCTTCGAAATTTAAATTTAACAGAATACCCTCGTCGTAAATGATATTGGATGTTTTGTCTGTTATAAGCCATTGCACTACGTTTTGATATACCATACCTTGTTACAATACAGATGCAGTTAAAATTTAGCAAATCCGACAAGGCGCTTAGCAAAAAGGCTGCAAGAAACTCAATGTCGAAATTTTTTCAAATTTACAAATAAACATGAAAAACTATA
This sequence comes from Paramacrobiotus metropolitanus, assembly GCF_019649055.1. Classification (NCBI taxonomy): domain Eukaryota; kingdom Metazoa; phylum Tardigrada; class Eutardigrada; order Parachela; family Macrobiotidae; genus Paramacrobiotus; species Paramacrobiotus metropolitanus. Next base: position 238,406 of record NW_026570274.1, read on the forward strand.
AAAGAAATTAACTGTGAGAGTGAGATTGTCAATAACTTCTGCAGATTTCTGGTATCGTCTTGTGGCCCCTTGCGCTTTCCGACGTCAAAGACTTTTGGTCCTGGCCCATCGCTTTCGTCCTCACATCCATCCCGTGGTGGGAGAACTTCCTGTGCCGGACCGACTCCTCCTTCGAGTTCGTCCGCAACATCGCCAAACGGAAGGAGATCCTGCGGAAATCCCGCTACGTTACCTACCTCGTCATCTCCCTGTGGAAAGCCTTGGTCATGCTGGGTACCATGACGGCCTGGGCACACTACTCCATCGGCGTGCCGGCGCTCTTCAACTTCACCGCCACCCCCTTCCGCCACCAGCCTATCACCCTGCCGGTGACCTTTAACACTAGCGGCACCACCACGCCGGCGCCCTCTACCCATCCGTCGATCATCCAGCAGTATATCTCCTTGTGGGTCCTGCTGGTGCAGGTTATCGCCAGTTATATCTGCTATCAGACCGCGAAGTTTGCCTGTAAAATCGGGATGCAGCGGTTCTCCTTTGCGTTTCCGTTAAGTTTGACAGTACCGGCGGTGGCGTCGCTGTTGATTACCATTTGTGGGATGCGCGCCGGGAATGGGTGTTTTCTGACCAATGCTATCCCGGAGTCGCTGTATTGGACGTGCTTCCATGGGGATGTCATTCAGGATCTGTTCTTCCGCGATCAGACGTGGGTGTGGATTTTATGGTTGTTCTCGCAGACCTGGATTACGCTGCATATATGGATACCTAAAGCGGAGCGTCTGGCAAAAACCGACAGGTACCTGGACGTCAAAAACAGTGCTGTGGTATGATTATCAAAAATGAAATAACTGAATACCTAAAAAGTTGAAATAACTAAATACCTAAAAATCGATAACTAAATAAATCAATAATAATTGAATTGGTACTGTACAAGTTTTTATTATTGGACCAATTACTGACAACCGGCTTTCTTTTTTAGACTGTTTATTATTCCGATGTACGAAGGCCTCCTTGTGGATCAGTCACTGTCCCTAAATCGGAGGATGGACGAAGATCCGGACGTCCAAGTCGATGTACGAATAATATCCTTTTATGTTTGAGATAAAATGATAAATAATTTTTCGAACTATTTTTGTATATGCAGGAGTTGGTCAAGCGGATTGAAGAGAAGCCAGTGATTGGCGACGAGATGTACGAAACACCCGGTGTGGATAAGCTGCGACCCGGTATCGATGATCTCGGGAAGGGATGCGACAGCGTGACCAAGATCTTTGCCTGTGCAACAATGTGGCACGAAACCACGGGAGAAATGATGCAGGTGCTCAAGTCTATCATGCGCATGGATGAAGATCAGAGCGCGCGCCGCAATGCACTGCAGTTTATCAACGGACTGGATCCTGACTATTATGAATTCGAAGGTAATGCTTATTTCCAGCGCCCATAATTGCACGACCGATTGTTGTTCTCCCGCTTATTCGCCAAGTTTATTTTTTTACTGATCGCTGTTAAAATAATACGAATTAGATTTGTAAGAATTATAATATTTATATTTACATTTATATTTGTATTAATATTTGTAATAATTATAATATTTATATTTGCAGCGCACATTATCTTCGATGACGCATTCGAAGCGATTCCGAACGACGCCCTGAACAGCGGCGAAACACGTGTAATGAATCGCTTCGTGCGACAACTCCTGGAGGTCATCGATAAAGCCGCTAGCGCCGTCCATCAGTGTAACGTCTATCTCCGCCCACCACGGAAAATTCCCACACCCTATGGCGGTCGCCTGGTGTGGACAATGCCCGGGAAAAACACTCTGGTGGTGCATCTGAAAGATACGGCGAAGATTCGTCAGCGAAAACGATGGAGTCAAGTGCGCGGAAGTCTTTTATGCGTAGTGATATCACATGGCACTTGACTGAATGGGTTTGTTGTGTTGTGGAATTACAGGTGATGTGTTGGTACTATTTACTGGGACACCGGCTGATGGACCAGGAAATGGATGTGGCGCGCAAGGATATTATTGCGGAAAACACGTATATTCTGACGTTGGACGGGGATATTGATTTTATGCCGCATGCGGTGCAGTTACTAGTGGATTTGATGAAGAAGAATCCGAAAGTGGGCGCGGCATGTGGACGCATCCATCCTACCGGTGGAGGTATACCACATAACTTAAATTATTCTGTGGTCTATCTTACCAAATTACAAGAAATACACAGAAAATAAAAGCATCGAAACACATAAAAAATTCTAAACAAATTGCACAGTAAAGGCGATCTTTTTATCTTTGTGTAAGAAAATTGCGTTTCTTGGTTCTGTAAAAAATACTTGAAAACTATTAATCGGAAAATAAACATTATTAATGTTGTAAAAATTTGTAACCTATTCTAAAAATTTGGATAACTAAATAAATCAATTGATTTGCTTAAATTACTTCAAATTTTCTGTCGATTAAGAACTTATTGTTTTTCAAGACATTAAAAATCCTTGATCTATATATTTTGTGATTTCTATTTAGGCCCGATGGTGTGGTACCAGAAATTCGAATACGCGATCGGCCATTGGCTGCAAAAAGCCACCGAGCACATGATCGGTTGCGTCCTGTGTAGTCCTGGTTGCTTCAGTCTGTTCCGCGCTAAAGCCTTGATGGACGATAACGTTATGCGCAAGTACACCACCCGCTCGGAGCGCGCCATGGACTACGTACAATTCGATCAAGGCGAAGACCGTTGGCTGTGCACCCTCCTCCTGCAGCGCGGCTACCGCGTAGAATACTGCGCCGCCGCCGACGCATACACCCACGCTCCGGAAGGCTTTAACGAGTTCTTTAACCAACGCCGCCGATGGATCCCGTCAACACTAGCCAACATTATGGATCTGCTACTGGATTACCGGCACACCATTAAAGCGAACGATAACATCTCCATACTGTACATTCTGTACCAGACCGCCATGATGATCGGCACAGTACTCTCCGCCGGCACCATCTTCCTAATGATTTGCGGTGCCATGGTGGCGGCCTTCAAGATCGACAACTGGACATCCTTCATGGCCAATGCCACGCCCATTGTGCTGTTTATCGCGTGCTGCTTCATCGGGAATGTGAAAATACAGCTGCTGTTCGCGAAGGTTCTATCCGGTGCGTACGCCATGCTGATGATGGCCGTGGCGGTGGGTACGGCCATCCAGATCAAAGACGACGGGATTGCGTCACCCGGGACCATCTTCATGATAGCATTGGTGGGAACATTCTTCCTCGCGGCGTGTCTGCATCCACAAGAGTTCCTGTGTATCGTGCATGGATTGGAGTACTTCTTAGCGATACCGGCCATGTATTTATTGCTAATGATCTATTCTCTAACGAATTTAAATATCGTGACGTGGGGAACGCGTGAAGTGCTGAACGGAGAAAGCGACGCCGTAACTAACGATAAACCCCAGAAAACCAATCTCATCTTTAACTGGTGGCGGAAGAAACAGAATCCCGGTCAGGTTCCCGAACAAGAAGACGGCAACGTGGTTTTCGGCTGTGGGAACCTGTGCAAGTTTATGTTCTGTATGCATCAGAAGCCGGAATCCGAGAAGACCCAGGTGCTCTGTCAAGGCATCGAGGAACTCAAGATGAAGATGGAGCAGATCGATCGGCGATTACGAGTGGAGATGGAACCACATTTTATCCCGGACTATCGCAATCTCAACACCATGGAACGGAATCTTCGTATGAACTTCCCGCGTAATCAACCACCGGTCCCTATGAATAACGGCAACCCACTGCATCCTTCATGGTTGGACGAACGGTCATTGCGATTGGCGGATTGTGATTATCTGACCGCCAATGAGACGCTGTTCTGGAAAGACCTGATAATCCGATATCTGCATCCATTGGATTATGATGGAGAGCAGCGCGTCCGTGTGTCCAGAGAACTTAAAGCCTTAAGAAATAAAGTTGCGCTGGGATTCTTCATGATTAATTCCCTGTTCGTGCTGATTGTGTTCCTGCTGCAGTTGCGCAAGGACGAACTGCATATCGTGTGGCCGATCGGATTCCGACAGAACCAGACATGGGTTAATTGTACGAGTGTCTTCGGAATGGCAAAGGGCATGGCGGATCCGGCTATGTATGGGTTATTAGCCAGTTTAACGAAGAACCTATCAGCGCTACCAGTTCCGGTGGAAACTACACTGTGTCCGAAAACCGAGCTGGTTTATCTCAAACTCGAACCGATTGGTGTGGTCTTCGTATTTTTCTTCTTACTGATCTTGGTAATACAGTTCATTGCCATGTTGTTCCATCGTTTCGGTACCATTTCACATATTCTAGCGTCCACAGAATTATTCTGCTGTCGGCCAAATATCAAAGATATTTCCGATGATGAGTTTATCGAGAAGAACGCGGTGGAAATTGCGCGCGCTCTACAAGCATTGCGTGGTATCGATGAGGATGAACTGATGAGTATGGAAAGCGGAGAATTAACCGGCTCCTCGGAAGAGGGCGATCCCAGTGTGCGCAACCGTAACCGGCATATGATCCAACATCTAGAAAACCACCGAAAGACCCGTGCCAAAACCCGGACCTTGGACGTGGCGTTCCGTAAGCGCTTCCAGGCGCTCCAGCAAAGTAAAAACGAAGACGTCTCCGACTCCAACAGTCAGGGTTCCGGAGAACCCGGGGAGGAACGACGGCGCCCGGCGCGCGTCAAGTCCTTCTCGTCACCGTTCACGCCGGTGTTGGGGCTAAAGAAGAAATTCAGCAGTCGGAATAAGAAGAAAGGGATGCGGACTCTGGGTGCTAAGGATGGACCGCAGCCCGCCAATACTCAGCAGCCGACGGTGATAATGGTCGATGGATCGTCGGTGAGTTCCTCCGGACAGCAGCGCAATGTACGGAGTACTCCGTCCGGACGACCGGCTCTTCAGGGATTGTTTAATGAGCCGAGTGGGGTGAATAATGCGGGGTTTGATGATGAGGAGAATGAAGCCGGGAGCAGATAGGAAAGGGTGTGATCGTGTTCATGGTGGAGCTTATTAGCCTTCGATAGTTCTTTTGTATAAATTTTAACGGTTGGTTTTAATAGAATGTTTAGAGATTGATAAATGCAAGTCTCATAAAACGATTTGTGCTGGACAACACAGAAAAACTGTGACATCCTCAACTGTGGTGTTTTGCGCAGCAATATAGTTGGAAGTACGAGACATGACCACGGCAGGCAGCAGCACAAAGACGTCAATCGCTCCTACAGACACAAACATCTCGATAATACTGTCGAGGTACTGCACATGGATAATGTCATGTAAAACAGCTAGACGACGAGTTACATATTATTACACCTACTTATCATTTGTAATCGTTTATATTACGAGTATTAGAAGAGGAATTGTGATTTCTTCTTTCACAAATCGGCAAATAAGCTAGTCAATGAAGCCCTGTTAACACTGTACCGGAACTTATACGGCGCCATAAGTAACACGCAGCTAAGTCAAATTATAAAACATAAATCTTTATAATGGAAACACTTCGTCGATGACTGGGGATAATGTCCATTATAGGGTTTAGTAATGAGATTTACGTAAATACAAAGCTAATTACAAGTATCGGGGGTCGGTAAACTGGCTATGTTACCAACTCGATAAGTAACAAAACTTTTATGTAAACGACGGTCTTTATTGGGAGATGGCGTGATGCCGTGCGTGTGCCGGATAATTGGGAGATGGCGTGTAGTATACCTCCAAGTTTCGAACAACTTGATAAGAAAATTTATAACGACATCAGAATTTATTGTGCGAATATTTATGTTGCGTACTTCTTCTGATTCCAAATGCATTTATAATTCCAAATGAGCATTTGAATGTGATTATAATTGTATGCTATACATTCAGTGCTAAAGTATTGCCATACTAATTATACTATCATTCAAACAGTAAATGAAAGCACGAGAAGACACCGTTGGACATTATGTAAACAATGTATTTTATAGGTTACGCTTTCGCGGTATTCCATCAAAATATTTTGGTAAAATGCTACCCCTAGCCATTATTCATTTCGGGCGCACCAAAAAGCACTATCCGTTTTACGCAGTATCATCCTCGCGGGCAACTTTGGCAGCAGAAGTGGGAATATCCGCTGGTGCAACAGCTGCTAGCCGCGTATCCGCTCTGGCAGCAGTTTCCCCATCCGCAGGAGCACTCAATACGGCATCCAACGTTTCGCCCGACCGACACAACCGGGTCAACAATATGACCGATAACATCTCCCCACCATGAGCGCTTCTCGCGTGGCGACAAATGATGCACTTCGTTGTGCTGGAGCTCCAGTGGATTCAAGTAGCCAACATGGTCGCCTTCATGGAGTCTGGTGTCCAGATCGCTCGGCTTCGGTGGAACGGCTGGAGAAGTAAACCCTTATCCAGGTGAATTAATGAAATGCGAATGCATGCATGATGCAGTTACGAGTTTATCATAAAATATTTTATTGTATTATATAAAAGGGTACCCTTATAGGCACCCCCTAAAACCCCCGTTTATTATAGGCACCCCTTTTCACACCCCGTTTATTATAGGCACCCTTTTTGGAATTAAAAGTTATAATAGTATTATCTGAAAGGAAAATAATTCACATATTCCAAAAATTTATTCTATTATTTTATGCAGTTGCTATGACCGTAAAAACTTACTTTGAACAAAAGGTCAGTGTAATAGGGTTTTACATACATATTACATATGCATCAATAATTTGGTTCTCAATACCGGCAAATATCATATTATGGCGGGTTCAAGCAGCCCTCCGGCATCGGGGCCATCGGAAGCCTTAACTGATTTAGTATTCCCCTCACTCGACAACGTCGCTGACCTGAAGGACGAATACCCTTCATTTGAAGAATTCGAGAAAGACTTCAAGACGTATCAGGAAGCAACGTTCCAAACATTTATAATACGACGGTCCGAAAAGTTCAAGAACGGAGAAGCACTGGAGCCGTCCCTTAAGTACAGAAAGATTTTCTACGAATGCGTGCACCACAAAGAATACGAAAAGAAGGGCGTTGGCGCTCGGACATTCACTCATAGCCGACGAAACCAGTGCCCAGCTCGCGTCAGGCTTGCAGCCAGCATTCGCGGCAACGTCCTACGGATACTGGAACGAGAAATGGGCCATAATCATCCACTGACAGCAGACAGGTGGAAAAATCTACCGGAAAATCGTCGCCTAAGCCATGTTCAGGCAGAAAAGGTAGTACAAATGCAGAAATCATTCATCCCTGCACGGGCAATTCAACGTCAAATTGCTAAAGAGACCGGCAAAGCTGTAACAGCCCAAGACATACAAAATGTCCGCAACAAAGCGGAAAAAGTGGACCGCGGTGGCTGTACGGAAGAGGGAATGGTTAATCACGTTTTAAACGAAATACGTGTGAAAGATCCAAACGTTTTCGTGAATGTGGTCGTCTCTGACACCGGAAAGGTCAACAATATCACTATCATCACATCTGAAATGCAGAAGAATTTCCGGGACAGTCCATCTTTGTGCTTTATCGACGGAACTTACAAAATCAACGCCGAGAATTATTGCTTATACGCCGTTGTCGTGCAGGACCGACATGGAAGAGGAAGGCCGGCGGCACTGGGGCTAATGTCTTCTGAGAAGGGTGAAAACTTGGATGCTTTTTTCCAGGCATTTAAAGCATGTCACACAGATTGGAAGTAAGCAACCGCCTAGATATCGTACATACCAATGTGATTACCGCACTGTAAAAATACACATATGCCATGATTTCTTGACAGACTGCTGGAGACCGTATTCGTGGATAAAGACTACAATGAAATAGGCGGACTGCAGCGAAACTTTCCGGACGTTCGAATTCTGTTATGCGTGTGGCACGTTTTGGCGTACATCCGCAAATAAAACTCAAAACTGTGGGCCTGGGTGAAAACGGCATAGGAGTGCCGCTGAACCTTTACGACAGCGACTTGGCTGATGTCCTGGCGGTTGGCCGGATGCTATATGACAGAGTCATCGGCATCTTCTCATATCTATGCCAAAAAGGAAATCCAGGACGATTTACCGGCCTCGCAGATCCAGGCGACCTTGCCATCTGCAATCCCGACGCGGAGGAGGTAAGGCGCATACAGAATGATCTGGCGGCAGGAATGGAATGTATCCAGGCCCTGTATGGCTCAAACCATTTTGTACTGTCGCACAAAAGGCCATCCGAGAACACAGTTCGCTTGTATAACAGTATGAATGCTCCGCTGTCGCCGCACGTTCAACTGCAGCTGTCCATGCTGTACGGTGGCGAACAGAATCCGGTCACCGCAGTGTTTCCGATTGTCCAGCTTCAGTTGCCGGGGTCCAATCAGTGCGGCCCGATGGTGTGTTCCTATATGGCTGAACTGATCTCTGGGGTATCGCCGGCGAGCACTGTATTCGCGAAAGCCTCAGCGCAAAGGGAATGGTTGGCCGAAGTGTTACAGGCTGAGAAAATCACACGGTGTCCTAAACGGCTTGGAAGGAAGGCAGTGAATGAGCTGACTACCGCGAAAGATGACCTTCTAGTCACAGTAGAAGACGCGATATTAATTCGTTCTACAATCTGACTAAATGAGGACGCTACGGTCTATGTTAAAAAGCCAGCGAACAGCCTTTTTTGCCCGCTGAGGCTGGTTGATCAATGCAGCCTCTCTGTTGTGACTATAAGCAGACCGAAGACAGCGGATTCCAGTGCTGCCAAAAAGCGCAAGCTGAATGCGGCCTTGCTGTATTGATCGAGCGGCACATGTGTGTGCGAGTGGGTTAATCCGCTCGCATTCACTTACACACGTATGAGTGTGGCTGTCTGTGCGCGTACGAGCTGTAGAAACCGGTTTTCGCTGTCTTCGCTAGAACGCACACCCTAAACCCGTAGCTTCCTTTCTTGCTCGCATTGTAGGCTGGCTGATTTACCTAACCGTCCTATTATAGGCTGGAAAGCCTGATGTACTTGTACTTAACTCGATGCCAGAAAAAATTGCTGTACTATTATCCGAATAAAACTGCATTACTAATTAAGAATACAAATTCTGTTATATATAGATATATATATAGTTGTATATGGTCTGTTATTTTTACGGTCATAGCAACTGTATAAAATGATAAAATAAATTTTTGGAATATGTGAATTATATTCCTTTCACATAATATTATTATAACTTTTAATTCAAAAAAGGGTGCCTATAATTAACGGGGTGTGAAAAGGGGTGCCTATAATAAACGGGGGTTTTAGGGGGTGCCTATAACGGTTTCCTATATAAAAACATATAATTGTATTATATAAAAACAACAAAGGATTTCTGACGGACTGAAAATTTGGTTGTACTATCGTTGCTGCGTAGTCGTATATAGCTAAAACAGTTTCTTATACCGGCCGAAACTACTTGCATCTGCATGCACATTATCAATTTAGTATAAAAACGGTGATACTGACCGATAGCTGTTGTTGCACTTCCTACCAGAGCCAGGACGGCTCCAAACAGGAGCAAAAGTTTGCCTGCGAACATTTCAAACTTCTTCGAAAAAATAGCCACTTAGATGACTTGAAGGTCGACTTATTAAAAACTAAGATAACTCAAAGGCTGTTTGCTGAAACTTTCTTTAGTTAATTCAGTTTCAGGAATAGTTAAGTAAAAAAACTAATTCCGGATGGTCCAACGGAGAGGTGTTTATATAGTATCACCAACAAATTTCCTATTTTTCTGTAGATGCTATGGAACTCCTATACTGTAAGGAAGCACCGCTTTGGGCTGCCAACAAGGATACAATAATTAAAGACACCAATACTACAATGGATTCTTGTGGTGGATGTCATTTTTTTTGCAACAACAAGCGTCATAATTACGTAAGCAAACTCATCGGCGATCTTTTACTGTGTGGAAACCGAATTTTATGAGCAGAGACCGACTGCACGATTATCACATCCGGTCAATGGCGTAGGTTGCAATTCATGATCACGACAATAAGCAAGAAATAATGTCTCCAGCTCCCTGTGGGCTTATGACTTCATGATATGTCATACTAATCACAGCCAACAGTAGTATAATAAATACCATCCGGATTCTTGAACAATTACTTCTGGAACTACGTAAAATAATTTTAATTTTTGGTTTGGTAAATGAATTTGCAAAAGTTTTGTTATTCGTGAAATCAGTAACGACTGGTCTGGAGCTCTGGATAAACTTAGTTTAGATAATAATGACTTACTCCCCAGTCTATATAGCCACTCCACTCCAACACAATGTGCAGAAAGTGCTAAAAAACAATCGCACAACTTTATGAAAAGGTCATAGTCATGGCATGATGTACTCGTAATACAAGTGGAGATACTTGAGCTAACAGATTGTTGTAAAATAATTATTTCCGATTCTTTATAAAATGAGTCTGCTACGTTCGTACTCGTATATCGTCTGAACAAAGCATTTTTCGCCGCAGTAGAGTCTCAGCTGCACCAAAACAGAAATTTCAGCAAGCAGGTTGTGGACCGTGGGAACTGTACATGGATCAGCTTCATTCGACTTAACCTAAATGAATCCAGCTAGATTTTTCCTCAGCGCCGGAGCTGCCCTTTTGGTGCTAGCGGCCAATGCAGCGTCCAACGGTCAGTAGCCATTATTCACGTGCAACTGTAGTCGTTTAGTCCACACAATATCTCTTTTCCGCTTTCTAGAGAGGTATAACAATTTGCGTACCAGTGTTCATGAAGGCAATGCAGGGTCCTTAAATCCACACGAAGTGGATCGCCTGCATAGTCTATTTTTGCCTTGACGAGCGAAGCGCGCAACGCCATGGATCCTTGTACCGCCGGGATTGTCCACAGGTCAGTGTAAATCACAGTGTTCCTGTGGACAGCCCACATGGAATTTTCGTGACTGCTGTTCCCGTGGTATCCTTACCAGTGCTGCCAGAACTGCTACAAAGGATAGTCTCCATGTAATCCGGTATCACAGATGGCACTTGCAAGTTTACAGCTCTTAATCTTTTCTGCAAATGGATGTTTTAACCTGAATAAAGTTGAAATATTTTGATCAGTATACACTAATGCTGGTTACTATGTACCACAATGTCCTTTTTCTATTTGGAACGGATCCCGGAGTTTAGTAATTTATCTTACCAGGGACACATCACCGGTTATAAATTCCGCGGTTATAAATTCGACAAAATTTCAAATTTTGCAAGATGACAGAGGAACAGTGGGATAAGCTTAAAAAATATGTTCATCTGTTATGGTCATTGGGCGTGACAACAACAAAATTTTAAAGTAAATTCTGCACTGTGATGTAGCCTTGATCGCTTGAAAAGTCTCTTTTATACTAATTTATTGATTAAAGGCAAGAGATTTTTGCTCATCCGTGCGAGCGAAACACATCGCTAACGTCGGCTAAACCTCTATTCTTCTCGACAATTCCACCTGAAAATGGTTCTTATGTACCTGAGCCTACCTGCAGTATACATTATATCTGCCGCTATTAAAGAACCTAAACTACCGGTTTAATACTGACGTTGTGCTTCATTATTGATCTATACTCTATAGTGCCTGTGAAAAAATTAAACGACGCATGAAACCTGAGGATTACAAACAAAACTTTTCCGCGGAGGGGTGTCCCAAAGTGCTCAAGTAGTTTTGCACGGCTATTTCCGATCAGTACACCGCTTTGCGACAAAATATTGACACATCATTTTTAAATAAACCACAATTATTTTAGATGAATATAAAAACTGGTAGATGAAAATGTTTCTAACTTTCCGCGCTAATGGAACTGGTCTCCTGAACTAGACCGGAACAAGTTATTTTTGCTTAGAAGATACGCTTTCCCGGCCGTTTTATTTCGCAGTATGCGTAATCTCAAGCTTAGAATAGTGCTGACCGTGTTCAGCGCCACCCTAACGATATTTTTTGCTTATGACCTTAGCGATCTCCTGTCATATACGGCATCCGGCGGTATTCACGACTCCAGTCCGTTCGTACAGCTGATCGCCTTCATCCAGTCGCAAACCATATTAGGACGACTTTCGTTGTCATCCATTCTTATCGTATGCAATTTTAATTTCCTCCGTTCTTTCCTTATCGATCATTTTGCAAGTGAAAGTAGTGCTTCGTTTGCAAGATGCGTAGCCCACACATTTTGCAAATGGGTGCCTCTTGTGTTGTTTTGCTGTTGTCGCTTTGCATGTGAAATGGGAATTTACTACATGTTCGCCACACCCGCCAAACACACAATGACCAGTGTTCATTTAAAGGCGGTTATAATCCAAACAGTTTACGCTTTTATTCGTTTTATTGGGGCCGTATTGATCTACTGTCTGGATTTTATTTTTGTTCTCTGTGCACATCTTACATTCATCAAAGCATTACGACTTTCCAGACGTGTTTCCAACCTTGTTCTGAATAACTACAAATTTCGCCGCGATATCGCACGCCCTCGCGGTACAATCGTCCCTGATACGGAAATGCAAATGTTCTGCCGTACATATTTGTTGTTCACGAGAGAACTGCATTCCAGTCGCTGTGCATTTACCGCCATCTTATCTCTTCATGTCATTGGTAGCATCCTGGAATTGTTGGCAGCTATATCGCAGTGGTTCACCATCTTCGCTTATACCAAAGAGGAAAGTGCCAGATTCGGTAATGGAAATATCCACTGGATCGTCAGAGGAGCGTGGACAATCGTAATAGTCCTTTGGGAATTATACGTTCTTCTGAGTGCACCTATTGATATTTACTACCACGTGCAGACCATTTACGGTTACAGAGACTCTTTATTTATAATGTAATACATAGTACTATGTCACTCTGCATAAATGAAATTTTATTTATTGCTACCCGGGTAGTCATGTCAATGTTATTGCAGCATGAAATTATTTTGAAGAAGATGGATCAGATCGCGTTTTTTCTTGTGATCAGCCGTCCCAGCACCAGTAACAAACACGTACAATTTCAATTCTAAAACACTTTCTTCCTTAATATTTGGTTACAAGATGCATTTTTATACAGCTTGACGTTGGTAAACTGGAGGATGCAAACGATATTATCCCGATAGTCCATACGCTTACGACATCTAGCCGCTCCTTTGGATTCACTATTGGTGGGCTCATTTCCATCAATAAACGAGTTGTTTTACAGGTTAGCAAAGCTCTAGACAGAATTCTGACCATTATTTGCAACTAGGTTTAAATTTTCCATTTACCGGAACTACGTACGTTTTGTTGTTGTTTTTCTGCAGCTCATGGTGTGCATATCCGGCTATATGACCTTTATAATTGATCGCACGGATCATGAAAACAGGAATCTGGCTGCCGGCGTCATGCAATTAAATAGATTTATTTGTCACCCACGGGGTGACCACGCAAATGTCTCGAATATTGGCAATCCCGTATGATCACTGACGATAGTTCAGAATTCAGATTTACTGTATTTCCGCAAAGTTTTAATTTTCAGCAGATTATGCACAGGTTATGTACAGATTGCTATTAACATGTACAAGCTATGTAAAGATTATGGCGAACTTACACACAAAATATTTTATGTTTATGCGGCACGCAACGACAGGTGCGTGATAACGTGTTATAAGTATACGTAAGCATAATACGTAATAAGAGGATATGTAATAAGAGTTCTAGATCTCATTCATGCGTAAGCAAATAGGAATTCTCATTCATAAAAAAACGACTTTGAAATGACTTTTCAGCTTTTTCATCCGACCAAATGCTGCGCTTAAATGTCAAGGGAATGTTAAGGGAAGCCGAGCAGAAAAACAAATCCTCTTCCTTATATAATTAAAGCTAACGCCCATGCTGTGGCATTTAAAAGGTGGTCGACTTTGTGTAATTTGAATGCATCCCAGACGTGGCACAGCTACGGTTGTAAGGTGCAAAAAGGACTGTTCGAACAAATTCATCCTTTAGAAAATTTTTTGCCATGTTACGCTCTTCGTCGCCGATTTGCGCAGCCAAGAGAATGTATCCAAGTACACTGAAGACAATCTAACAATGACAAAAATTTCATTTAACGGATTATTTCTGTTTTCACCAATGAGTTTATCTGTTCTGGTACCAATAAAACTAAAGCAAAGTATTCGCTAAAGCTTTTAAGCTTATCTTTGTTCAGATTGGGCCAGGTTTGCTGTTTCCAGCAATAAACTACAAATACTTACTGTACAGGCATGTTCCCGCGTTATCACGATGCCAAATATTTCAACTCCCAACTGCTCTCCCTTGCAGCATTTTACATATGATACCAATGGCTGGAAGTCATCTTTAGATTCTGTCTGAATGGAGACAAATCTACGTAGAGTCCGGAGAAATTCAGTGTTCTACAAAAATGGTGGGTATTCCGATCTGTTTCGGTTATTTTGCAATGAGGAAATTTCATCTCCTACTGATTGCATTTAAGTCGTTTCTTTTTCTGAATGTAAGGTAGCTACGAATTGGGTTGGTTTTATTGAATTGTGTACCTTTTCGAGTAGAAACAGTGCAGAAGCCAGTTGGGCGGCAATCATTGTGGCAGTTAAGAAGAAATCCACGATAGAGCTCGCGCTCATAGTATCGCCAGTGACAACATTAAGACAGACTATCTGGACCATAACGCTAAAGGAGAACAAATCGTCAAACAGTAGAAACGCTGCAATCCAGGAAAAACATTTGTTGAGATGCCGAATCATAGCCAATAATTCCGAATGATCCTGGAGACATCGTAATTTCTCGACGCAGCGGGTGATGCGTGTGTGCTTAATTTCGTTGGTTAGGGAACACAGCACCATACCCAGCATCAACGGCCAAAGAACCAGAAAGCACTGGGTATTTTTAAATCCGATATAGGAGCTTAAATGAAATAAAAGCTGGATCACAAGGAGAATATCTGCTTTCGCCTCACTGAGAGACTGATTGGGAAACCGATTTAGGAAAGCAGTAAGGAAAATTTCCCGAACGAACACCAGCTCCTTTATGCTGGTAATAAAGTAGAAGAAAGCATTAACTGCCAACAAACAACCGGTTAGTAAAATAACGGCCACATCCCGCGGTGTTAAGTACTTCTTAAAATGCCATACAAACGCTGTCATTAATCCATATAGATTGCGGTGACGCCAGAGTAAGGTCAGAGCGCAAAATGCTCGAATGATGGGTAACAGTTGGCCCGGGATCGCCATTAACAGTGCCGGTACGGTGGGTTGGGGCTTCCAGAACAGCCGCAATAGGCTTGCGTGTGAGGTAAACTGCAGTCCGATATAGACGCTCATAAGGAGCGTGAGACGCTTGCGGTACTTCTGTGGGGAAACGGTAAGGTAGCCGCATGCGTGAATGGTTATGAGCCAGAGAGCAACGAAGAACTGCAAGGCTTTAACGCCCATACGTGCAGCGAGGAATGCCATAATCGTCCTACGCGATAATCTACAACTTTTAGCTTGTCAAAAATATTGGTACGTGATTTTCGCGAAGGGAGTAAATGCAGATCTGCACCGTGAAACTTAAAAACAGTTCTTAATTTTCGCTAACCACCAACTATGATAATAATTTATCCCGGTTATGAATCTGTGATAACTGTATCCGTGGGATGCACAATTTACTCTTGTGGATCAAGAAATGATCTGACTCGATGCACACGCATTCATGATTTAATCACCAGCAACGCAAGCTCAGCAAGATAGTATTTGCAATGCACATCCTGAGCAAGGTCACGATAATTTGCGGAAGCCATGCTAAGAAAATAAGAGTAAAATGGGATCTGTGCCTTGCCGCTCATTAAACAGTAAGTAATATTTTTGCAAGCCCGCGGCTATATTCCAGCTACCATACTGCCGCTATTTTCGGAATTTCAAGGTCACTATCGATTAAATGGTAGGCAGCATGGGATTAGGAATCGTCACAGCCAAGCGGCGGAGAGCAGAGCATGTTTGTAATGAAGACGGACTTTCAACATTAATTTCAGAGTCGAAATCGACGACATTATTTAACGGTCCGGAATGATTGATTTGAGCTTTGATTGTGTTGGATGGTACTACTGTACTCGTATAAAATGTTAGATCATGTACAGGTTGCATATGTTTCCTTTCTATCCAAAACAAAGTAGATTAACCAAACTACAGTACTGTCTTCGTCAGCACTAACGACAACCATGCGTGACTTTTATTTTGCAAAATGGTCGCCTTGCTAGCAGAATTGCACTTACTGTACAGTACATATAGACTATAGTGGTAACAAGTACAACAGTCAGTCCATTGTGTTACTCCGGCAAGCAACTCATGAAGTTTATTGAGGAAATTAAAAGTATTTCTTTTTCGGAGGCGAATATTCATGGCACTGAAAAATTAGTGAATCTTGCATGCATAAAATGGGTCATAGATGAAATGGTGCTGTGATTGCAAAGAGTAGTAAACGTCGCATGAAGAAGATCGCTGGTCGAACGGGTTTTTGACGTATCTCGCTCGTTGTCGATAACTTGCGCGGCTAAAAGAATGTAACCAAATATGCTGAGAGCAATCTGCAAAACAAGCAATTCATTTATAAAAAGAAATCTCCGTGGATAACAAACTGAATAGAGCTGTGAACCTTAAGGTATACAAAGCGCAAAAAGGTACAAGCGAGGTATTCCCTATAATTTTGTTTCATTTTGTATTATGGCAGCGGCACTGCTAATTTTGTCGGCAATATTCACCCCGTAAGCGATTTCCCGGGTTATCACTATCCCAGCAATCTCGACTCCCAAATGTGTGCCTTTATAACGTTTTGCATACACATGCATCGATTGCAAGTCATCCTTGGTTTCGCGGTGCTCGAGAGCTGAATTTCTTAATCCTTGAAGAAATTCGGCATTCTATGAATAATCACAGCATTGCACTACCGAACAATGAAATTAAATGAGTTTTTACCGTACCTTTTCGTATAAAAAGACAGCAGAACTGATTTGTGCGCTTATCATAGTGGCTGTTAAGCACACATCGACGATAGATTGTGCGCTCATTCTATCACTCGTGATAACGTTTATACAGATTATTTGCGCCATACCGATGAAGGCAAACGCATCTTCAAACAGAAGAATCGGTTGAATCCATGAAAAGCATTTATTCAACTGCCTTATCACGGTGACGATTTCGGCATGTTCCTGAAGGCAGCGCGCCTGCTCAATCGTGCTCACCGTGTCGATTTCGCGGATTTCTTTATTAAGAGATTCCAAAACCATACCGATCAGTAACGGCCACAAAACCACAAAGCACTGGATGTTTTTGAAACCGATGAAAGACGCTATACCAAAAATTGACTGAAGAATCAAGATCACTGTAGCCCATCGAGAGTTCTGAGCAAGGTTAGCGAATAGCTGTAGAAAACGGTTAACAATCGTCTCTTGTGATGACGATATCTCCATAATCGTGATTGTTGCATAGAAAAAGGCGTTCGAGGCCAACATACAACTGACCATGAGAAAAAAGGTTACTTTCACAGGTGACAAGTATTTCTTATAGTTGAAGACAAATGCGCTCATTAATCCACAGACATTCCGTTGGCCCCACAGCAGTGTAACGGCGGAGCAGGCACGGGTGAAAGGCAACAGTTTATTGGGAATATTTAGCAGTATTCCCGATACACTTGATGGAGGCACCCAGAACAGCCGCGCCGCCAAGAGATTTGCCGCGAACTGCAGGGTAACGTAGACGCCCATGAAAACTATGAGCTGGATGCGGCATTTTCTTGGCAGAGCGGTGAAATATCCGCACGCATGAATGGTCAGCAACCATAGTAAGCTGGAGTACCGCAGAGCTTTAATCCGGAAGTCGGAATTTTTGCTAGCCATTTTAACAAGTGAAATCGGGTTATAAATCAATGATTGTTAAAGCATAACAACTTATAAAGTACCACCAGCCGGTATTTCAGTTCTTCCTGACGCGCGGCAAACGGTAGTTTTGGCGGAAATAACCGCGTAGACGGTCTGATAACTCTGATTAAAGTTTTAGATACAGTCGTCAGCAATTAAATTACGGATTAACTAATGCAGCGCTTTTCGCGATAAACGCTGTTTTTGTAACTGTATTTAGGGGATAGTACGTGGCACGTGCAGGCGTTTCATTCCCGCATGATACTTATTTTATGTGCAAATTAAGAAGCAGCAGGCCGGAGCAACGTTCGCTCCCTGTTGGGCTACCTGAAAGCCCGCCTTCTTGTTTTTACTTTTGCTGTGGATTAGATAAGCCAGACGGATGATCAAACAACGCTTTCTCTGCGGTAGTCATGAATATATATTGGTGCTTATGGTATCATACTTTCACTGACTATTTGAAACTGATCAAGAGTTTGACAAAGTTATTAACAAGAAAGTGAGGTTTAGGTTGACCCACCTGTTATTCGTTAAACATTATGGAATACAGTGAACGAGACTACTGCAACTAAGTACTTGTCATTCAGATCGATTTTCGATTGCCGGTTTTTTCCGGACTATCGCGCTTGGTTTTTACTCACTTCCTACAGCTAGTAAGCTCAAAAAACATATCACAACCGCAGATAAAATAAGTTAACTGAAGAATTTACACTGCGGGCTTCGAAACAGCAAATTTTCAAAAGCAGGTCCACACTTCAATACAGATACTAAGAAACGAACGAATGAGGCAATAAAGGTTTCACATATAATTTTGGTCTGTGCATAGAAAAAATGCTCAAATTACATACATGGCAGAGCGTTCATTGTTAAATCAGACGCCGTAGAAAAGATTCTGTGAAACGATACTCCATACTTCAGCCGACCGCCATCTGCAAGTACTTGCCCTAATCGACCTCCAGAAGCAATTCACCACGATAAATTAACGCCGAGTGGAACTGGCGCCATAGCATGATTGCGCTGAATACTGCGCAATGTATAACAGGTAAATGTCTTCAGTTTCCGAACATCCAGGTTAATTAGACTTTCCATCGACCATCGCTCACCTCGGTAATGTACGCTAGCGCGTGGATCAGCGCTCTGTAGATTGTGTAGTACCTAAAAATAATAACGTAGTGCGATTAAAGCCATCACTACAAAATATATAATATTAATTTGATGTGCTTACTAATCCTCAACTCCGATGAAAATCCGGCACTTACCGATAAGACTTTAGAGTGTAACGAAGGTTCCAAATTCTCCTTATTAGCGGCACGGTAATGGGCATCCCGAATCCAAGTAGCCAATGAGGAAAGATCACATTCGTTAAGCGAAGGACAGCAATTATCCAATACTGTCCACCAATCCGGCACCGTCTTGCGCTGATCACGGCTAATTCGCCCGGCTCGAATCTTGACAATAATATCCCCAAGGAAGCCACCGAATAGGACCATCGTAATATTCCGTAATACCAGCTGCTGACAAACCCTCATGTACGAATTTATCTCCTCGGTCAGTTCCACAATAAAATCTGCCGCTGAATTTTCACCGCGCTTCTTAGCATACATCATCCGAAAAACATTTGTTAGAATTAACGTCTCGGCCGGATGATAGCCGCCTTCGCTAATAATGCGCTGGAGGAAGCCACCGTGACACGAAGGCATCTGGTCCTTCCAGACTTTCATGGATTTGCAGCCATCAATCACGACGACCTTGTTCCAGCAATTGAATAAACAGGCAGCATGGAGATAATCGCCTTCTTGGATGTAAGCGTAGGCCGATGGATACGGGCCATTTCGCAATAAGACCAAATAAGCAGCGGCGGGTGATGTCAGGATATTTTTCCATGTAATACACACCCGGCGAAGTTTGCACTTCTCGATGCTGGTCACGAAGCAAAACATTTCCAGTAAAACTTCCGTAGACAGACAATGGATAGTGCAGTCATTGTGAATGGAATCCTTTTGACTATCCTGTGGCAAAGAATAAGTTGTGTCGTCGGAGAGCAGCACAAAATCCATCCATTTTAGCGTAGCTAATCCATTAGCAAACCGAACTCCAGAGGAGCCATCCGTCAGCGGTAATTTCCATTCCTGAGATGTCCGGATCAACTGCTCCACTAAACCGTTGTTCCTGGTTTTCTTACATCGGGCAGTAAGCGCTCCTTTCTAAAATTAAACCAAATTAAGGATTTAGCAGAGGTTATAAATGCTAATAACAGGAAGATCCTGATTTTCAGATGCACATCGAGTTCTTGAAACTTACATCGGTACGCGCGCTGTGACCAATCATAGCATGGTAGCGGTCGCCTTTTACTACCAACGCCGGCGTTAAGTGGCCTTCCGTGGAAGGTGTCCGAATCCGATGCGCAGGCACGATGCATTTCATCACGGTTCCGGCGATCGGAATGCGGACAAAGCCGAAGGATCGAAGTGCAAAATCGCCGAGTAGCATGGTGCCGGGGTACCATTTACACGCCTCGGCGGGATGGAACCGAAGTAACACCTCCACGGGAAACTCTTCCTTCTCATCTGGAAATTGTGGGAGAACGTTATCTATGAACTGGCGTTGCCTTAAAAACCTAGGTCAGGTGTTTTAAATACGAAAACAAGTGCTGTCATTTTTGAATAGTAAAGATCATTCTTAATAATTTTATTCTGTGTAATGTAACCAAGGAGACATTCAACATTAATTGCTTACCAATGGAACGAGTGATATCCCAGCTAATGGTCGTAATATCGTCAAACAGAGACCGATTTCTGTACCGATAAATCCTGCCAAATGGAACAAATTGAGGTGCGTGCTCCTTCCCACATCCAAAATCGACAAGGAACCCTTCGTCTCCACTATCTGTAATCCGTCCACAGTGCAGCAGTCCGTCGTTGCCTTGAATATCAACCAGGTTCCATTCATATCCTTCAGCTGCGGACTGGGTAACGAAAGTCAAATACTGTAGCGATGTAATATTTTCCATCTTAATTACTACAAAATTGCATAGAAGATGCTGCAACCGTTTGTACAAATAGCCCCAGAAAGATGAAAAAGAAGCAGGAATTAGTTTGGAAATTCGGTATTTTATGCCTTTTTCTACCAGCAAATTCATTATGGCGAAATAATCATCCGTTATTATGGCGAGGAAAAACCTTAGCATAGCTGACGGCATTTCTTATCCGGGTCTGAACTTTCAAGCAAACGCTACCAGCGTTGTTAAATATAAAACCTCCCGGATGCAATTGAACGTCTTCGTTGAAAAGGCTGCACTTACGTCAAAATGCCCGTTGCCTTAATGGGGCGCTTTGCCAAGAAAGTCTCGTTGGTCTTGGACTGAATGATAAAAATTAATATTTGTTGTGCGAATTTTCTCAGACGTTTGAAACTGATAGTAAGATTTTTTAAGACTTCGTAGGATGATGGAAGAGTATGTACATTGTACAAAATCTTGGAAAAAGGGATTTTGGTACAGAAATTAAAAATCTCTGTGATTATTACAGTAAAGCTTAAACAATGCAGATGATCATTAGAGAGGCATTATATTAAAGTACTACTTATGTATTCAATTTTGTCTTTAGTCTGCATTCTTCCTTTTGCTGATAATGAATTTTGTGTTTCGATGACGGCTACCGCAGCGAGTTGTGACACTGCGCAAATCAGGTAGTGCTGCGACAATTAGAAGCGGATCGAGCAAATCTTGTAGGACATACAGCACAAGTGCAACATCCGTAACCACGTTCGGTACAGTTGCAATATAGAACGTATCGACAACATCTAGAAAATTATACGGCGTCCAGCACAGTACTACACTGGCCGTTAGAACGGTCAAGATAAGAAATTTCCCCCGACCTAAAATCGTCCTCCCGACTGGCGTAACGGTGCGGAAGCGCTTTAACTCCCCCAGTATTATAGCGACGTACGCCGAGATCATTAGTAACACCGGCACATTATACACCACGATCAGCACGACCTTGACCCAAACATCCAGCGCTTTTCTGGCGAGTCCGCATGACGCTGCGGCATCCAGATAGACGACGGTATTGACAATCACTCCCGGGAGACCAATAGCATGGACATATACAGCATTTCCGGTGATTATGTAAACGGCGGTCTTGAAGTTATGATACTGTCGATAGGAAGCTGGTCCGTACAGTGCCCACACCCGTACCGCGTTGATGGCCACGTTGAGGTGAATGGCCACTCCGGATGTCACCCAGGCCGTGTAGATGTGCAGAGAACAGACAACAGTGTTCGTGCAAAAATCCGTCCAGTATAAACACACCGAATCAGTTAAAACAGGAAAGCAATAAACCGCATTGCAGATCGTTAGAGCGAGAAAATACACGCTGAAGGATGTAAGGAGATGACGGTGTAAAATAAAGATCAGTGCCACGATGGTGTTGAGGAGGAATGCCAAGAGAGTTATGGCAATGGTCACAGCGTCGATCCACAATACACCCGAGTAAGGCTGAGAAGTATCGGTTACCGATGAAGTATTGGTTGCATTAGTATCGTTCATCCCGATCCCTGACCGATATATAACATTACTACGAGTACATATCATATGTAATATTATGTTTATGTAACGAAATGTGGGTTTTTGATGAAGGTAAAACATGTGTATAAACGGTAAGCTGCAGCCTACTTAACTTTCACAACATCCTTTGAAATTGTTCCCGGTTTAGTGCCGTATTTTCGTAGTGCAAAGCATGTCGAGATAGAGCCCCGTGGTAAAATAAACGCACCATGTTTATTCAGCGTGGATGTGTTAGCGCAGCTGTTAAGCAACTTTGAATGGCATTTAAATGGACTGATAAGCGTGCTGGAAAACAGCCGCTTTGTTTGAATGATTATCTGTACGTGGTAGGTAGGTACTAGGTAATACTAAATAGTAGATTGATAGCAATGCCTCCGGTGCCTGTCGGCGTCTGATATCAATGCCTCCGTGGTCCCCATATTTCCAGAAAATTTCAGCGGCAAATGCATACTGGAAATGTAAAACTTTTGTGAGCAGGATTTTTGCAACATTAACTGTCTTAATACTTTTAAATTATCTGATTAAAACTTAAAGGAGAGCCGGAATATGAAATTTGCCGAAGTATAACTTATTCACATCGAAACTATGTAAATAAGGAAGGCAAAACTGAGGGTATTCATCCGATTCCTAGCGCTGTTCCGCTTGGATTAACATTCTGCTGTTTATGGATAAAATTAAAATCTTTAAGTAAACATGGGCGAAATACGCCTGAAACGTATTTACACTTTCTCCTTTTTGCTAAACGTCTGTTACAGTAAAATTAATGGCACCTTCGAAGTGCAGTAATGGAGTTAATAATCAGCAATCATTTTCCTGCAACTCAAGCGCTCTTTATGCTAACGCGGTCATAAAGAAGTACTGCACTTCCACAAGGATTAATCAGTGATGAAATGCATTCAAAGACATGTGATCATTACACGATGTTCTTAATACAAATGCGGTATTAACTAAGAAAAGATGCTGCAAGGGAAAAATCGTAATCACGTGTTTGTGTGTAACGCAAAAGAAATTTGAACACAATGAGCAACTTTTAGTGAAACATAAATTCCGTCAAGCAGAATGCGTGCGCTGGTTACGGTGCTCAGTTACTCGAAGCCAGCGAAGGCCAGGCGCTGCTGATCCAGCGGAACGTCATCCTTATCCTGCAGTTTGACCATGTCCAGGTGGACAGTGCCAGACGTCCCACCGCGCAGACGGAGAACCATGTGCAGCGTAGACTCTTTCTGGATGTTGTAATCGCTGACCCGTCCATCCACCAGTGGTCGACCTATGAGCCACATAAACATGAATGAATATGAATTATGTGTATGACTGAATTAGAGACAAAAGGTCACTTGACAGTAGCAGTGCGTAATTTTTACTTAGCCCTAGTTAGTACTGAGCCCTCTAAAAACGTCTGCACAGTGCACATACTGGCTTCTTATCTACCTGTACGGTCTTCGCGCGCATACAAATGAGCAGTATTTCTAAAATTAGAAATGAGTGATCTTTCAACTTGAATTAAGAAACTCGAACTGACTGCAACAAAACAAAAGCAATAAAAAAAGAATTTACACGAAAAATGAAAAAAATTTTGGCATCTGATATTAATTTTTTACACCCAAAAATAATTTGATATATTAGATTAGATATGTTGTTTATGTAAGATAATATTTAAGGCCAGTTAAGGGAAAACGGAAATTGCGTACGCGTACCTGCAAAAATCAGTCGCTGGTGATCGGCTGGAATTCCTTCTTTCTCCTCCAGTTGTGCCTTCACGTCCTGAATCGTATCGGAGGGCTCCACATTCACCGAAACAGTTTTGCCAGTTATGGTCTTCACGAAAACCTGCATTATGAATGCTTACTGAGGAATTAAAAGGTCACTGGTAGTGTAAAACGTTTTGACACAAACTCATGAAACAAGAAACAACGGAGAAAAAAGTGTAAAAAGTTTTTGTGGATCGTGCGAAACAGCTATTTATAATGACCTGTCATGTTTGTTATGGGGCTTTGACTGCCTGTAAAAGCAAGAACTGCGAAAAGGCGGAATCAGCTTAATCGCAGCCAAATAAGCCAATGCAGAAACTGAATTAGAAGAAGCCACAAAGATGCCGTCCTTTCCCTTTCAACACTCTAAATGCAGGTTCTGTGACCCAAATTCGCTTGTCAGAACATACTCAGGCATGCTTTAGCCCGTACCAACTTGGTTCAGGAAACAGAGCAAAGTGGCAACAAATCATAAGCGTAAAACCTAAAATATAGGGTCATCCGAAGCAGTGCAGCCGTACAGGTAAATGGTCGTTCAATGACGTAGGGGGCTGGAGCACATGGGTCAAGGTCCACGTTTTACAGATACTTGTTTTGCAGATGTTTTATACTCGCACTGTCGCACATGATTACTCCAGCAATGTCAGAAGTGTAAGAAGTATATCAATTAATATCTTTATTCCTGGTTTTGTAATGTGTAGCCCTCTAAGTTAAATGGAAATTATAAACTGCCATTCTGCTTGCTCATTTAGTCAGTTCTATCATAATCCAAATTTAATACTCGTATTATTTAATCACTGTATTCCTGAATAATATTTGATTCGAGAGGAAGTGTTAAACAATAAGCGGTTTGTATTGCACTCTGCAGTCATGCAATCATAGTGTAGAAAGTGTAAGAAAGAAACCCTTTTAATTTGATGGTTTACATTGGGTTTACATTGATGGAATTTCACTTTACGGTTGCCGGCATCGTACGAATATATCCAACACATCGGAACAAACTACAAACCGTCACCCGCAAATCGGACACCGTGGCCATAATCAGCAAAGGGTCAAGTAAACTCTGAAGTACATAACACACTAGCGTCATATCCGTTACGGATTCCGGTATTACCACGTTGGAGAATGTTTCCACTGCATCCAGAAAATTATAGGGCGTCCAACAGAACACCACGGCAATGGTCAGCGTAGTCAGGACGGCAAATCCGCTGTTATACCGAGCGGATCGTTTTACTCCTGTTGGGCCGGTTGACCTTAACCGGTTCAGCTCTTTGGTGCAGATCGCGATATAACCAACAACCATTAGTATCACTGGCAAATCGTAGATGGCAAGCATGATAATCTTCACCCAGACATCCAGAGTGGCGCGATCGATGCGGCAGACATCCGCAGCCGGAAGATATGTAACCGCGTTAAAGATCACTCCCGGGAGACCGATGATGTGCACGTATGCAGCCGCTCCTAAAAATAGAGTTAAAATCAATTTTTCGAGGTTTAAAAATCCACATGTAGATTTATTTCAAAACCGAAGAGGTCTTCGTGTGCTGGAAATAGGAAAAATAATTTTTAATAATATAATAATTTCTTAAGAGGTCGATTTTAAGCGAAGAAATAACAGGATTCGATAGAGATGCGAAGAAAGACAGTTGACAAACAAAAATTATTAATTTGAGTGTGAACTCATTTATCATGATAATCATGAGTCATCTAAAGCGAACAGATTTCGGAAAAGTGGTGCAAATACAGAAAATATTTTGTTTCGAATTTCGCTTAATTAATTTTACATCAACGCAAGAGCGGCTCAAAAATGTTCGAATTTTAACCTACCTATAATGATACAAACGGCAGCCCTGAGGTTGTGTTGCTGTCGGTAGGAGAGTGGAAAGTACACTGCCCACACCCGGTTAGCGTTGATCATAACGTGCATGTGGATGGCCACGCCGGAAATGACCCAACCGGTGTACAGATGCATCGTGCAGAGAACTTTGTTCCGACAGAAATTGGTCAGTCGAAGGCAAACAAAATCCGCAAAGAACGGAAAGCAGAAGACGGCGTTAGAGGACGACAGAGCGATAAAATACACGTTGAATGGTGTACGTAATCGTCGGTACATGGCAAACAAGCAGGCTACGATAATGTTGAAGAAAAACGCCAAGAGTGCCACGGTGAACATCAGCGGATCCAGCCATATCTCGTCTGGGTAACGTTGGGAAATGGTCGTCGGGATAGTGGCGTTGAGCTCCAAGCTAATGTTCATATTGGTCAATACAAGAAATATAAGATGGGCATCGTACGGTATAAAAACATCAGTCGCGGAGAAACTGCATTTGGATGCAGTTTTTTTTTTATAAAATGATTGTCAGAGTTGTGTCCCGTTGCGAGTTGGTGTGGATACACCGCTCTTGCAAAGTATTTGTGAAGTGAGGCAGAGTGTCTATAGGGAATAACGGTAGTTTTCTGAGTGTGAGGATTATTTACTTAAAACAGGTGCTATCTGGATATCCACGATGGGATTAGGCACACCGGCATTTAACACGTAGAGTAATCTTTGACAAGTAAAGTACCAGTACTTCTCTTATGAAATGCGGCGAAAAAACGTAGATGTTTCGTTATAACGCATGTTGTGCAAATAAACACTTCTCTGTTCGTATCCAGTCATTAACAATTTTACGCACACCGGATGTGCTTCCGCCGCGTAAAATCCTGTAAGAGGGTAGATCTGCAGTTTCTACGTATGTTTGCATAATGTTTAATAACTGTGAGTACTCTCCGGTGAATAAACATATTTTTGCCTTTGACCTTATAGTTTTCAGTCAGTACAATTATTTAAATTTTTAATCTCCTCTAAATTTTCTGTTTACCATCCGACGCACACCAGGTTTATTACAAAGTAGTTCGGAAATGCAATAATTCGATTATTTCTGTAATTAATGGAAACCTAAATTTCATAATTAACTGCGCTTGTAGCGTTAGTACATGCATGCAAGCGGGCGTTATTTCTTTTAAAACTTGCGTACATAACATGTGTAAGCTAGGTATAATGCTGCAACTGTAAATGTGTGCTTCACGCGAGAGTGAGTTTGTTTATAGCACCTAATAGATGCATCAATAACTGACTTTGTGTGCCAGGAACAAAGGCAAAAAAATGTGTAGAAATGACAACATGTATTTCTTGCACTGTCTCTTCTTAGCAGCAATGAAAAGGTATGTGTTTATAGATCAGTACATAAAACGGCAAATTCCATTAACATAACGGAAACTTTCATGATAACGGTTTAAATTAGTAGTTACAGTGTCTCCAGTATTCGCGAACATGAACAGTA
Source organism: Paramacrobiotus metropolitanus (assembly GCF_019649055.1). Lineage (NCBI taxonomy): Eukaryota > Metazoa > Tardigrada > Eutardigrada > Parachela > Macrobiotidae > Paramacrobiotus > Paramacrobiotus metropolitanus. The sequence continues at coordinate 265,875 of NW_026570274.1, forward strand.
TCGTAAAACACATTCGTGACAATTCCCCCGTAGAGGAATTGAATACGTAGGCGGTGGTTATATCATTAATACACAATACAAATATGCAGTGAAAAATTTGAAAAAAAGTTAAATTTTACCGTCTCACCGAATTTCTTTTGCACGACTGCAGTGTTTGCAAAGGAAACCTTCACGGATTGAAAAACTGCACCCATACCAGCGGACCATCGCTTCCAGTGTTCCCTTTCATTATGGCTACACCGGTGATTTGGGTGCAGTTTTCCGATCTATGTATTTAGGATTCCTTTGTAAAACACTGCAGTCGTGCAAAAGAAATTCGGTGTGGATACTGGATACTGATAGTGAAAATACGCGTTTCACTGAGGCCAGTTAAATCGGAACCATGTGTTCATCTGCGTACGAGTTGTCTAGTTCTAACGTAGATTTTCTAGAATTTTGGAATGCCTGAACTATTCTGATGTGCAGCAATACGTTATTTTGACATGCATTGTTCATCTTGGACACAACATTCTTGTCCTGGGAAACGAGCAATTAAGTGTTCCAGTTCAATAATTTTTTTCTGAGCGCAGATAGTATGGAGAGTAAGGTGAGTCATCCACTGATACTGTCGTAGGACAATAGGAATGCAAGGCTGCTGCCCAACGATTGTATGATTGCTTTTTGAATACCGACCGTCTAGCTTTGCGATACATGTACAGCATCCCTTCACTATTCGAACGGGAATCCGACAGAGAATCGGCAACTGAACAGACAGGATTGAGGCTAACCTTTAGTGTCCTTTACTTTCCATCTTTTCCCCGTTAGAGGATAGACAGACGCAAAAGCTCAGAACAGACAGAATCATCCTGACCTTTCAGTAACCTTTCAGTTACACGTTGGATCCTATACTAATATAATATATAGACAGACTACGTCTGCCATATGTTATATTAGGCTTGCCCGTTTCAACCGTGCAGCGCCTACGTAAAACTTGGAAATTGATAACACACAGCACATAGTCTGTATATTCTTAATTTTAACTGGTCGAACTATTTTCCACAGCAAAAGCTTTTCTGAACTAATTTAAAGCTTACTGTTGTTGTTGATACAAAAACATATGCTGTTTTTGTATGACTGACAAAATGAGTTACCGCATTATTGCTTTTCTTATGCTGGTATCAGCTGGGAATATTGGTCAACCGGCAACAGCTGATAACTGCCCAACCGGCTGGAATCAGAATCGCACAAGTTGCTACTATACCGGCGAAATATTCACGGGGTGAAGCAGAAGAAACCGTTCGCTGATATGCAGAAGTACTCGTACTCTAGAAAGTTTCAAAAAAACATAAAAGAATCGCTGTTTTAGGCTGACATATTACGATGCCGCTGCATTCTGCCAGTCGTTTGGCCCCAAATCTCATCTTGTGGAAATTAACGATATGGACGAGTATGTGTTCGTAAAACATACTGGTAAGAGATACTGGTACATCGCCTGATATACTCGTATTCGCATAAGCTTCCCATTAGCGCTCTTCTGCAGCACTCAAAAAATTGGCTAATAATTATATACGTTGATATTAACACTATAAAATACATTGTATTTGCTGCAGCCAAAACTGTAAAATGGACGGATGGGCCATGGATTGGAATGTTACGGCTGTCCGATCGCAACCAGTACACGCTACCTAGCTTGCATAAAGAATCCAGGGATCCTACTTTAAATCTTGGTATGAGAAAGAAGGCACTGATATACGTATGATTCAGAGATTGCACCTGCCCTTATAAATCATATTTAAAAAAATTTTATGGAGGCATGCCCGTTCATCAATTCTTGCCTGTCTGCTTTATTACAGCTGTATTCATTTTTTTCCGTAGTAATCGAGAAGCTAACCTGGAACGACCACGAAGCGGCTTATCAGAATACACGATGTAAGGTTTGCAATGAATTTTGCGGATAACGCACATGTAAAGAAATACTGGTCGTAAAAACTGAGATATATAATACGAAAGACATTTATATTTGTATAACCAAGATCACATGGCGCGTAATTGCAGTTGTAAGATTTCCGGCTCAGCGAGGACATGCCCGTCGCGGGAACTGCGGCGGGATGAACAGCTACGGGAATTATCTCGGCTTCTGGGATTGCACTCCATCGGGTAGTCCGTGGTGTGAGATTGATCTGGCTTGAAATACTATGCGGAGTGTGATTTTACATGTACGAGACAGAAAGTATTACAAACGAATACTGAGACAAACCAACGTTTGCACACAAATAGGTTTATACAGATTTACTTTGGTGTTTCAAGTGTTTACTCGTTGCATTGTTGCCGTTCGTTTGAATGTTTTGCGTGTGTGTAATCATGAAGCTTTAATCTGCCAGAATTACCTGGTATGCATAGGTACAGTACATCAGTCCATATATCTATATGACGGCAGATGATTTTCATTTGTCTTGTAAACTTGAAATGAATAAAGTTGGTGAAGAGCTCATTTATAACATTGCAACGAAATTACTGTTACTTGTTAGTGTCAAAAAAACATATTTTTTGTAATTTGCAATTCTGTATAGTATAGACATCTGTTTGCCTTCCCGTTCAAATTTATAATGCTTGGAGATTGCATAATTTTTTCCTTAACTGTGCAACTGCATTCATCCACTGTAAGTCAACAATACTACTGCACACACTGCCGTTTTAGGATTGCACAAAACAACAAAATTCTTAGTTCAATCTTTCCTGGCAAGTGCCCAAAACAGCTGCAGATGGTATCTGTAGTATAAAATTATGCAGGTTCGCAAGTGTGCAATTCTAAGCAATAGATATAGCGTAAAGTATTAGCTCCACAGAAACGCGAAATTAGGGTATCTGACAACTGGTGCGTAACCGTGACCAAGACATTTCTTTTTTGAAAGCACTTTCCTCTCATTTAGGTGTAAGCCTTAAAGAAACAATTAACACTGGTTTTTTTTACAAGTGCGCTAGATCCACTCATTATTTTGAAGTTATGCAAATTTCGAGATTTCAAAAAGCTTGGGCGTGTACAGACTCACTACAAAGTACGTGGTTGACATTAATGTACCAGTGTACAGTACGTGAGGTTTTTCCCATTACACCAGGAAAAGGTAAACAGCATTCATTAATGAATAACATGCGGTAATAATTTCAATACACCTTGCACCCTTCTAAGCTTTCTTTAAAATACTATGGAGAGTACCATGTACGAGTATTTCTCCTTTCTCTACCTAGGACTTAATTGATTTCACGCAAGAGCGAAGCTATTTATTGCAAAACAAAAGAGAAAACATTAGTAACTGTTGATTTCCCGATGCACAGTAGAAGTAACGCTGCTATGAAATCATTTACTTGCACTTTTGCTTTCGGTATAACCATTAGAATATGGAGGACAAGCGGGAAACGGTACATTCCATGCAGTAAATGAAAGAACTGTCCATCAAAGCCTGTGTATGTATGCTCCTACTAAGTAAAGATTACTGTGCACTGTGTGCAGTGATAGAGTTTTGCTATAAAGAAGCATCAAATTGCTTTAAGTACTTTCAAACTCAAACTGAAAAGCCACCCATAAAATTATCCTTTTCTGCAGAGCGTGAACAGTGAACGCGGCTTAAGAAATTTGATCAGGTTGTTTAACGTAATTGAAATTATCTTGGTTGTTCAGCATTCTGCATTAATAATGCTAACTTTGGAACCTGCACGTTTTAAATGCCTCTGTGTCGGTTTCGTGATGATCTGGTTATTCGGAATAGGACCCAACCTAGCCGTCGCCGACTGTCCAAACGGCTGGAATCGGAATCGCACAAGTTGTTATTACACCGGGCAAACATTTACTGGGTACGCAGAGCTTATCAGTTTCATTATATATGTACCTACGACCGTAGATTATAAATATAGATATAAAAGAAAACTTGCACGAAAAAGTAATAATTGCAGATTGACTTATTACGATGCCGCATCATTCTGCCAGTCTTTCGGTCCAAAGTGTCATCTGGTGGAAATCAATGACATGGACGAATATTTGTACATCAAGGACACTGGTAAAACGAGACAAATTTATTGTTGTCTAAGAACCCTGGAACCATTTGTTGTATTTGTCACCGTAGCGAAGTCTGTAACGTGGACCGATGGACCATGGATTGGAATGGTGCGTCTTACTGATTCGCAGTACTTTATGTTGCCTTCTGTGCGCCGGGAATCTGACGATCAGGCGCTAAACTTAAGTACGAGTACGAATGTAGTTCATCTGAAATATTATCTTTTCAACTGAATAATCATACCTGGTATTTTGTTGTCATGTTTTAGTAATGCAAAAATTATCTTGGAATACGCGTCAAGCTGCCTACCAGGATGTCGGCGGATGTAAGTAGTTAATTAGCTGAATAAATAATAAATAAATGGCACAGTGAAGTAGTAGCATCAAGTGGATGCAAAATATCGCGATAATTCTTTAACATACTTTCCGGATTCATTTGTTTAGCAGTTGTTTTTGTTATTAAACATTTTTCCTTAAGCAATAACAAATAAAGATAATAAGAAATTTATGAGATTCGCAAGAAATACAGTAGTCTTGCACCAATAATATTAATGTCTATGGTCGTAGAGGTTTTTGTTATTCTATCCATAATTGCCACGTAACGCATCTGATGGTGTTGAACGTTACAGTTGTTGGCGGATGGCCAGTAGCCGATGGATACGCTTACGGCGGAAATTGTGGTGGAATGAACAGTAACGGTAACTATCTGGGATTCTGGTCATGTACGCCGTCTGGAAGTCCATGGTGTGAAATTGATCTTGTGTAGAGTTGTATTGTGTCGACATAAAAAATGTGGATAAAACTTACAACGTTTTGTAAAAATTGTCAAGCTGTTGTGTACTACCTACTAAAATCATCACCATTATTAAAACCATCTCACCCTGAAACGACAGAACGGTATTACATGTACAGCTGTAAATACCCGATGAAGGGCGATCACAAGTAGTTAGTTTATCATGTAAAGTTGCAAGCTAGCCGTTGAAACAATAACAGAGATAGAGGTTGCTCTTGCGTAATGCGGCAGCAAAAACAACAAAATTTAAAATTGCCTACCATGTCTTTTGCGCAGAACTGCCGCACTAGGAACGGAGTAGCCATTCAAAATTATCTTAGCAATAAACAAAGGTAGCGGTAATGTTATACGTAAAGTTTTGTAATTAAAAACGTTTACATATTGGGAAAATTCAGTTACCACTCCTTTGTGCGGTCGTCAGCAATGCTCGACCACTACTGTACAGATGAACGAATGTTGACCTTGCTCTTACTCGGCATGCACCAAAAAGACCCACAATTGTCGTCCTCAAATCTTTGACACCGACTACGACGGTTAGCGCATCGAAGAAGGCTTGTGCTTCCTGTAACCAGTTCCCGAATTGAATCCATTCTTCGGGGAATTTGTAATCACCAAACCTTTCGGCTAACAGCGATAGCGTTGACGGTGTCCAGCAAAACACAACGCCAACCGTCAGCAATGTTAGCACGATGAATGCACTGCGATTTTCTTTGTATCGAGAGCGTAGCTCATCGCTTGAGGTAAAAGCTTTATCAACCGCATGATTACTACCGTTATTAGCCGGATTCGTGGAGCGCGTTCGCCAGCGCTCATCCAGTTCAAACCGAACAACTTTTTCGCGTTTCCATTTCATAGTTTTCCACAAACGAAACGGGTAAGAGATAATAATGAAAATGACCGGCGCGTGAACGGTCACTGGTTCCAGAATTTGTATATACAGGAAATACGCCGGTTCATTATACTGACATCCATACAGTTCGCCGGGTAAACGATACCACCAGGCATCAATTATTAAAATCGGCAGACACACGGCATGTACGCCTATCCATAATATGGTAACACACGTAATAATGGCTAAGCGACTGGTATGGTACTGGAAGTAGGAATGCGGAAAGGTCACCGCCCAGATGCGATTGCTGGTAATTATGAATTCCGACCAGATGACGCCGGTTGACGGATTGTTGGCTGCATAGCGGTAAATATCACATAAGACACTTCCAGGCCACCAATTTGGTTTCATCCATAAAAATAATAGTGTCGTAGTATGCTGATAAGAGTAAATAACCAAGATTGGCGATCAGGAGATTGATTAGGTAGATGTTGAACTGCGTGCGCAGATTCCGGTTTGCGAGCAGCTGCGATAAAATTGCCGCATTAAAAATGATGGTAGTTGTGCTGGTGAAAATCTTGAAACCAGCAACAAAATTCCACCGTACGTTGGTGAAATTGCTGTCGAACTGCGGTACGGTCGCGTTCGTTGTGTTATCTACGTCAGACATTATGACATAGGTGTTTCCAGTAACAAACTTCAGGAAAGCTGCAAGATGCAAGACATCGATCTGTGTATTGATGATATTAGGTTCAAACTCTGATCGTTCAAACGGCACCAGTGGCTTCGGTGGCGTGGCTTGCCTCTTTCGTCACTGATTTTTTACAGTAACTAAAGCGGGTCAATATTTTTTAAAACTTTCAAGTACTCTAAAAAGAGCAAGATCTCGTGAATCTGCCAAAACAAAAAAACTGGAAGAGAAACGAATCAGGAAAGAAATAACAGAAGGTGGCCCACTTAAGTGTATGTTGCCCATTTACTTATCATAGTGGCCCACTTAAGTGTTTTTACGGGTAGTGCTTAAAGCCACTACGGCTCAGTCGGCCAGCGTGGGAATCGGTATATTTTAATGAGGCTTGAATAGTTTCGAGGGAACGAGAAATGCCAGTAATTTTACTAATAGTTTATGCATTGCTTTCTACAAATACGTATACCAGTACCGTCTTAATGTGGTTGGTAATCATTGAACTCAGAACATACCGAGATTTATGTTTTCATATTTTGCTTAATGCGACCAATTTATCCCGTATTTATGATACAGAACAATTCTCGTCGATTTGCAAAAATTGCACTCAAGGAAGCCTAATATGTATACGCTATTGATTTTACTACTCTAGTATCTTCGAAATACAGTACAACTGCTCCTGCGTAGGGTTTAATTCCGATAATTATCAAAGAAAACCGGGAAATTTTTGTAGTAAACAGTATAGTCGACTAATTGTAAGGTGAAAAGAAAACTGCTTGTACCACGCATTAAGTGAGCAACGACGGCAATGGTTGGAAAAGGTTCCAGGGTCATGGAATCAAATAAAAGTACGACAACCGGGAGCGAGAAACACCTGGCTGGATCGCAGGTCTAAATTTATTACATTGTTTGGTTTGGACTTAAAATATGGTGAGATATGCAAAGCTCAAAAACAGCTTGTATAAAAAACAAAATGAGGAGAGATACGCAAAAATAGAGTGCTTAGGATCAGAGGCACTGTTACAGTATTTCAACGGAAAATCCATTTCTACAGCTTGACGTGGGGGACATTCTATAGCTTGACGCCATTAAAACGGATAAAAGCAGTTTGGCAGAGGAAACCTGACACTGCCAAGATTTCACAGGAGGATGCTGTAATACGTTTCCGTTTCTTATGCCTGCGGGAACAAATTACGAACAAAATGGAGACCGAAACCGGCAGAGTTACCGTCGCAGCTACTGCAAAGCTGTAAATCGCATGATTTAAGCCGCGCATAATTTACGCAGAGCTACATTTGGCGCGAATAGAAATATCCAGCACAATGACTATATGACAGATACATATACGAGAACTGTGTGTATTACGAGTTATAATCACACATAATAATCACACATAATGGCGAGATTATAATGCTATAGCACTTACATAAATCAAAAGTTACTGTAGTTGTTTTGAATAGCACGGCGTACAAGTTTGAAGTTGCAAAAAATAACTGCGAAACGCAATTGTGGATCATTAAAATGCATCAACTTACGATGCTGTAAAATTTAGATACCATGTGGACATGTGTTTCTTGATGGTTGACATACTGGAAATGAACGCGTAAAGTGGCACGTGCTGCCACTTCAACATAACGCCGGTCTAGCACTGGGCACAGGATGTTGTAGACTTGTAGTTAACGACACAAGCTCGATTTCTGCTTTCTTTAGCAAAACTTGTCCACGAGCAGGATGTCCATGGGTTCTGGGTGCACAAATTTGCACCACTTCATACGCAGTCCAGGGTACCGCGTGAAAGTTTTACGGTACCTCGAATGCCGATGGATATCCGGTTGGAGGACGCTCAATGAACAGCAACTTTCCTATATAAATGCACCGCGGTCCAGTTAAAGCCACAGTCACTTATTCTCTACCTTAACCAAAAGTCCAAAACAAGCCCTTCTGGTGTAAAGTTTGATTAAATCGTGTGATTTATTTTAAAAACAACCATGAAGGCAGCTTTGGTATTTCTTGCGTTAGCCGGTGAGTCAACTTCACAGTCTGTACTACAGAAATGCAAGCGCACGTTTTGCCGCACATATTTGCACAGTTTATGCCACTGTTTATTAGAAACATTAATTTTTACGACATACTGATGCAGTCGTCATCTCTCATCAGCGATATCAAAGGGGGCTAATATCTGAACATCCAAGCGGGACTTCTGTGGCATATGCATGGGTGGTGTTGTTAACTCTGTTATGTTACAGGCCTTGTCGCCGTTATGCACGCCCGCCCAACTCAGCAACAGCAAGGACCTCCTCAACAAGGAGGCCAACAACAAGGCCAACAAGGTGGTCCCCAACAAGGTGGTCAGCAACAAGGCGGTCAGCAACAACAAGGCAGTCAGCAAGGACCTCCCCAACAAGGAAGCCAACAACAAGGCCAACAAGGTGGTCAGCAAGTTGGCCAGCAAGGACCTCCCCAACAAGGAAGCCAACAACAAGGCCAACAAGGTGGTCAGCAAGGACCTCCCCAACAAGGAAGCCAACAACAAGGCCAACAAGGTGGTCAGCAAGGTGGCCAGCAAGGACCTCCCCAACAAGGAAGCCAACAACAAGGCCAACAAGGTGGTCAGCAAGGTGGTCAGCAAGGACCTCCTCAACAAGGAAGCCAACAACAAGGCCAACAAGGTGGTCAGCAAGGTGGTCAGCAAGGACCTCCCCAACAAGGAAGCCAACAACAAGGCCAACAAGGTGGTCAACAGCAACAAGGTGGTCAGCAAGGACCTCCTCAACAAGGTGGTCAGCAACAAGGTGGTCAGCAACAGCAAGGCCAACAAGGTGGTCAGCAAGGTCCTCCCCGAAAATAGTTTTGCGAAATTGTTTTGTCGCGTAATAATGACTTCGACGAGCGATATGTCATTGGATTAATGTAAGGCAGTTATGTTTGCCTCCTTCAGTTAATGCTGTGACTTGTCTGCCATTGGCTTTCATAAACCTGAATTGTGATACTCAACAAGTGCAACAACATACAAACTATCTCGAACCAGTCCGTTTCCGGCAATGCATATTAGGAAGAATCACTACAGAAACTTATTCTACAGATGCAGTCGTTGTAATGCGAACAGGTTGCGTTTAATGGGGCGCTAAAAAAATTATAATTTGTTGGGGTCATCCAACACTTGTTCCGGTGCTCACAAACCGGTTTTAAACTGTAGTTAGCGTTAAGCTGCTTCGTGTAAGCGACTAAGCGAAAACTAAAGGCCTCTGCGAAGTAGTGAGACGGAAGATCAGTCATGCTGTACAGTCTGCACTACAGGTTGTCGCGCTTTATATTTTCCCCTACCGTTCCCCGCCATCATTTTAAACTTTGAAGAAAATGCTAGAGAACTTCTCCGCAACTAGATGTGGCGGACATAAACGATTGTCATACCAGTGTAAACAAATTTTTCGCATGTATGTATGTATGCGCGTTTGGTTCAATGCGACCGGGTCAAATCCCTTTAAAACATCGAAATGGTTACGGGCGAGAGTATATCGCGCGAGTAGTACTTTGACTACGCGCGAGAGTTTCTCGCGCTAAGTCAATTAGGGTAAGCACGCGCGCGACTTACCGAAATTAAAAAGTTATCAATTTTGAACTGACTATTATTATACCTGAATTAATAACCAAGGTCAAAATTAATGTTATACTAGTGGCCGAATAATTTCTTGCATATATGCCAGTACTGTGTGCAAGCCGGCATAATTTCGTATTACAAGCCGGCACAATTGAGCTCCCTACCGGTACTCGTGACGGTTATAACTCTTCTTTTGTAATATTTACTCCTCTAAAATGGACTCGCCTTTGCTTAAAACTGGAGATCGTTTTATGTCATATGAAGCAGCTGTAAAAGCTGTCCAAGATTAAGCACAACTGATCAATCAAGTTTTTGCAAATCCTGGAGGAAACGCAAGGACATCGAAAACACATCCGTACCATGCAACTTTCCGATACAGTTCCGCCCGCCTTTAATCTAATGATGCTTCAAAAATCTCCGTTGGCTTGAGATTGGGAGTTGCCATATGCGAACCTCACGAATGTATGAAGTGCCAAAAACACGTTGATAAATACGGACATCATGGCCTATCCTGTGCGTTCTCCGCAGGTAGACATGCATGCATCCGCGTCTTGGCGGACTGAACGACATCGTTTGCCGGTCCTGTGTTTCAGCAGGGATCTCTGCGAAGTTGGAGCCTCGCCGCACGTCACATACGTCCGAACAACGTCCTGATGGCTGCACAACCTTCGCTTGGCAGAGAGGCTGAGAGAGGGATGTGTCTAGCTTGGGACGTCACGTGTGTCACGGTGTGTGGGCACTGTTGCGCGTTCCCACATCAAGTACGGTGGTAAACGCAGGCGCAGCTGCGTTGGAAGCGGAAGAGAAGAAGTCGCGGCTCTACTCGTACTTGAGTGGCAGATACATCTTTGCTCTTTTAGCTTTTGAAACAATGGGCCCCTGGGGACCGTCAGCTATCGGCATTATTAAAAAACTCGGCAGACGACTGAAACAACACACAGGCGAAATGCGTTCCCATGAATTTTTACGTCAACGATTGTCACTTGAAATTCAGCGAGGCAACGCGGCATCGGTTTTGGGAACAATGGAAGGAGCAGAAAAGTTTAATGAAATTTTGATGTTGTCGAAATTTTGATGTTTTCCGTTATTTTCAGGATAAATATTTTAACTAAATAGTTTACTGTCTAATTATGACGTAAACTATTTAGTGTTTGACAAATGCATTCATTTGTTGACAGGAAGCGCCGGTGCTCCGTTGCGTTCGTCGCCTTTGATCTCGTCCTCCTCCGGATAGTGGCTGGGATCGCGCATACTGATGGCCGGAAGAGTTCGGTGTTGACGGTCGGCCGGGTGACATCGTTCTCTTGATCGAGACCTGCTTGTTCCTGGTCCTCCTTCCCGATACTGCGGAATTTCGCCTGACCTTCGAGCAGCTCACGCGGTCAAATTCCGACGTCCGCGTCCAGTTGGAAGCATGAAATTGACTCATTCGAATGATGCAAAAATATCGACGAAATCCCTACCCATTTTTTGACGAAATATCTGCGGAATATTTTGCCATTATTCTGAAAAAATATCCGTGGACTATTTTGTAATAATCTGACGAAGTATCTGCTGAGTATTTGGCCATTTTGCGAAACAAAATCCGCGGATTATTTTGCAATTTTTTTAAGAATTATCTCCGGATTATTTTGTCAATTTTGCAAGAAATACCTGCGGAATATTTTGCCATTTTTTTATGATTTGTGTTTGACATGAGAAAAGTCGAATGCGGAAATGGACATCATTTTCCCCAGCAATCTTTCGGTCGGCAGCGATGTCCGGTGATTTATGTTAACGACAGCGCGCGGCCTGCGAATTTGGGACGATAATCGTGCTTTTCTTGGAGTTTTCTTTTGTCGCTGTATTCCACCGCTTTTGAGCGTTCTGGACAGTTTTTCGGCTGATTTTATGTTAACCTTATTGTGTGATTTCTATGTTGCGTCTTCATTAAATGTTTTACTTGGTTTGATGAATAGTTATATGAATACTAACTAAGTAACAAGGGTCCTCGACACTTTGCCGTTCTACTCTATGTTCTCCCGTTCCACACATCCAATCTGCACGCTCTAAAGTGCTACAGAATCCTCTCAGTGTCGAGAGTGTTCCTGCATCATAAATTTTCTGGAAAGCTCAATCCCCACAGTCCAGTGGTCACTCAAAAGCTTGTTACCATGGTGGCCATTAGCTTAACATGGGCTTTCTGTAAATCCTCAGATTGTTACTTACTATGGGCACAGAAGCACACTCTGTTAACATCTTCCAAAAATTCAAAAGTTTGCTCGTACCTCCTTAATGTAATAAACATCGTGCCAATCAACTCAAACAGCAATTAGTTATTTCGCAGGAAACAGCAATTATTTAAATATTTATTATTATGCAGTTAACCTTTTTACATGTTCAAAATCATCAGACATTATTCATCCGCGCTGGGCTTGTATTCTATTTAAGCGCGGCTGTTTAGCTTTTATCTGGACTTACGCTGATATACTCGCATGTACGGCACCGGCGAAGCCGGTTGCCGTACATGTGAGACGCAATGCAGATGCGTTGCCGTACGCAATGCAGATTTGGATAGCTGTGACTGAATGGTGTTTCTTAATTTTTGTATCTTTCAGTTAGCGGTTAATGTTGGTCATTTTATAGTTGTTAATGACTGAAAGTGGAATACGTTAATACAAAAACATAAACTGAAATCGTGCTTAAAATACTTCGTTTTGCGACTCGATGCCTGTTTTGCCTGTGCGATGCGATTCATACATAGGAATTCTTTACCTAAAAATGATTTATTAAGGTAGTAATTTTGACCGCTAAAGGCAGGTTTAGATAATTTGGTTTTTACCGAAAGTTTTGACTTCATCTGTCGTTTACCAGATAGATATTATAAACTGCCAAAATTAAATTAATTTGATTAAGCAAAAAATTTCCTGGAAAGTAATGTAATGTTAGCAGTTAGAAGATAATGTTACCAACAGTAGGCGATCTTTTGATTTAGCTCACGTTAATGAATGGAAATTATTGACGATTATTTTGTGCATTGTGGCCACTATATGTACTACGATAACTTTCGAAATTACTTTGTAAGCTGGTGAATGCACTCATTCCAATTGGTGCAGTACTAGGTTAGAGCCGTTACTAATTAGTTGTTCTAAAAACAACGTCTACAATGATTAACGTACCAAAACTGGATAAAGAGGTTGGCTTCCAGGCGCTATTTTGCTCCACCCTTTCTCAACGCTCCACCCTTCCTCAATGACCTTTCAATTCAGCAACTCAACGTACAACAACTTCCTCAATGACCTTTCAATTCAGCAACTCAACGCAACCGGCTTCGCCGGTGCCGCACATGCGAGTATATCAGCCGGGCTTGGCGGCCCCCGCTACTGGTACGACTGATAAACTCCTATGTACGGAAGGCTTTGCAGCGCGCTCTACTGAAGTACGAGTACTACTGCGCTATTACTACTTCTACCGCTCCTAATTTACACTACTTTGCTTACTACTGAACAGCAACTACCTACTGTCTAGTGTCTACCGTGTTTCTACACTAACTACTGCCACAGCCACTAACCTACGTTGAACGGCCCAGCCGTTACGGAAGACGAAATCTTACTATTTGACTCTTAGTGCGCACACATGCAGTGCCGTTGAAATAATAGTACAACGTCTAATGAGAAATTCCGACCAGATAACGCACGTTGACGGATTGTTGACGGCGTAACAGTACAGATCGCATAATATATTTCCGTTCCACCAATTCGGTTTCATCCACAGAATAGTGTCGCAGTATGCCGTTAACAGCAGGTAACCGAGATTGGCGATAAGAAGATTATCAGGTAGAGTTGAATTGCGTGCGCAGATTCCGTTTGGTCAGGAGCAACGATAAAAGTGCGGCGTGCAACACAGAATGTGATGGTTGTTGTGCTGGTGAAGACTTTCAAACCAGCTACAAAATTCCATCGTATATTGGTAAGATTGTCGTCAAATTCCGCTGATGTCACGTTCGTTGTGTTACCAATGGCAGCCATTATGGCCCTGATGAGTTAATTTAGTTAAATTATCAGAAAATGATCAGAAAATGAAAGTGCAAAAACAAAACCCCGGAGTAAAAGTATTGTGTGTAAGTATATCAATTACAGTAGGCACCGCACAGGGATATACAGTTGTAGGTGGAGTAAGGCGGAAAATATTTTAACGAGGAGAATATTTTAAACAAATTTTCTCTTTAAACAGTGTTATTGCTGTTAAAAGTGTTAGCACGCTATTTCGCTCTTGGCATCATAATTTTTGCTGTCTAAGATATTTGTCAGATTTGGCTTGCGTAGTATTTTTCAAAGCTTTTGTAGCGAAATTCCGTTTAAATTTGATTGATTTCTTTCGATGGCCAATAATAAAAGCTAACAGTTTGTTTGTTCATTAAAGCATTTAATTTTAATCTGTTTTAAACTGAACCAGCGTACGTAGCTTCCTGGGATCGTGTTTAAAGTGCTTCGCTGCACCCAGTTCTTGCTTCTTGCAACTACCTATTATTCAAGATCACTTATTTACATAACTGGTACTTACTAATTACTGCAAAGGTATTGGCACCTTTGGATTAGCGGAAGGCGCCGGAGTCCGTGGAAATTAAAACTGCTATTCGACTAACCGAGAAAACGCAAAATATGTTTAACAAACGCCACTAATTTTGTTTCTAATTAATGCTTTTAATATTCTACGGAAATATCTCGCCTTCTGTTTCGGCGTCGGCCTAATGTGGCTAGTAATCATCGACCATACGATGTTTTACGTTATCATAACGAGGGAGATTCCCGAACACGTCCGCGTCAGATCAGCATACACTTGGTAATAATAGAATCCTTAGAAATTCAGATATTTTCTTCAAAAATCAAAACACCCCCAGATAAAGAACTCGAATTTAGGGATCTCCGAGAAGCCAACACAGGTATGATGGCTGACTTCCATCGAAACGTCAGCAGGCGCCATACGCAATGTCCAGTTGGAAAAATGTACTGAGATGAACTTACTAGTATTAGTACGGCGTAGCGATGAGCGGTATTACAAGCTTACCGTACATCAGCTACGTTGATTTGAGTTTTTTTTTAAGTCTCTCGTCAGGTCACTTAACTTTTTATCCCAGACTAGAAACGTTACAATGGTCAGTTAGAAGCGCAGATGCCGGCTTTTTCACAAAGCAATTCGATCACTCTCTTACACCACACTCATCCGATCCGACGGGATCGCATGACCCTTTCGCGTACTGTCAGTGATCAGATTACCTACTGCGTAGTCCAAGCTAAGTGCGATGGCTTATCTTTCGATGATGTAACGTTTCCTGTTGTTTTTTCATTACGCTCAGCCGAAGACTGAGCACATTTAAGTATGCAACGCTATCAAACAGCAACGAAAACGTATCCTCCAGCCCCGAGTTGTACATGTCATGCACGTATATTTTTTACCTCTAAATGTGAGCGCTTGTGCTACACTGTATGAACCTATTTTTTAAAAATTTTATCGATAGCCATTATGCTATCTCCATATCCTTGTTAACAAGGCCAGATTGTACGGTATCAGATACGGCCAGATTATGCGGTGAAAGGATTTGTATCCTGCTTGTAAATCACTACTCTATACGGTAGACGATTTTCCTGCAACTGCTTTCTACCGGAAAATATTAGTCTGTACATGTTAAGCAAATAACCTCCGCCGTAAGGGTCGCAAGGGCTGCTATTGTTTGTGTGATCTCGTGGGAAAACCAATGTTCGACTTAACACGGTATGGTCTCCTGTTTATTGTGTCGGTTTATTTAATTATTTATTGCACCTAACACACAAATTGTATCGTTTCGATACGATATAGGTATAAGTGAAATTATTTTACTTACCAAAACTCTCGGATACCGACTATTACCGAGTATCAAGTCTCTTGCAAAACCGGATTGTTAGTACACTCAGAATATGTTTTTTTTTATAGTTAGCTGTTTCTTTTATTATTATTAGTATGCACTTTTTGTTACATAATATTCTGGCTAGCTTCGAATAAGCTCCCAAAAGACCGAGTTTTGTGATAAATTAAGTTTTGTGCTGAAATTTATTAATATATGGTTGTAACTTACTGAGCTAAAATGGCTTAGTCGCTAAGAACTGCACTAATTCTAGCTTTTTTCGGTGTGTGTACTATGCAGACACTCACTCCCCATACTGTATTAAAAACCTTTCGTGGTCGTTAAATCAAGGATCGAATCAAGACTTATATTATTTGACGGCTGTTTATGCGCAGAACTCATAAGCTTACTACTTTGTATTTGAAACCTATCAAAATATCACCTGCGCACCGGTTCCGGGTATATTCAAATCAGCATCGTCGATCCCAGTTGTGATTTACATAGGCTAATTTTGTACGAGTACATTTCGAGCAAGCGCACTTGCAAAAGAGACTGCAGACCGGGCGGTCATTTAGCGGCGCAGCAGACTGCAAAAAATTATATTACGGGCCAATTGCTGATGTAAATTAATTACGCTCCTTGCCAACGTTTGACTTCTAATTTTAACCGCATCAGCACCGAACAGTGTATGACAGAGATATCCGGGCTGTCAATATTGCCGTCGCGGTCTCATGTCAGAAAGCATATTTTTCATCGGCTTGGTCCAATTTTTGGCCTGCTTGCGGCCGTTGTTTGCGTTGTAATAAGCTACTCTAACCGTAGTTGTGCGCCGCTAACCCGAACCCACGCACAAGTCAATATACAATTTCATACACGGCTGGCGCCCAGCAACTTTCACGCTGGACTGTTCCATCTCCGCGAAAAATCTCAGAAATCCATCTTAGTCAAACGGCTGTAATGGAATATTTTTACGCCTTCCGCAAAGCAACATCTTCTGAAAATCATGCTTCCCGTACAATTTATTACGATCGAAACAAGCTGATGAATAAGTGGCATAAAAATCTTATTTAAATTTGTATCTGCCAGATTAGTATCTACAAATTTTTTATATTTAATTGGCGATAAAATTGTGGATCGAAAATGTTTAGCGCGGCGATGCAGCACATGCAGGAGACCCAGATGGACCGGCGACGCTCCAGTCTGGCCCCCGGGGAGATGGTGGATGGTGGGCCGGTGCCGGCTCCATCACCGGGCGATCGTCGTCGCAGCACGGTCATCTCCGTCAGTGTCAACAATGCCCGTAACACACATGCGCCCATGAAAACCAATCTGGTAAGAAGGCATTTGTAAATCACCAACAGCCGCCCTGATATTACGTAAACGCGTATCTGTAGTTAATGGTGCGGTCTGTTTGTGGCAGCGGTATAGCTGCAATGATCCATCGACAATTTAATTAGTTGCAATGTGAGCGTCAGGTGAAATAGTTGCAACGTTATGCGTCATACGCGGTTCTATAGACGTCAGTACAGCCGCTGACAAATTATGAAACTATGTGTATCAGTACCAACGCAGCCATAACATCTCGAAGGTCACTCGTAAACAAGACGGTGATGTTGGGTTATGCTTATAATAACAGAATGTCTCCGTTGCTTATCCACAAGTCAACTTAGATTTAGTATGCTAACTGATGCTTGAAAGATTTTTGTGGATTTTCGCATAGAAGTATTGTCTAATTCTTATCCAGGACTTTTGCTACGTAGATGTCGGGTCCAGTTTCGCAGTGTCAGGTCCACTTTTGTGAGCTGGAATCTTTTGAATTCTAATCATTCCATTACTTATGATTTGGCTGCATTATTAATTTGCAACAACAGTGTACTTTATGCTCTGGACGATTGTTTGCATTATGGCCTTAATGAATCACATTGATAAGAAGGTACAATTATTGCTTTAACTGTTCGTAGTTTGTTTCAATCATTCACGCCTGTGATCAGTATTTTACTACAGGCTCTTGTTTTGGCATCAAGCATGGTTGCCTTAACAGTGTGTCGTGAAGAAGTGCTGCTGGGAGTGTATTATTGTACTGATGTCATAATATACCCAGTACATATACATTGAACAATTTTAATAAAATTAATTTTAATGCTATTGTAAAAATGCACCATAGCACTCTCATGGGCAAAAACAGGAATTCAGGTACACCATTAACTGCACCGGACAGGTATCACAGATATCACAGTACGTATTGTGGTTTGTGTTGTCTGCTAACTGGTGAAATAATTGTACCGGAGTTACAATATAGAAAAAAATAATGTATGTGCATCTAAATACTGTGTAAATTTTTTTCTTTATAAATATCTATATAATTTGATATAAGTATTTGGATTAAACTCGTAAGCGCATCACATGAATCTGACCGCATGAACTCTATGATTGTTTAAGTCCATGCGGTCGTCTAGCCCGAATATCGTAATATGAACGAAATATGATTTTTTTTGTCACAAATCGCGCTAACAAATTTTATAAGACATCATGAACTATTAAGTAATCTGTCGTAAATTGGTGAAGCGCATATATTACAGGATACGTCTAGGTTCTCCACTCTCTCTGAAACACCGGTTTCAAAATTTTTTCGCATTTAGTAGCTAGTACTAGAGTAGTGATTAGGAACAATTTTATACATATTTAACAAAACATTGTACCGGTACATACCAATTTATCACTGTAAGACTGTCACTTCATGGTATTGTACACGTTATTGTTACTGTGGTTTACTGGGAACAGCGGGTAGGCTAACTCTTCCGCTCTCATTTAATTAATTTCCGTAATTACCCATTGGTTCAGTGGTAGTGCGTTTAGGTATATGTATACTTATCAGCAATACGTATATATCAGCAATATATACGTAGCAGAAATTGCGAATATAGTATGCTTATACAGTATTACATAAGTACTGTCAATATATTTATTGTGTTTCTGATTACTTCGATCACCTATGAGTAGGAAGCAGTCCTTATGATCCTCGCTAAGCGTATCCAGCGGAAGTGAGGATTTGTGACTGTTACTAGTCGCATCAAATAAACTACAGAAAAAAAATGCAAGTACAAAGGCTGCTACGGAGTTCGTTAATAGTGTCTAGAAACTCTCCAAGCCATGAGAAGATGTAGTTCTATTTTTACTTACCGTTTTAGCATACTCTTGGGATTGAAAAGCTGTACTAGACGATCGTTGCCTGTGCGCACGCCGACTCATCGTACGTACCACTTACAGCTCCTTAACAAACTCGGCTTAAAATACAGGATGATTATTTATAGCGATATATTTATGCTAGACGAGCATCCGATTTGACAAATCACCGCAGTTGTTATGCACATACACCTACATAGTTCCATGAGCAGATCCTTGCATGCGCTCGTTTTACTGCGCTCGACATGGGCGTACCGAATTAAAAATGCCATAATACTCTTTATGACTTTATGATTTACCGTATCGACATAGTGCTTATCGAAATCTTTCGACGTTGCATTTAATTGCAACAGTTAATAACATTCTTCCGGACTGATTATTTTCATCGTAATTTAACGGCTAAGTTATGGCGCCAGCGGCAACCAAAATAGATACGAATCGCCCGGTAAACACTCGTAACACTTTACAGTTTAAATTTCCTGGTTGCAATAATTTTTAAAGGTCCCTGCTTTTAAATGTAATAATAAATTCCTGCTGTATTTTAGAGCATAAACTCCATCCCGGAGAAAATCCTGCTGCACATCTTTAACTTCCTGGAACATAAGGAAATTTGCAGACTAGCCCAGGTATCGCGTAAATGGCGCCAGATTGCCTACGACAACCGTTTATGGCAGCAAGTCTCCTTCCGCCCCGAGTTCGCCGGTCTCATCGGCGCCCCTAGTGAAGTCATCGCCAGCCAGCTCATCTCCACGCGTTTCGGCTCCCAGCTGCGCTACATCGAACTTCCCGTAGAACTGATCACCGCCCACGTCTTCAACGAACTCGCCAATAAATGCCCCAATCTCAGCCATCTGGTCCTGGATTTCTCCAACGCCATGCAGCTCCACGATTTCAACGACCTCAACGCCTTCCCGGCAAAACTGCACACCCTGTGTATCTGTTTGTCGGATGTGATCTTTATGGAGGGTTTCATGCGGAAGATCTACAATTTCATCAATTCCGTCCAATCGCTACAACTGATCGGAACGTACGAGCGGGTATCGGAAGAGGAGGAAGAAGTCCATGAGACCGTCAATATTACGAAGCTGAAGAGTCATACACCCAATTTGAAGGTCATCAATTTTTATGGGGTGAAGTTCCTGGATGACAGCCATATTGAGGCCATCTCCAGTAACTGTGTGCATCTGGAGTGTTTGTGTATCAAGTTTTGCACAAAGTATACAGGGTCGTCTTTGAAGTTGCTGATGCAGCGATGTCGGAAGATGAGTTGCCTACTGCTGGAGCAGACTAGTCTGCAGAGCCGATATCTGCAGGATGTCGAATGGGAGAAGACCAAGTTGGGAGAGCTGGACATCACATCGTGCCAGATTAGTACCGAGTGTCTGATTAGTGTGCTGAGCAGAATAAGAAATCTCAAGTGGTTTTGTGCCGGGTTTGTCGATGGATTCAACGACCAGGTATCTAAGTAAACAGCGTACATAAACATTGTTCTGCCGCATGCCAGGTATGATCTACAAATATATGCAGTGCATGGAGATATAATGTTATCGGGAGATAGAAGCCAATTTCAACAGTTTTTAATTTTTGCTTTTTGGTGTTTACTTAAAAAGCTTTACGACCTCGCATTAGCTAAATTTAAAATGGAACCAGAAACTCGCAAAAAATGGGGTAATTTTGAATAGTAGTTTTAATTTTTTTAAGAAGAGGCGTTTGGTTGCCACGAATACTAAACATGCTGATGTCCATTTTTCTAGGTGCTGGAAAGCATGATGGCCAGCGGCAATGCTCTGGCACTGCAGTCCGTGGACTTCCAGAGCTGCGATAATCTCACCGAGGAAATGCTATTTAAATTCCTGGAAGCGCATGGCTCGCAGCTCGTGGGCTTGAATCTCTCCGGTATACCGCCTTTGGTGGAGCATTTTTGGACGCAGAGTATTCCGTTTCTGAAAAAAATTAGGTTGGTATCCGAAACTTTTATTAATGAACAATTAATAAAATTATTATTACTGAACAATCGTCTAATTTTCCATTCCCCGTGAAACTAAGTTTAAGGGAAGTGGGCCGGTACATGGTACCAAATTCGTGTACATGCACGAAAACTTACACACTTTCGCGCACTCCCCGAAACACATTTTTGTTTCGGTTTATGCCATTCTGTAGCCAGAAGATTTGTATGCACTGGTGTGAAAACCGTTTGTGCGCGCAACATCCGGTTCGGGAGTTATGACTGTTAGAAAATTCCAAAAAGTTTAAATGCATTCCGGTGTACCAAAAGTCTCATTATGGACGGATCTCCTTCAAATTTTGCACGTAAATGCACATAACCATGAAGATCGTTTTTACACCGATCCACCGTTCAAGCATGTTTTTCAAATTTTAAAATGGATTTCAAAAATTTTAAAATTCATTTTAAAATTCGAAAAAAATCATGGAAGTCTGGATCGGTGTAAAAACGATCTTATTTGTTATGTTCATTTACGTGCAAAATTTGAAGGAGATCGGTCCATAATGAGACTTTTGGTACACCTGAATGCATTTAAACTTTTTGGAATTTTCTAACAGCCATATCTCCCGAACCGGATGTTGCGCGCACAAACGGTTTTCACACCAGTGTAAACAAATCTTCTGGCTACAGAATGTCATAAACCGAAACAAAAATGTGTTTGGGAGTGCGCGAAAGTGTAAGTTTTCGTGCATGTACACGAATTTGGTACCATGTACCGGCCCACTTCCCTTTAAGAAAATTACTTCATATTTGATAAATTATTAGTGAATAATAACGTTATGTTTTTTTTTGTGCTCAGGATTTTGATAATGGGAACCGGAAAAATCTGCAACATTTCCCGCTTGGTCTCTAAAATCCATGTTGACCAGATCATCGACCACGTGGCAAATAACTGCCCGCGCATCGAACGTCTGGAAATACGTTGGGATCCGACAAATCTGCGCTTTAGCGACAAGAGCAGCAAATTTGTCGATACACTCCGTGTGAAAGCCGGTCGGCTACGTTCCCTGTGTTTGTCGGATGGAGAATATTTCGAACTGGTTAAATCAAATTTTGAACGCGCACACCGGCGCATGGTCGTCCGTACCACAGTGTGCTGTAGCACGACCTTACTGCCACTTCTGCCCTATTACAAAGACCTAAGGTTTAACTGATTGACTACCTTTTTGTTTTTCCAGTTGACAGTGCTTTTTCTTGGTGAACAGTGTACAAACTGTGCGGATACTTGTAATGTCTATGTTCGTTAAATTCTGCCGTGTACTTACCTTAAGTTTCATATTGAAATCAGTATTTACTGATTTTCATAGTGAAAATTTTAAATAGAAATCTGAATGGTGAATTTGTTAACGTAACATGAGATTTGATAAAAAGACTGTAATCAAGGGTAAAGTTTAAAAGATTAAAACGCCCACGCTACGCGTGAACATCCTTTAGTGTCAGCTTATTTAAAACAGAGACACAGAGACACCAAATATTCACAGATTTAATACACTCAGTATTGTGTTTTAAGTTTATCAGCCGTACCCCCATTTAGTACGCAAAATGTCAAATATACTCAAGGAAATTTCGTGACTGCTACACCCCGCTTACTATTATTTCATCTAAAACTGGTTTGTGTAATCCTTAACAGTACTATGGTGCCGTTTGACTTTCATCGTTACGTTCGTGACGACTTGCTCTTTTGATAAAGTGAGATTTTAATCGAAAGAGAAGTTATCAAATGGGTTAAATCTGCGGTGACTTTACCCTGTTTACGCAACGGAGTGCTGTACTATACGGTAGGGTCTGAGTAGATACTTCCATGCATTTCGGTACAAAAAATTCGAGCTGCGACACCATCGTGTGACGCATTATGTTATGAAAAAGGGCTGTTTTCCATAATACATGACGTGTAAGATATTAATTTTCCATGTTATACGAGATTACAATAATGTGGTGAAACTAGATATCCGGTTCACCTTACTTATTGCTGACGTAGTATGCACAATCTCATGATATACAATATTCATTCTCTTCGGATGATATCCATAATACTTCGGCGTTAACTAATAGGTTTATGTTTAGGCTGAAGTTGCAGGCGTGACCCGGATGGCATATCCAATAATTCCAATTCCCTTAATTCAAGCACAATCTCATACAGCGCTAATGGTTATTAATTTTCAGTATACCTACCTTACTATTTTTGGCTCATGCTGCATCCGGTTTCAAGTTTCTGTGTTGTTGTGAGCAATATGTAATTCATTCTTCGAATAAATTATTTGGAAACAGTGAATGACGCATGCATAGGACATAATAATAAGTATGTTATATTTCGCGTCCTAAAGATTAATACGCACCACCTTATTTCATTTCAAATCACACAACATAAACAGCAAGATCCACGCAGCCTACACGCCAAGTAACGTCGATCATTGTTTCGCATTTTTATCATTAGTTTTGATTCACGTTAGAAATAAAATAAAAACAGCTAGCTTTGAAAAAAATTAAACAACATACACCTACTAAGAATTTTTACAAACAGCTCTGTTTTAAACTTACAAACAGTTCTGTTGATTTTGTTCGCAAGAAAAATAAACATTTTTCGCGCACCCAACAGCAGAGAAAACGTTGATTTGAAAGCAATAATGTTCCGTCGGTCAGTAGTTTTTAAGCGGAGTCGTTGCAATGCCGCATGAATTCCCTTTCGCGCTATCAGGAATTTTCACCAGGCCACTGTCGTTATGCGACTGCTGCTTTTGATGGCTGAGCTGAACAGTGTAAAGCAGATCGATACAGCGCTTTCGAAGTGATTTCCGGTATTCCGGGTTTACGGCAAAAAAGAAAACCTGTAAAATAAATCGGGGGAAATTAAATCCAATTAACTTTGTCAGAGTCTCGTGATTTTCGTAGAATTTTAAAGAAAATGGGTAGGTGATATGTGTAGCTAGAAATCAGTACATGATGTACATCATAAGGTTAATCATTAATTATCGTCTTCTTAAATTAACGGTACACAATCTATTTACCGGACTCGCAGCATAGCCAAGTACTTGAGCGCCTCTTGTATACAACAACAATTTGATCTCCTTATTCCACCAAGTCGCATAAAACATATTCAAAACTGCCGGCGGTAATATGCAGATGCAGTACCAGACATAAGACAAAAACAACGCTTTAGCAAGCGACATCCGTTTCTTCATCACAAGACGTTGGTGTATCTCGTTAGCCGTATCGGTGCTTAGATTGCCGCGCCCTTTCATTAATCGCGAAATGAGAAACAAACTAATGTAGATCATCCCCAACAGTACAATCGGCAGGTAAGTCCCGGTGGCGCCCAGTATTGTAAAGGTCGCGCCCTTGTTCTGGGTGAGTCCGCACGCACCCGAATGCAGCATGCCAGAGCGTAATCCATTTACGAAGTTCAATGTCGGAATGCTGCACGCAAAGGCGATGACCCACACAATAACTAACAGCAATGTGGAGAATCGCCGCGATGTGATTCTCGTATAGAAATGTGGCAGGGCCACCGCGATTAGCCGGTTAACCGCCAAGACGACGTTCGTCCAATTTCCGGCATAGATGATGAGCAGTAAGAAAAATTCCACAAAAACACAGTCATAGGAGAAAGTTATGTGGGATTGCGTTAAGTAAATGGGCAGTACCGCCACCGGACTGACAATTAGACAAAAGGTCAGGTCGATCGTCAGAGAGTGCGCGATGAGCAGACCGGAGCCGCTCTTCAGTTTGCCGAGTTTCGACATAGTATTGAGTAGTACAACAATGAGGATGGCGCCAATTACGCCGATACCGAACTGGAAAGTAATCCAGATATTTAGCTCCACTTTGGTCAGAGATTTTGTGCTGTTAGATGAGATATTAGATGAATTCCATGGAGCCGACATTTTCCAGTTGCATTCAGCATCCAAATAATTTTGCACCAGGTAAGATATGTCAGGTTTGTCCGTTCTGTCCAAGTTCAGGTTGAATTAGGCAGATTATGCCGCAAATAGCAGCGTCACCAAACAAATTCAAGTAAAGATGTTCAGGTGAAAATCAATGCAATAACTCACGGCCGAGTTTGGTATTTCTTAATCATTGGGATGTGGCTCCAAGAATCGTCCCACGTGTACAGTAAAGTGATACGAGCAAACATCTTTAAGGCTTCTTTAACAGGTTACTAAACAAAAACACTTCGGCGAAAGGAGATTAAGCGTTCTGGAGAGGCGGAAGTCGATCCCTGATTCCGAGCGTAGATTAAAAAAAATCCTAGTTTTGCGATATCTGCTATGGAAATCAAAGTCGCCCGATGAAGATGTCGTAAATAAGAAGAAAAGGAGAGATTTCAAATAAAATCACTTTGTTTCTGAGTACGTAACAGCGGCGTCGCCAAATTCCATCGCTGACGTAACATTTTTGTAACAGTTAATTTTATTTATCCGCACTATAATAACTGGCAATGTTTGAAGCAGAATCCATTATGGAAAGTTACCGATGCCGAAGGAGAATTAGCGGCAGACATCACCAAACAACCGGAAATGAATCTAAGCGCTCCTTATAACAAACCATTCGAGCGCGTAAAATACGGCACGTGGGCGTGCGTCAGAGCAGTCACGTCGCCGTTCGACGCATCTGTGCAGTATATTTACAGGTTGTACTACTACCGTAGTATGTATAATATGTCACCGGCAAACATACCCCTCGTTCATAATATAATATTCTGACCCCGCGTTGCCCGCACTACCTTTGTCGATACCGTTTTACCTCTGTACGTGTATTTAGGCCGGCTTCTTGTACCTAATTTAGTTGAGAGCACAGGTACGCAATGCGCTCCACGTCGGAAAACAGGGAGTACCGTGGGATGTTGCCGGTATTAGCCCAATTTCACTATACACTCCCCCTAGTCTATGCATTTATTTAAGAGCATCGAATGAAGTTTCTTGGTAGCGCTCACTCAAGAATTGTATTGTAACACTGTTTGCACCGTCAGAAACTGGAATTAAAATAATTGCTAAGATGGTTGATTGGCGAAGTTGGAGAGTTACGTTGCCACTTGTGGCCGCTGCCTGTGGTATTCCACTAAATTTAATACGTACTAAAAAATATCACGTAATATCTTCACATCCTTGGAAGAAATGCTACGAGTATAATATTATAATAGTACATCAGCGCGTAAACACGTTGCAGCAAAAATCGAAGCACAGTAGATGAATATGTTTATCTAACATTATTGCACTATCTGTATAAAACTGCTGTAGAAGATCTCACTTTTACTTATTTAACATTGCCCTAAATGTTTATGAAACACCAATACATAATTTAATTATGAGCGACTCAGCGAATACAAATAAATATAAAGATACAGACAGCATTCAAAAAAGTTGCATCGTACAGCGCTAACTTAAAGCGGAAACAAACGGCCAAATTACAGAAAACATCTGGTCTAAATTAGCCGAGTGTGGCGCCGATCCCAAGATGAATGCCACGTTTGCACGTTGAATTTTGACGCTGATCCTGATACATTATTTCAATACACCGGTACTTCTGGTAAGTGGAAACGAAATAAATTTGATGCAAAAAAGTTGAAATCTCTAAAATTGTTTATTCCACAATGAAAAGCAAAACTTCTGGACATATATATGAAGGCGCGAATTATACAGTTATGTATAAATTCAGCAACAACTTTGTACAGCGTGCACTTATTATACCTAATTTATTTAGGAAGCCAACCACTTTCGATAAAGTTACAATAGTATTACAAGCGCATTTATCACTGGAAACAAAACAGTCTCAATATGAATAGGTGAAGTCGGGAGGTATCAAAACAAACGTTACGCAACCACAAAACATTTTCGGTTATTCTGATCTTTGTTGCTAATAGTTATTGTTGTTATTCAGCAGTTACGTACTAAAAAATCCAAAATGACAATTATTCGCAGTATGTTGGTGCACTGTCAGTTTTAAGGCATTTATAGCTAGCTATCGCACTTGCAAAACTAATGCTGTACAGTATAACGAACAGATGATACGTACGTGTACAGATACTACGCAGTATCTGTGAAGGTCAATGTCAAAACTCCGGCGGAAATTCTGGTGGTCAAACCGCCGGCGGAATTTTGGTAACTTTTTAGTTTCATTTACAGTGCATACTTAAAAACAACTTTGCAAGGAAAGGTGTTTTTACATAGATTCGGGCGTTTGTTTATTATTGTTGACTGTGTTTTTGCCGAACGACGAAGCATGTTTGAGAGCTAACAGTACTCTGTAGTATGATTTTGTTTCGAGCCCAGTAGTACATTCATAGTGTTGTAATCTTGAAAGTACTTTTTGTATCTTGTATTTGTAAGTACTTGGAATCGCTTTAACAATAAGTCTGTTTTTTATCAATTTAGGTTTTCCGCAAAAAAAATGGACGTGCAGAAATTCCGCCGGCGTTTTGACCACATAAAATTTTCGCAGGCGCGGCCAGCTGTAGCTGCAGTGCGCTGTGAATTAAGGGATTTAGCCCGGTACATACCGGTAGTACCAACTTCGTGGATCTAAACCGTTACTCGCCGGCATAAAATTCTCCCAGCCGGGTCCACTCTGTGGCATGCGGAATTAAAAAACCCAAGCCTTACTCGTATTATTTTCTGGAATCTGAACGTCGGCAGCACGTCGTCGTTGGACCAAAATGCCGACGATTTTGTACTAACGATATTTCACCGTTTATCGTTAATTCGTGATGTTTCTCGCTATCGGAATATTTGCACAATATGAGTACGATATCTTCGCATTTCAGACACCAGAAACACGGAATTCTCCACGTTGTTCTACATAAAAAACGATTGTACAAACGTTTTGATCATGAAAAGTCATGAAAAGTCATTCAATACGTTTTAAACAAAAGTTTTCGCTGCATAGATATCGTATAAATACAAAATTTAAAAATTTATATGGATTAATAACGGAAAGGGCAGTTAACAAAGCACACTACAGCCTAAAAGAATCCGATGCCATAATGAAGTTTTCGCAAGTTGCTACATGTGTTCTTATGTGGATAATAATTACATAATTTACCTCTCTCTGTACAGCGATAATCTTTGAAAGAAAATACTTTACACTCACGAGTTACGACCGCAGTTTTAGTCTACTTGCAAAACTGCCTATGGAAGCAGAACAGATACACCGTGTCAGAACCTAAACCACACATCCTTATGAAGTGGACCAGGGCAACGTCCTGTTCCTCAGAAAAATTTCAATATCAGCGTACACACGTCGGCGAATTTGCTTAATAGGTTCAAAGAAACATGTCCACTTCCTCGTACACGTGATGGAAACTAAAATTTCGCCAAATCTTAATATAAAATCGGCTACCATGACACTTTACCTAGCAACTTCCGTGAAATGTAGCGCGTCTTCTGTACAGCTACATAGTGTTCGCATCTTTGCTTTGTTATTTTAATTGGCAGAACTTCTGAACCGGTTTCGGGCCTTCAGACCACCCGGCAAAGTTCACCTACTGCCATTTTTTTTACTTTTTCCTCTCATCATGCTGCCGCCCATCTCGTTTTTGATCTTGGGCGCGAGTATTTCGCTTATCGTAAGTGTCAGTTCCGAAAACTTAGTGCACTTATGACAAACAGTGCTACCTCAACTTTTGTAATGATTAATAATTTTTTAGCGCACTGTAGAAATGCAGCCATACACAACCTTCGAAGAAACCCACCGGATCAATCCGGAATTCGGTATGCCGAAGCACAATGCCACAACTGTCGTTCCAGCAGCACTACATAACAATGTATTCCGAGAGCCTGATTATCCGAATGGACAGCCACTTCCGATGCAGTATCGGAGTATGCCTGCACTCTTCGACCCGGCATCCACTGGAGAAACACATGTTAATCACTCCCGGAAACTTCCCGGGCTCGCACAACCGGCTACGTTTATCCATACTGGAGAGAATCTCAACATAACGGCAGAAAGAGTTCAGGCAGAAGAAGCGGCAGCAGCGAATACAACGCCATCACCTTGCGGTCCCGATGTCCACCCTGACGATTGTATTGACGACAACCTTGACGTTACTAATAGTACGGAATCGATACCCGAAACGACAACACCATTCGAACCTGTCAACGAGCCGGAATTCCTCAAGCTGCTGATCGGCCGCGATCTCGAAAACAGCACAGATACTCGGGGTTAATTTTTCAAATGTTTCTTGTTTTATTTTGTTTGTAACGCATTCCCGCCGTTTGATCCTGCAGAGCAAATATTAAGTTGCTTGATAGTGTTGAGAAAAGTGCCGGGAACGCCGGGAACGTTACTTGAAACTGCGTAGGATCACTGTTTTCCTGTTTTTTATTGTCTGCCAACTTTTAAATTATCTGTTACAAAATTGCAGCTAGTTAGTTATTTTTTTTCTATCATGGCGAAGTAGGTTCACTACAGGCAACAACAACAGATTGTGTTAAATTAATGTTTTTAATGTGTTACGATTTTTCGCTGCTATGCAATTTGATAAAAAAAGTTGCGCTGCATTGCGGCGAGCCGGCTACGATATCAAATTCATTTTGTACAATGAGACAAAAATTTTGTAAATCTGATGGAATTACAGTTAAAGTATTGATCAAATTAAACGTAATAAAATCATAATACATCATGTAAATTCTTTCGTATCTAAGCACTAATTGTGTTGGTCCAGCCAGTCCCAGCAACAAAGTGGGCACAAGGTTCCCGCTTTGCTTGCTCAGCAAAAAGTACTTGACCGCATAAATAAGTAACAAAACAGATATCAATCAAGAATACACACAAAAGAAACGTACACGGGCAGCGATGTTCATAAATTACAAACTGCTGGACTGTTGTCTAAAAGGTGCAGAGGTATTTCCACTTTGTTGCCGAACGTAGGGCGCCAAACTGCCTGTGAAAGCAGTATATCCACATCGTGTCAGAATCGAAGCCGCTCACTTTGTGAAAACAGCGAAGTGGATACGGAAAACGTCCTTTTCCTCCAAGAAATTTCCATATCAGCACATTTACACAATTAAGACAATTTCATTTTCTGCACTTTTAACTGAATTCTGCATATCAGATTCACAGAAACATTTCTGTTTCTTCGTACGCACTAAGAAAACTAAAGTGTTGTTGAATTTTACTATAAAACCGGGTACAATGCTTCCTGTTGGTAACGGCCGGCATATCGGCATGTTGCACAAATTTTACTGCTTTCAGTTTACGCTTAAATGCCGTTACTTGCGTATCGATTACTGCTCTAAATTTGGACTTATGCGCAATCAGTTCAGGAAATTTTGTGAAGAGCTACAATCCGCCATTGCTCTAAACCATGCTATCATTCAACGGGATGCTGATCCTCGGTGGGAGTGCTTTATTTATCGTACGTGTGAATTCAAGAATTTTATTTGGTACAAACATAGCGACGTTAGAGTTTTTGTAACCTATAGTGCATCGTGGAAACGCGACCGTATAAAACATACGAAGAAAAACACCGGATTATCCTGGAATTCGGCATGCCGCAGGCTAATCTAACAACCGCGACTGCAACACCAGTGATCAGAAATGTACTCCTGGCGCCCGATCGTCCCAGTAGTCCAGCACCCCCGATGCATTATCGGAGTATGCCTGCGTTCCTTGACCCGGCATCCATAGGAAAAGCATCTGATGGGCACTTGAGGAATCACCCTGGCCTCGTTCAACCGGCTACTTTTATCCATACTGGAGAGCACCTTAACATAACAGCGGAAAGGATTCAAGAAGAAGAAGAGGCCGCACGGCACACTACGGAATCGCCCTGCGGCCCTGACGTCGTTCCGGAAGATTGTATTGACGACGAAATTAGTACGACGGAAGCGCCACCCGAAACTACCACGCCGTACGACCCTCTCAAAGACTCGGACTTCGTAAAAATTCTGGTGGGATTAACGGGACGCGAATTAGATGACGATGGACCAGAAGATGTTTGGATTAGTATTCCGGATTAGCACTTATATGATCGCATTCAATTGCATCATGGCATTTGGATGGGATCCCGCAGAACGCATTTCTATGATTTTCATTCTGATTGTCATATTGTGGAAATTTGCAAGATGCTGCATGAGACCTGGACCCTGCATTTTTTTCGCGTGGTTTTAATCCCTAAAAATTGTTGATAAACAGTTAGCTAAATTATTCGCTTAAATACTGTACGGAGTCAAGTTAGAGTAAATAATAGTGAATCAGTTTAGTTTAACGATTTTGTGTAAATACGCGATATTTGCGCGCCCAGTGCGTTCAATGCCACGCCACCTGCGACAATTGTTTTGTATATAAATGGCACATTGTATTGCAATTCTGGGACGATTTAAAGTTTTTATGTGTAAACTGTAAACCCAGAAAATCGAACTGAAGTACAAGTACAGATGATTACGTACTAGTACTAAGCACCAGGCCATCGCCTTACTCAAGGGGCTTCACTGTATTGTGTACAGTGAAGTCTGTGTTGTATGAAATACAATACAGCCCCTAGAGAACCGCGTTGCATAGGCCAAATGAGCGCATCTAACAGTACTTATTGATTTAATTTGTGTGAGAAAACGCAGAAACAAAACGCACTTGACTGCATACATAAGGTACAACCGGCATTACAGTATGTAATAATATCAAATATGTACTTACAACGTTACAATAAACAGGTATAGTTTTTACAATCACGAAAGGTAAAGTACGTTGTTACTAATGCCTTTCCATATTATACAGCTGTCACATTATTAATGACATTTCCGATTGTTGCCATGCTTGGTAAGCGAAACTAAGTTAGGAAGCGGCATTCACCTATATATACCGTGTCAGAATCAAAGCCACTCAATATGTGAAGTGGGCACGGATAACTTCCTGTTTCTCCAAGAAATTTCCATATCAGCATTCAGCACCTTTGTGCACATAAGGCAGTTCGGCCAAGCCGATTCAGAGAATCTTCCTTCTTGTAAAAATTTCTTCTTTGTATAAATGACAAAGCTCAATAAACTGGGAAATTCAATTACGATGAAAATGGTTAGCGCTTAGCGAGTTTTATTCCTCATGGCAATATACAGATAGATGTACATGTACAGATAGCTCATACCATCATATCAAACCTGAATTACACGGTCACATTTTACAAAATATTTGTGCACTAAACATTTTCCTTGTAACCAGTCACTGAACTGAAATACGATATTTTGCAAGGGAACGAGTACGGTATTTTGACTTTTATATGAGTTTTGTATTCCTGGGAGGAATAGTTAATAAGAATATATTCAAATCATCATGTTATAATATGACCGATGCCTGATGACATAGTGCAGTAATCGCAGAAATTTTTTTATTTTAGAGTGCGCATTCGAAACGCGATCTTTCAACTTGACGCCCATTCCCAGAAGAATGCGCAGAGTGCGCACACAGAACTGCTGAAAAATAACCAGCGGCCGCGGCGTTCACCCGTTTGAGCCCGAGATTTCAACGAGCGCGAAAACCAAGCCTGACCGTTAAAACTGTTCGTCTACCATTCGGAAACAACGCCCCCACTGGGACCGCTACGTTCATCCATACCGATCGCCCTGATCTGGCCACCAAAAGAAATCGCAACATTAAATTGAGCGGGACACCAAATTTCATGAGCGGGACACCAAAATCTGTAGATCACTATATTATAGTATCGTCTTCGCTAAATTTTTATTTTGTGTATAAATATATAAATTTATACACGACTACATTTTTCAGCGATTTTACAGTGTGTTCTTGGTTGTTGTCATAATTGCTTTTCGTTATTTCACGCACCAGCACAGGTTGTTGTACGGATACAATGCCATCGCAATTCTTACTCGAAAATGTCGAGAAACACAGCTTAAAACATGCGATTTACATATTGAATATTATATAATTTCATTTAACCTCCCGGCAATGCCCTCCGTTACCGAATACGGGAACCAATAAGTACCTGCACCATGCGGCACTTATTTCCCGGCCCTCCCATTCCGTAACAACGCAATTTTTCAAGGGAACAACCTTTGGGAAACCTAAGAACCCTACAGAAGGGTTTACGCAAAATACTGACCCCGAAATATATAAAATACTTCTTAGACAACATTTCAAGACTATGTGTTGTTAGAATGTATTCAAATATTTAACGTAAATTTTTTGACTTTCCAGTAAGACTTCAAATGCGTAAATAATATGTGGTTTCCAAGTGTCTGTTCTTAGAAAAACATTTACACGGTCAGCGGCCAGGTGACAAAGCAGCATTTTAAGCGTTTTCGTCAGAAATTCAACAAACCGGCTTGTGTCAGAACGGAAACGCTTGTTCTTCTCACTAACTGTAGGCTGACTACGATGGTTTTCCTTGCACACTGCTCGTATTCTGCTAATTTCGCTTTAGTTGCGCTTCTAACAGGAAAGTTTTTTTAAAGTTTGCTCATTTTAATTGGCAAATATCACGTACTTTATCGGTGATCATTAATTCGGTTCCATAATTTTGCTTTGCCACGGTTGGTTATCAGTCGGCGATGTCATTGAAGAGTGCGATGTCGTGCAACGGAGCAATTACACTCGCCATGGTTCTTTTATCGCTATCTATAATGGTACGAATAACCTGGCTTTTAGTATAGATAAGGTTGTGATCGCATTGTGCAATATAAGATTGTTTTTGCTATTTCGTAGTCGGCCGTGGCAATGCGCCCATATAAGATAGTGGAAAAAAAATACAAAGTCATGTGGGATTTCGGTAACGTTGAAAAAGTTGAAGCACCGGCAGTAGCGCTCCCTGCCCAAGGCCGAAGTATTGGTCTGAGATTCGGATCAAACCCATGGGGTCTGATTGCGACCGATGATCCATTTGAGACCACAACCACTGAAGTAACGACGACAACGTCGCCTGGAGAACCAGAAACGACAACTTGGCTACTTGCGGCTTTTTATGAATTTATGTTCGGATAATTGTCTCTACT
This sequence comes from Paramacrobiotus metropolitanus, assembly GCF_019649055.1. Lineage (NCBI taxonomy): Eukaryota > Metazoa > Tardigrada > Eutardigrada > Parachela > Macrobiotidae > Paramacrobiotus > Paramacrobiotus metropolitanus. Next base: position 299,787 of record NW_026570274.1, read on the forward strand.
CGCAAAACAAAAGTGCATCATTTTGTTACAAGCTGTTTAGTACATTCATTTTTTGAACAGTTACAGTTAATTGTTTTGTAAGCCTGTTGCGCGCTCATTTCCAATGAATATATATCAAGTGGTTTCGAAGGTACAAATATTAGGTGCAAATCATTCTGTCCAAAGCAACGGTATATTAAATTTGAAATGCTTTAAATTTATGTACAAGATCGTGTAACGTGAAAGCTACGCACTTTGTTCATTTTGTTTATGTGTACATTGCCTGCGTTTTCATATCTTTGGACGATATTAAAAAAATTAAAGATCGATACTAACCGTAAAACGACCTAGGAATACAGAACAGATATATGGTGTCAGAACCTGAACCGTTTTCCATTTAGAAGTGGACTTGGGACAACGTCCTCTTCTTCCGAGAAATTTCCACATCAGCGCTTTACGCACTTATGCACATTTGCTTATCAGATCTACAGAACTAGTTTCAACTTCCTCGTACACGCGATTTAATTAAAATGTTGTCAAATTCAACACGAAACCGTCAAGTTGTCAACCATGATATTTACTTGAGCAATTTGCGCATCTGCGGTATCGCATACATTGTTTTTTGGGTTTAATTTCTACTGTCGGCACTTTTGCACCGCCTTCATTAAAAATACCCGAAATAAGTTTAGCCACCTTCGAATAACATGCCATTGTTCAACATGATTTTAACCTTCCGCATGAATACTTCGTTTATCGTAAGCATAGATTCAAAAAAGTGATTGTACTGGCGATTAATAATGGGACGATAGTCTGTAGCTGTATGTGCGCTCGTATAAAATGACAATTAACAACGTTAATTGATGTTAATGTTAGCTGGAGGATGTGTGCTCTCGCGTTTCCCTTTTCGCCGTGTGTAGGCAGCTACCTGTGTTGGTGGCGCTGCGAGTTGCTGTGGCCGCTTAGATCAAAGCAGCCGCCGGCACTCACGCGCCTGCTTTTGCTCTCGGCACTGTTTCTGTGCCCGCGTTGGGTTCTGCATTTCTTGTTCGTGTGCGCGCGAGTGATTTGTTCTTTACCACCCGCCACACCCTGCTGTTGTGCTGCTGTTATTTCGCGTTGCTCAATAAAGGGGCCTTCGGTTGCGCAGGGCACTGGTCGCTCTCTTGCGCCGACCCCCGGTCGGCCGGCTTCTCGCTGACCCAGGGTCACCGCACACAGCCGATCACGAGAGTACCAGCCGCCCAGCAGCCGGGGTTCCAGCACCCCCCAGTGGATTCCGGAAGCGGTAACATTAATCATCATTTAATGTAATGTGGAAATGCGTCCGCAATGACTCCGCATACAACGTTCCAATAACCACACGGACTCATCCTGGAATGCGGCAGCACAGTGATCCACCTGCATTTACGGCACCACTCCTTGGGTATTGTATATACTTTCGGATGCTTTTTAAACAATCTCGAATATGCCTGATCAGCACAGCACTGATCACCACATCTAGTTCTGCTGAGAATAATGAAAAAAAGAACTTAACCTGTTTCTTCCCATTGATATCAAAGTGATACCGTGGAGGGCTTTTGCTCCTGCACCTGAACGCATCATGGGAATTTTGATTTTTCAGTTTGATTAGCGAGTTAAGATGTGGAGGCCTATTTTACAAAACTTGACCACTAAGTATAAGTCTAACGTGCACTCGCCAGTGGTCACCAAAGTCGGCCATTTTTTTATCCACGGGTGACCGGAGGTCGCTAACACCTCCTGGCCATCCGCGTGATGCGAAAAAATCTAAATAAATGGGTTAGGTAGTTGACTCTATGTGTTACCTGATACAACCTAAATTTTTGTAATATGTGAAATGGATGATCACTGGCGATCTTTTAAAGAACATGGTATCATTTTGACAACAACGGGCAATGGGGTACATTACAGCCATTATACAAAATTTCCTAATAAACTCAGTATAAGTCGCAACATTCTGCAAATTGGTATTCTAAGACAACGTTTTATGGGCTTTCAACTGGAAGTGTTTTGGTGGTCACCGAAGTGACCACCATCCAGTTGCGAAAATTGATGCCCCATGAAATAGATATTCTTTTCCTTTTTTTTTGCGGCCGAAAGTTATTGTTGCAGGACAACTGCATGCAGACAAATGTGATAAGCAAACGATGGTCAGTGGTCACTAATACGGCACTGTGTGTTTATCAGCGTGCGCTATACCGTTGAATACGAGCGCATAACATGCAAGTATACGCACGAATTTCCGGTTACTTAAGAAGGCTATTGCTATAGCGTCCAGGAAAGCGTCCAAAGCTTGACCACCGACTGCGGGCTAGTAGTAACTACCTTCTGTAGTGGTCAGCGAAGCTTGCTGACCGCTTTGACAGGTGCGCGGTCTGAGGTAATTAAGTTTATCTTGGGTCTTTGGCGTTATTCGTGGACCGAAAATCAAATACCGAAGCGATTTCGCCCTTGTGTGTTATAATTTTAGCTGTTTGACGTTTGAATGCTCTTCTAGTGACCGGCAGCGTTAAATGGGCAGTGTCCAGGATTCCGGTAAACGGTTTTTGATTATTTGTATGTACAGTTTCTGTATTTCAAAACGGTTTGGCGCAGTAACAGACGCATTATTGTGTTGCTGACCGGTGGTCATTTCGACGGCCAGTAGTATTACAGTATTTTATCGACAACTCCTAATTTTCGTGGTCTAATTCGAACGGGATCGGGTACCGGGATGTCCTGGGTTAACCCGAGGGAAGATCCGAAATAACGTCAGAGTACATGCTTTCCTTGCACGAGTACCTGATATACCATTGCATGATTTCTCACTAAGACACCCGGGATGAGCTATTGGTGTCAGGCGCAATAAAAGGTCGGAAGAAATAAATCATACAAGTGGTCGCATCTCGCTCATCTCGCAAAAACTCGCAAAACTTCCCAAAAATCAGTATGAGTATGCCCAACCCAAGTCGGTACCCAAACCACTTGTCATTATGAAGTGGACGGTAGACTCAGCAGTCAGCACCCTCTTCTTCCTATAATTTCCATATCAGCATATTATACTCGTAGGCAAATTCACAGAAATATTTTTACTTCATCGCCCACATGATCACAACAATAGTGCTGCTCAGTTTTGTTATAACACTGGCTACAATAATGCTTAGCAATTGCCGAACTGTCGATTGTCCAAATTTCCTGATTTTTGCTGCACATTGCTTGCGCACCGATTGCTGTCTTTAAGTCACCTAAACTTGCTCAAAATCAGCTTAAAAAATTTATCGAGGAGCATTACCCAGCCATGTTGTCAACAAGTGCGATTTTGATACTCGGTGTTAGCGCTTTCTTAACTGTACGTGCCAAAAAATCCAGAACTGCCCAAGGCTGCATAACGTAACCCCTTTTTTGTTTTTACATTTATATAGTGTGCAACACCTGGGTATACAACACCACGCCCCAAATATCGATTCCAGCCCTCTGATGGTCTCGATGGTCAGGTCCTTCGGAGGCAATCTAGGAGTATGCCTGCGCTTTTAATGCCGGCTTCGTTTATCCATACTGGAGAAAACCTCAACATAACGGCGGAAAGAAATCAGGCAGAAGCAACAGCCGCAGCACTGACCACCACGTCCATTCCTGATGACGACAATAATGGAAATGAAACGGACACGGAGGAAGATTCCGCAACAACAGCAGAATACCAATTTTATCAATTCAAGAAGCCGTGGGGACCGTTCCTCGCTTAATGAAAGCGAGGAACGCCATCCAAGCACGCAGATTTTATGAGCAGCACCAAAATCTAACCATACATATAACCCGTATCCGCAAGTTGGTATCGTATTCATTTACCTGTGAACTCAGCAGCCATCCCGTATTAGAAGGCAGATGTAAATGATGTTAAACATTTATTGGAAAGTTTGTTACGAATTTACCATTGACGATGAATAGTAGACAGAGTTTGTATCTTCGATGCTATTAAATCTGCCGGTGCAACTGTTCTGTACTTAATTAATTCTACCGTAGAAAACATTTTTTTAATTGCATCTGATATCTCTTAGAAATTGCCGCATGTTCTTACGATTTGTAAAACTGCTCATGGTACTTTGTCTTTCTTGTCGTACTGCAACTCAAATAACAACAATTCGCGTAATTAGCAATTATGTACACATATAATGAAGGCGTCCGCACAATGCAGTATCACGCCAAAAGAAAGCAGTTGGCTGATAATCATGTAGATACGAATTTAGCGTTAACATAAGAATTTTTGTTGATTTTCTGCAAATTTCTCATGAATATCGATTGATAATGCTAGAAAGGCCATTCGAAAAAAAGCTTTGTATACAAACGTTTAACGCCTGCTGTGCACTCACGCATCAGGGTCGTGCGATGGAGGCACGTTGCAACTTTAAAGCGTAATCGCACCGACTGAAGGGATGACTTCCTTAATTTCACTGCCGGTTCGGTAAGAACTACAGTCACAACCTATTCTATCTCATCGCACCGGGATGAACTCCCTAATGCAAGCAGGTAAACAGAGAAGAAACTCCGAAATAGCTACAGAAATTTCAGTTATTGAAATGCAGAATTCGGGCCTTTACTTCAAATTATTTCACGTGCGTCCTAGTGACAAATTTGAGTAAAGCGCACATGTTATGAATAACTGTATCTACGTAAGTAGTTGGCATAAAAGACGGCATTCTTCAGAAAATAAGACTTTGCTCAAACTACACCAGACAATCTCCTGAAAACCCATGCATTGTGTGCTTAATATTTTGCTTCAGTTACACACCGTGTCAGAACCTAAGCCACTTGTCAGATGAAGTGGACTGGAAAAATATTCGGTTCCTCCAAGAAATTTTTAAATCAGCATTTTATGCACATGCAAATTTGCTGAAAAGATTCAGCGAACGTTTTCTACTTCTTCGTACCCACTACAAAACCGGCATCTTAGCTGGATTGCACTATAAAAGGGCTATAAGTGCGATTATAGAGTCATTTGTAGGATAAGCGGCACCTTGAATTTTATTTTCTGCAACCTGCAGAATATATAATCGCACCATAATTATTATCCGTGCTTTATCCAGCCTTTAGTTTAAACATGATGTCTTGTAGCGGTATTTTGATTGCACTCGTATGTGCGGGTAGTGCATTGGTGGTAAGCGTCATTATTCTTGGAAATTCGTTCGGAACTGTTATAAATGATAACGAAGCGTGCGTAATTTTCAATTTTTATAGTGTAATGCCGAAAAGCAGTCAACTGCGTGGGAGGCTTGGTTCGGACCGGCACCGTACATCCATACTCGTGAGAACCTACCAAACCTGACCGCCGAAAGAATTAAGGCAGACGCAGCGGCCGCAGAGACGACCACGGCCAATCCTTACGAAAACATATACAGCGCATACGAGAACGATACGTCTGTAAAAGCCACATACAACGTATATTTTGCTTAGTTGAAATTTCCTTGGTAGCCGTTATTCGAATTAGTTACAAGTGATGCACAATTTGTTAAGTTTGAAGATTTAATGCTCTTCTTCTGTCTAAAAAATTGCGGCGTCGTGTGTACGATTTTCATGTTTTCCCACATACCGTATATATATACGAATATATTCGTAGTCAGCAGCAAAAATTTCATAAACGGTAAGATAAACTTTATTTACAAAACCGCTTAAGGAACAGTCAGAGTAAAAGCCGAACTGCATTATGAGCATTCGTAAGTACCTATATACAGCGAAGATTTCACTAACTGCGCTCTGAAGTCTATTGCCCCATACTGCACCGACTTTCGTTCTGTTACTGTCCACGAGGTGTTTACGGCTATCTTCATTTCACAAATCACCGTACGATTTCCGGTTATCACCATTTCACAGTACGAGTGTTCCTGAATATCTGCCGTGCACCAGCCATGTCAAAATGCCTGTAACGCACGAACAGTGTGGTATGGGACGCCGTGTGTATGAAAATTGGCGTCACCCGTGAATTTGTTTTTTTTTCGCTTGGGTTGTATGTACTGTTTTTTTAAGGCTACTAAGTAGTGGTACTGGTTATTGCACCTGCTATGGTACTGTTACTGTTAGTGGTAGCGAGAAATCGCCGAAAATGGTACTGTTAGTGGTTCCAGCTGTGGTTGTAGTAGTGTGATGCCATATCATGTAACTGGTACTAGTAGTGGTCGTAATTATGAAACTGACGCGGGTAGTATGGTTACCGGAAACCATTAGAATATCGCTGGACAGATGCCTAAAAAGCAGCGTAAGCAAAACTTCTAGAAACTAATTTCGTAATATGAATGCTGATACTCGTACTTTAGCAATGTGACAGCGCAATCGAATTGACAATAATATAAAATGGTCTCACTTATGCAGCAGCAAAGTAGTGAAAGTACTATTACGTAATACGGTAATACAGATAATAAAACTTGCAAACTTCTTGAAAAATTTTGGTAGCGTTAAGGAAAGTAATCGCTGATATCAACACTGGGTGGCGGAGCAAGATGTCGGTTTCCTGTTTTACATGTATGATGTAGTTTACATAGTACAGATACTGTATTTGTACCACTACCAATGTAGTAGCAACGTTAACTCATACTAACCATAAGTGCCCTTTTCGCCGTATTCGTGGGTAGGAAGTTACGGAACAGGCTTGTACATCCTACAAACACAGTCGCATTCGGTGAACCGCAATGATTACTCGACAACTATCGGGGAAACAGAGCAGTCCAATTAATTATGCACCTGCAAACGAAATAATTATTAATTTTTGTTTAATTTAAGCTTTTGGCAGCGTCTTCCGTTACGGAATGCCGGAACCAGTGTGTACCGGTATCATTCGGTTCTAGTGTTGGGTCGGCCCGGCCCGGCGCGGCCCGGCCCGAGCAAGAGGGCCGGGCCGTCGTTTACACGGCCCGGGCCGCGGGCCGATCCGGGCTGCGGCCCGACATGTCCCCGGGCCGTCTTGCAGCACAGTGATATTTTTTACCCGGATGTCATTATGCACGCGGCTACAGCGTGTATGTCAACGGAAAAATAGACGGATTTTCGCCTAGAAACGTCTATTGCTGTGAAAATTAAGAAAAACTCATTGAAAACTATTAAATTTCAGTAAATCGCAATGAAATTTTTTGTTTTTTCTACGTCTTTTTCAATATTTAACGTCCACAACGGGCCACGGCCCGGGCCGTTCGGGCCGCGGCCCTGGGCCGGGCCGGCCCAACACTATTCGGCTCCACTGTCCTCCCGTTTCTCGCCTCTTCGTCCTCCTCCTTCTTCGTCTATTTCTTGTTCTCTTTTTCCTGTTCCCTCCTTATTTCCCTCTACTCGTAGTAAAAGTGCCCAGTTGTTGAGAAATATCGTTGTCTTTGACTATTTAAACGCACATTTGTGCCAATATGACCCTTATTTTGCAGCAAATTTTACGGTCGATTGCTCACATAACATGGCATAAGTATGAGTATGCAGTTCTTAAAATATGGTTTCTAAAATTCTTCTTTTGTTTTGTTATATGGCTTTTAAAATTCTCAGAATTCCAAGTCTTCACAAGTGTTGAGGTTGTTCAAGACTCGTAGATCGGAGACTCGTAGATCAAGACTCGTAGATCGGAGCTCGCTTAAGCATATTTGCAGCTTTCTCTTTAGTTTAGTCTTCTTAGTTTTTTCAGGTTTGTTTGGTGCTCAAGCTGCAAGAGAGCGTTTTTTCTGGACAAGAGTAACCTAACCATTATGTCTACTGCCTTTTTTGTATTTTGTAGCCAAGCGTTTTGGATTTACCTGGAAAATATGAGAAAGTAGTTGGCTTGCTGATTTTCAGTACGAGTAGACTTTTCATAAATTGCGATAAAGGTATCAGTATGTACAAGTATAACAACACAAAGGACATCAAAGACTAGAACCACCATGTAAGTAGCGAAACTGGAAGCCATGCAACTTGACACAGATATGAGTTTTTACGCTGGGTCCGGATGCAAGGGAAGCCGCAGCAAACGGTTGATTGACTCAGCAGCTGATATAAAAAAGCCTGAGCAGCTTGGATTCCGGAAGCTTCTGTTTCTGAGCTTGGTCTGGTTGAGCCACGAGATTTAATGGAGTTCTTGTAACTGTCTGCACCTGTCTTACGACTACAGAAACTTGTTTTCTATGTAAAAAGCATTGAACTAACAGTGACTGTCTGCTACCGGTAAGTGCTTTCATCTTTTTAAGGCAAGCGATTGTGCTAGAAAAGCACAAATCAAACAACTTTTCCTGCAACCGTTATCGCTCCTTCCGATTGCAGTTCCGATCAAAAGCTCCGAATTCTTTGAAACGAGCAGCACGTTCAATGATTTCAGCGATCGCTAGGCACGTGGTTTGAGCTTCAACCATCTACCATGGTCAGCACTAACTTCTCCGGTAACTTCTCCGGTAACGCAAGTTTTGCTTCGTTATACTCCTCTGAAGAGCAGTATGGATGGATAGATGCATTTGGTGTTGTCACCTACGGTCTGGGATTTCTCTTGAATTTTTTGGTGGTTGTCGTGTGTATCGCGCGCAAAAGATTTCGTACACCGTTTTTCTTTAATCTGTTGACCCTAAACTCGGTCATCGCCTTAGAAAACCTGGAGTGTTTCATCAGCGGTTATTGCTACTGGTGGACTAACATTTGCCAGGATATCATCCCGTGTGCAATGGATGCGTATGCATCCTGGATACTTAAGGGAGTTATCGTTAACCTCCACGCTTTACTGACCATAAACCGGTTATGGGCCATGTTTTTCCCGCTGTCATATCATCGGTACTTTACGCACCGGCGTTCTCTGTGGATGGTTTTAGTTGTGTTTCTGTATGTGCATTTATTTTGCCTGCCAGAAATAGTTATCTACGCCAGCTACGGTTATACGGCTTGCAGATTGGTTCCAGATCTCGTTACTGGTTTTTTGCTATGGGCGCAGATTGTCATGGTTGTCGTTTTTGATCTGCCGTTGCTGTTTCTGGCCTTGGCTTTGCCGTTAACACTCTGCAGATATTTTTCCTACCGTCACAATCGGAATCGGCTTTTTAAGGGTGTTGTAACCATTAGTATGCTGACAGCATGCGTGCTGATTTGCTGGGTTCCGCAGAACGCAGTGGCCACAGCGTTTTTCTTTCAAATTATTGACGAGGAACTTTTCAATGGAGCGGGTACAATTATCGAAATCTTGTATGTTCTGCTGGACATTTTGGTCCCTGTGATTGTGCTGTGTACTACCCTCAATGTCCCGAATGCTGTTGGCTCCTTGATCCGCCTTAGCTCTCCCCGTTTGTCATAAACCGCAGACTGCGAGCCGAACATCGTTTGTTACGATTTTCGGTGTCACCCAGTTCCCAAGCATGACTTCGTTTGTTTGTTAAGTTAGTTAGTCCATGCTAGTTAGTATGCAAAAACAAAATAATTGTGCATTTTATTGTACCGCTCAAGCGTTTCGATCACAGTGCATTTACTTTTTTCTTTTTTTTTGTTCCTTTAGAATGTTTAAAGTCTCATGATTTGCTCAGTTGTATTCAGCTCCATTCAAAACACTGTATATATGTAAGTAGAATGAACAAAATGCGCATTTACCAAGTTCAACGGGCGTATACATTTAAATTGTTCCAAAACGCTATTCTGTAGACTGCAGGGCAAATAACGATTTCGCGCCGCTTAACAGAACCGAAGTTTTGTCAGCTGGCATGAGTCATCCGAGCGTGCAGTTTATTTCCATTCACTGAAGCTTGTAACCGTAGGTCGTTTATGCATTTGAAATCGTATTAGTAAGTCAAAAAATAGTTTAATGCGTTACGGACAAATACTTTAATGCATTCTAACAAGGACGTTCAACTTGGATCAAGGTATTATTGTAACAGCCATAAAAGTAATCTATTCGTTAGTGCTCCGTGCGTTTTGGGGACACTGTTTTGCGTCATCCCTCCTGGAGAGGATCTCTTGGTTTTCTGAAAGGGGTTTTCCCTTGTCAAAATGCATTTTGTGTGATATTAAGAGTAGAGGAATAGGACTGTATTTGCGTGTTATTAATCGATAAAATACGGTGTTTAGCGGCTAGCGGATACTAATTCTAAAGTATCTACTATCTAGTATCAGTATCACTCTACATAGTATCAGCGAAGAAGAATTTTAATTAGTTCCGATGGCATAATCGTAGTGCACCGCTTGGATCTGCTTACAGATATTATCGTTCTGGTTTTATGACCTCATTATTTCAAATGCACCGAACGTACATTTTGCGCTCAATGTCAAAACTCATTCTGTCAGAACCCAAAACACTTGTCTTATTTAGAAAGGACAGGAATAACATCCGGTTGCTCCAGGAAATTTCCAAATCTACACTTTTCGCGCTTAAGCAAATTCTGCTTGAGCAAACCATCCAACTTCCTCATAGACACCACAAAACTGAGAGCAGCGTTGGATTCCACTATAAAAGCGACTTCCGTGCCTTTATGAATATACCTGTTATATACAAAACGATCAGCCTCTGCTGGCGCGTCTACCATACATAAACTTAAATCTTATTGTCCACTTTCAGGATAGCTTCACACTGCTAAAAGTTTTCTTACTTGCAACCTGCCTTTGAACGAGAAAACAATGTCTTGCAGTGAAATTTTAATATTCTATGCGAGTTTGCATTCATTGTAAGCGCAATCTTTCATTTAAAATTATTCCAAGCATCGCACTATAACGGGCCTTTCTGTGGAAAATGTTTGGAATTTTTGATTTTTTATAGTGCACTGTAAAAATGGAATCTGGTGTACGTACAACAGAGTGGGATACCTGGAGGGGATCGGGGAGCCGTCATCAGTGTTCATCCATGCTGATCGACCCAATCTAACCGCCGAAAGAATTCAGGCAGAAGCAGAAGCCACAACCATCGATCTTATAGCGGATATTGTATTGCCGGCGTATGGGGCAACCCCTGACACTGAGCAATGGCGTCACAATACGGACGAAACCACTCCCGTATGAACAACGCCGTTCGTACCTGCGGGCCCATTAAGATGACGACCACGGTATCATCAGAGAGCTTTGCCGCCAGGGGTTACTCTCATTTTGTATTAGCAGAGTCAACAACCAACAAACAGCCTATATCAACAAACTGCACTGCGTGCGTGCATTAAACTTGTTTGCTTGCGTTTAAGAAAAACTCTACAAATGTAGCTGTGTTGGAGAATTATGCACAAACTGTTTGGAAACCGTCATGACATTAAAGACCAAATTTATAAATTTATTAGTACTAGTATTATGCTACGTATTAATAATTTATATCATGTGGACAAAGTGCGCTTCGTGCTTTCCGTGGCTCACAACAGCAAACCGGCGTCAGAAACCGGTTTTGTATGTACTATGTATATATAATTATTGCGTATAGCTGCCCGCCACGCAGGATAAATACTGCGCCACACATGTGGAAAACACAACGGAATTTATTCCATTCCAACATTTTTCTGGCCAGATAAGTTTTTTCCATCGTTAACATTTTTGTGGACGGGAAAGCTGATTTCGCAAAAGGTTGTGAATTCACATAATTTTCGCAATTTTTTTACTTTGTAGTTATACTTCAGCTCACCAGCATTCTGCAGAACCGTTAGAAATTTCTGTGCACGGAAAATCGGTCAACTTCCTGCTGATAATGCATCGGTGTAAGCGCTTTTCCCAGGAATACTGTACAACCGGCTCGTGTCAGAACGAAAACACTTGTACTTTTCACCGAACATAAGCTGTCTACGACGCTTTTTTTCGTCGGAAACTCGCTTATAAAGTGGTGCATGTCCTATTATCTTGCTTATTCAAAATTTCTGTGAAAGTCTAATTTGGATAAACGTGACTTGACGCAATCAGTGATCAGCCGTATTAGCTTATTTATCCGTATTAGCTTATTTTTCACCATCAGTTATCGTGCGACGAAGTTATTAGTTGCTAAAATGGCGTATCGCGGTGCGTTAACGTTAGCAATGCTTCTTCTGTCTACGGTAAGAATAATCGACACGTCATCCTTGTTTGAGTCGAGAATATCGTAGTTGCGTTCAATATGCAATAAAAGATAGTTTCTGTAGTCGGTAGTTGAAATGCGCCCTTATAAAGTTGTGGAAAGGAAGTTCAAGATTACGCTGGACTTTGAGAACTCCGGCCAAACGGAAGTGCCAGCAGCAGCAGCACGGCTGATCCAAGTCCGACATCCATTACACGGCTCACACCGACCTGGACCGTGGTTTTTGGGTACAACTGCGACGGATTCCCCTTTAATGACTACCACCACCGTTGACCCGGGTGCAACGACAACGTCGTTTGAAGAGGGTTGGTGGCTAGAAGTATCCAATTTCCCTGGATAACCATTTTTTTTTGCGAAATGGAGAAATTGATTCTTCACACAAACGTTGATTACCCTGTTTTATATATGCACGCGGAGAGCGCTCTGCTGAATTAAGAGAGCGATAGCAATAGATAACTGAAATCATTGCGATGGTTGCAAGCGCAAAAGTATTGTTTGCCCCACGTGACTGTGTTTTAACGTTCCGTACTTGATATTTTATTTATGTTACTGTGTTTTTGCCTTCCATTAATAATTTTTCCGCGTGTTGATATCCGCGTTTTATAAACCGTTTGAAATCCAGCGCAATACAAACAGAAAGTAGCAAATTGTAGGTTTCGGTGCCGAACTTGAACTGGAATAAAGCATGCTGCTGGTTCTGGACGTTTTTAAGCACTTGTTTGCGATGTCCGACCCTCAGTCCATTTATTTTGTGAAGTGGCTGAGAGAAAAGAAGCTGCTTATCGAGCAGACTTTCATTGACCTAAATGCCGTTTTCAAATGATAATTATGATTTCGCTATTTTCAAATGAATAATAATAATAATAATTTCGTGGAGCTTCGAAGACGCTTTTCAGAGTAAATAACTGTCGGCCATGAAACTAATCCTCTGCCGAGGTGCGGTAATACTTATACGTACATAAATAGGGTGACATACATGATACGCAAGCCGGTTTTGCCAGTTTTCGTTTCTTCGTCCAAACCATGATACTCAAATAAAAGTTATTAAAAAAGCATAAGAGTAATGTAAATCAATTCAAAAGAGAAAAAAACACGACTCCGAATTTTTGTATAGGAGTCAACGTTAGAGCTCCTGAAAAGTTCGAATAATAATGATGTCGATTTGCTGAACCATCAGCGCAGTGCAAACATTGAACGCAAAATAGAAAACTGAAGTACTTAAAAACAGGCTGTGTTTTAATGGCAGAACCGAAAGTAACTTCAGATTGTTGCTCGTAAATCTCTAACACTAATGAAAATAATGACTGGATCGAATGTTCCGCTGGTCTCCATCAGCCAATGTCCAAACTGGTAAAATTCATCCGGTAGATTGTAGTGACCAAATTCGTCAGCCAGATAAACCAACGATGACGGTGTCCAGCAGATCGTGGCATTGATCGTTAATGAAGTCAGCACAATGAAGGGCGTGTAACGTTCTTGATACCGTGCTCGTGTCGTCGTCTCGTCGCTGTTCGGTTGCGACCGGTTCGGGTCATCCGATGCGGCTGGTTCACCGGTCCGTACGCGTCGTCTGGCAACTACTTTCCATAATAAATACGGATACGCTGCGATGATAAAAATCACGGTGAAATCCACCATGACAATCTCGTAGATTTGCGCGTACAGCAGTTGTTGATCGAATTCAAGCGGCAACCATTGGTTGCGCCGGACAAACGGTACCACAGCGCGTCGATAATCTCAAAGGGCAGCCTGGCAGCGTGCACAAAAATCCACATTCCCACGCACAGCATGATGGCCACCAAACGTGAGTGTTTTTTATGATAGTGTGCCGGGACGGTTAACGCCCAGATACGGTTGCTGGTGATAAACACTTGCGCCCAGGTCATGCAGCTGGCCGGGTTGTTCAGCGAATGCCTACAGGTACATCTCGCACAGAACGGGACCGGACCACCAATTCCGTTTCATCCAGATAATTACGTCGTAGAATTCAGAGCAAATCAGATACGCAATGTTGGAGAGCAGGAGGTTCATTAAGTAGACATTAAACGCTGTCCGCAACGTGCGTTGGGTTAACAGCGTCAGTAACACCGCGACATTCAGCATAAACGTTGTGCTGCCGGTAAAAAGTTTAAACCCCGCAACAAAGTTCCAGCGGATATTCGTTAAGTTCCCGTCAAATGAGAGAATGGTTTCATTTCCCGTCAGATTTGCCATGGTGGTCTTTGTGCTAATCTCTGCATTAGAGAAGCACAGAAATTCCTTAACAAAATAAAGGCTTCACCAGCTTTCGTGCTGTTTCTGCTGCCTATATAATGCAGTTTTGCACTTGCACGTGTGATTTCTTGTTTCGTGAGAAAGCGGAAATTCTGCCGTTCCAGTGAACCATTTTGTTCCCGCACGTATACGGAACCAGGCTCCGCCGACATTGTCAGCACTTAGCAGCGCAGGCGGGTCGCTTAGCGCTGCATCTGTGGTAATGCAGTTTCAGCACCGGATGGTAATCTTCTGTAATAGGTTTCTTTTCTTACACTTCAGCTAACTTTATTGTTACATCCACAAAAATTCTTTATTAATTCGTTACCAGAGCGCACCAGGCAAGCAATGACCTTAATCGGATCTAGAATTCCTTGGTATTATTTTCGTTTATAATTGCGTAGTTATATATTCGAACTGATTTCCGTTAATTTAATTTACCTCTAAACAGTAATAACAGTCAAGATTTTGCTCTACATTCACATGACATATCATACGTTTACTTCATTTGAATGTATTACAATGTCATGAACAAATTCACATGTAATACAGTACTATCTGAACCGTACATAATTGGCTTTATGGTTATTCTAAAACCAGTGGCAACTGGCACATAGATTGTCATAGAAAGCAGGTATCTAATCTCATGGAAAGCAGGTATCACATAGCAGGTATCTAATCTCATGGAAAATATTTACGCCATGTAAATGGCAGAAAAAAATTATATAATTTCTTAATTTGTGATTTATAAAATCCATACTTTGTGGAACGCAAGAAACCGTGAATCTTTAACTATGGCAACGCTGTATAATGATAAAAACAATGGCGTTTTAGTTCTTTGAAATGACAGGCTTACAAATTTTGATTACGAAAAGCTGGAACAAATGGTGTATGGCAGAATCTGCACGCGTACACGCATTTGGACGGTACTGGTGTGTCAATCGGCGAATATCATTCTATAACCCAGGCGGATAATGAGTTTGCTGACTGTTTTACTAAAAGGCCCAAGCAAATTATCATTTTCTTTAATTCCGATTAAAGCTATGATCACCGAGGATTGCTTTCAAATGCTTGCTGCCTTTTAAATACCGGTTGCTACGTGTACGTACTAAAGAATCGGACATTCCTATAAATGATGTTTGAAACCCTGAAAATTTTTA
Organism: Paramacrobiotus metropolitanus; assembly: GCF_019649055.1. Classification (NCBI taxonomy): domain Eukaryota; kingdom Metazoa; phylum Tardigrada; class Eutardigrada; order Parachela; family Macrobiotidae; genus Paramacrobiotus; species Paramacrobiotus metropolitanus. The sequence goes on from NW_026570274.1 coordinate 315,162, forward strand.
CCATATCTTTAATCGCCGTTTTGTTAAAGCATACGAATTCAGTTATGGGTCCGATATATATATATATTAGAAAACAACTGGGAATCGCTCAACCGCAGTCTTGCTGTCCATAAAGCATTAGGAGAAGCCATTGCGGAAATTATTAGACCAAATTGGTGCAGTTCAAATTCTGCTTAGGATTCCAGTATATGAGCTAGATAGCCGGTTCGACAAATTATTATCTTGCCGCAGCTTTTTTAGCAGCCACAGTTATCTATGATCTGGCGGATACTATTTTCCTTAAAACACGCGCTGTTTTTATTTTGGCGGCTTTTATGCTGCCTTCGTTAAACTGCCAACTGCCATGAACATGTCGGTTAATTTAAACAACAAAGTTGTTATTTTTCCAGATAGCAACGGTGCTCTTCTCTAACGTCATGCTGTTTCCTGAATTCTGTCACGAAAGCCTGGCATCCAAAAAGGAGTGGTTTGTGGGAAAATTCATGGAAACATTGATAAATGAGTCAGCGACCGCAGTTCCCTATATTTACCTTTCTAACTTTCAAATCCTCTGTGAAATGCGTTGTATTTACATCTCTGGTGCAATGCTATAAAGTTTAAAGCACGTACAGTATATTGCAGCGGCACAGTCCAACAGAATTTTACCATATGGCATACAGATACTCTGGTTTTAGTTTTTCCAGTTTATTTCTCCCAGTGGTACATATCTAAGTCTTTCGTTTTCTGACTTTTGAATGGCACATAATACATTATATACAGTAACAGATCTTGAAGTCATTGAAATTTTTTTTTGTATTCTGCATTGCAGAAAGCTAAACAGTGTGAAAAAAGTGCAGTAACTGTTGGCCGATTTCATCTTGCTGAAAAGATGGACTGCAGCAAACTACTCTAGTTCAAACGACAGCTGCCGGTAGTGTAGTAGTACGAGTAGATTATTGAGTAATACTGTACAAGCAGCAAACGAAAACCAAATGCAGATGCTGAGGTATCGGAAAAACTACGGTCTACAAAAGTTCGCAATTTGGTGCTCGTAAAGTGCACCTACACATTGCATGTGCATGGTAATACTTATACAGTATGTGAGCTCGCCCAAATCTCATCGGACTGTTGCGTTATTACACTTGCAGGCCACTTTTGGATTGTTACTAGCGTACTCAGCAAACAACAGTACGTAGCTAACGACTCCGGCTAGTATCTGGTCAAAAGAAAGGCAAATTAAGTACACATGAAAGATTCTATAATTTTAATACCGTTTGAACTTACTGCTATTGCCGATTCCCGGTTGATGACTACGTTTCCTATCGTGAGCACCTTTGCTTTGACACGGACCTTTGCCTTCCGATTTCCAAGCTGTGCATATGGACTGTCCTCAAGCGATTCCAACAGTAAAAAGCTCTTAAAGAGACGAACAAAAAAATAAAGGACAAATGTCTATTGCGCATCATAGTTCATACTGTACCTCTTCCGTAAGAATAGAAGTGACAGTTAAATCAGCAGCAAACAGTAGGAAACTGTATCCAACACGCAGAATGGCCCCAGCATTTTCGTAAAGACTTTTTGTCAGCGCAAGTTGCAGCGCGAGTCCGGATGTACCATGCAAAGTGACTCCAGTTAGATTTACCAGCAGAAAAAAATTGATTACCGAATAGCACCGGTCCAAATTTTCTATCGTTTTCCACAAATCTGCGATCTCGTCGTGTACTTCCAAAAAGTCCTTGTGACTGGTGACCTTTGTTACCGACGCCTTCAAATGGTGCATAACAATGGCTACAATTCCAGTTAATGCCACAATGAAGCCATGCATTGCCGTTCGCCCCAATAAATCCAAGTGATAAAAAACGGAGATGAAAACCGTCATGATCCGCAGCGATTGATTAGAAAGCTCTTGAATGTAACGCATGCGGCTGAGAGTGTCCATCGTATATTGAAAATTCCATTGCACTCCTACGCTTAATCCAACGAAGGCCAACAAAAATGTACCCCACAGTAGCGCTGTCAGTGCCGTAGACAGCTTGCTGCGAAAGGTCATGTGTTTGCTGAACATATCCAACGTTTGCAAAGACGATATAACCATACCACTGTGTTTCCAAGAAAGAGTATAATAGAGTATTCCGGAGAAGTAGTCCATGATTCCCACAGCATACATGGCCAATAATGCCACGCTGGGCGGTTCGTCGGAAATGGACGTGTTGTAGTATTCGTAATAGTACGCGCCTTGTAATGCTGTCTGCGCTGCTGCGTAAATAATAAAAATCGTTAGAGAAGGCCAGCGAAAATCGTCATAGTGAAACAATCCCGTCAAATAGAGCGTTAACAGCCATGGCTTACATACGGTTTTAATAAAAGCCATTTTTATTTATCCTTAATCAAAGCTAACGGTAAGCCTTGAGTTAACGTTAATCATAGCAAAGCACGAAGCATAACGTGATCGATACACGGCTAATCCACAGTGGTTGTATAATATACAGATACCAGTAAATATCGAAAAGCGGAGCAGCAGTCCATGCATTGTAATTGTGGTCGTAGTTCTACAACAGTGCTTTCGGGAAATTTGTACCGATGGTGACTCCCAAGGGAATGCTACTCCACTTTGCTAAAGTTTGTTTACAATCAGCAATACAGCAAAGGTAGGTAAATCGACTACGCTTATGACAAAGCAGTGTTACTTACAACAGATTAGAACTGTTCGGCGAACAAAAATTTACTACACTTCGATGTTTTTTTGCGTTCCGGACAAACAGGGCAAACACTATACATAACCAGCAAAAGATTCAATAGCAATACCAAACCGTACGTGACCGCAGCAAATGGCTCGTAAATCAGTTACAATTCAAAAAGTACAAAATTAAATTAAGCACCACGATCGAAAATAATGAAAAACTGGAATTAGTGAAACATTAATCAGATGTTTATGTAAGTACTGTATCCGCCCGATAGACTTGCACCACAGTCAGGTCTGGGCGCTGCTTTCACCCTGCCGGGTATTTAGCACGAGTCCTCCTCCCACCGGGTGGCACACAAATTGCATTTCAGATTTTAATGTTTTAAAGCCATCTGAATTGTAAATTCCCTGCCCGTGCCAGGGGGCAGGGGCACCCCAAAAACCACAACAAACCAATATTACAAAGCAATTTTAGAGCTCTAAAATTTGTGGTTTCTTTAACTTTCTATTGCCAATACGTAACAAAAATTTTTATCTATTCCAGAACAGTTCGTTAAGCAATAGCTTGAATTAGAACCAGAACACCAAATATTTGTGCAGGGAGCAAAGTGTGTATATTCAGCTTGAATTTTTCCGTATACCAGACTCTGTGGTGCAAGTCTATCGGGCGGATACAGTATCTTTCGTAACAACAGCTGTTGCAAGGAAACCAAGACACAATTGTAATTGGCATCCTAATTATATATATTGGTTTGGTAATTAGCTCCAATGATGATTCTTGCCAGGATGGCGCCCTGTAACGGTTGGGAGTTGGGAGCGCCTAAGGTGCGACGGGAAGTCACTGTGGGCCCATAGAAATTAGTGCTTATCCCGGCACTTTTTTAACAGCGCGCTTTCGCAAACTGTTGTTTTTTAAATCGGCAGATACATGAAAATTTACAGAAAGCCATCCTCTGCAAAACAGGAAAAATTTTTTGATAAAAATGCTTAAGTACTCTTAAATTAAGCGGTAGATCTATGGCCACGGTATTGCTCTATCGCCTTAAATTTTAGCAGACGACCAGAAACAGAGCGCATGCGTAGTTCTCCTGTTGCCGCACTCTAAAATCCCTGTTTGTTAGTGACGTCTGTAACCGACCAAAACGTCCGGACGACCAAGACGTCCGGCGGACGTTTTAGTCGTTAAACCGACCAAACCGTCCAGGGGGTCAAAAAAACGTCCGCCGTAAATTTTGCCCACTCAAAAATTTTTGCATTCTCGATGTGACCTGAAGTTTCTGAGAGCGTCTCAGCCCGGACACTTTGGTCGGAGCAATATTTCAGCCCGGACACTTTGGTCTGAAAGTGACCGGGCTGAAAGTGACCGGGCTGAAATAGTGCTCTGACCAAAGTGTCCGGGCTGAAATAGTGCTCCGACCAAAGAGTCCGGGTCCGAATAATGCTCCGACCAAAGTGTCCGGGCTGAAATATTGCTCCGACCAAAGTGTCCGGGCTGAGACGCTCTCAGAAACTTCAGGTCACATCGAGAATGCAAAAATTTTTGAGTGGGCAAAATTTACGGCGGACGTTTTTTTGACCCCCTGGACGGTTTGGTCGGTTTAACGACTAAAACGTCCGCCGGACGTCTTGGTCGTCCGGACGTTTTGGTCGGTTACAGACGTCAAAATGACACACTGCCAGTCTGCAGTCCAGGCGAGAATCACGAATTGGTTTAATTGCCCAGCCGATACCAAGTGACGTAAATTTTTGCCAGAATTCAAATAAACATTTTTCTTTAAAAATGGGAACATCAAATTATTGTAATAGGAGAGTGGGTAGGCTGATTTTTTATTTATTAACTCTATTTATGAAACAGATATGTACCGGTATGTACCGGTAATGGCACTTGCTGTAAACTTGTATTGAAACTGGATGTACTATGTAATAACAGATTACGCGAACTGGTGTTAAAGCGAGGCTTCTTAATCATCAGCTGCATGCCCAGTATCGTAAAAGAAGTTAAGAACAAACCACAAAAACTTTCAATTTACAGCATTCTGAGCTTCGCGACCGAGAACTGAAATCCAGTCACAGCAGTAGTCTTCCTAAATGCTTTCGTCACATTTTTCGTTGCGTCCGTCAAAATGGCAGAATATGGACATAAACCTTGATGTCCATAAAATCTGAAGACCGTGATAAAAGCCGGCACTAAGATCCGGCTTACATCATGGACATGAGCAAAACGGCTTCCTGGTTATACTCGAAAATCAGTTTCGCCAAACCTCGAAATTCTAAAAATGATTTCAACAGAAAATTACGACTGCTCTACTTCCTGTGGGGTGGGATACATTCCGGATATCTCCAACAGGCGATATTTATGTATTTTTGAACCTTTGGTTAATCATCCACTGCGCGTTCGGCTGACTGATAGTTTTACAACGATTTATTGCTTTTTTCGCTTGAATTCTACCTAATTCCGAAGATAAACCCTGCAGATCAACGTTTCACTCGTGTATTGCGTCCCAAAATTAGTATTTAAAATCTGGTCAAAATCAAATGTGCAGCTGCGTGGGAAATGGAAATTTATTATTTATAAAGTGGTCTTTCAAGTGTTTGCAGGTAATGAAGTACAAGCCCGTCCAACAATTCTGTGACCGCTGTAAGCGGGAATTTAAAGAAACGTGGGCTTGAGCCATTTAATGTGTTTCGACACGTCACGCCACATGAGTCTGCGTACTCAACGTAAATAAGCAATACCTGATGATTATTAATACCTGATAATATTAACTGTGGTGATGGCTTTGTCGGTGATTAATTGTGATCTATTACATTATTATTGGTTAAATATTGATAAATATATCTGCCACTACACTACGATGCGTATTTGCATTACTGTGCGCGGTTTATTTGGGCTGCGCTTACAGCGGTCAAAGAATTGTTGGACGGGCTTGTACAACTGTGCCAGAAAGCGCGCCAATAACATACGCAGTGTTTTGTATGCTAATATACGGTAAACATGCAGAACTTCACGATCGTGAAGTTTAAAAAACAGAACTAGTTCTATTTCCCAAATTTGAAGAAAGAAGCCAGATTTTGACGAACGTAACCTTGACGAAACTAACTTGCGGTAAGGTGACGTGTGTGTGGTTATACTACGTACCTCAGTCAGGGACACTGTGACGGAGATGTGAATGTAGATCGCCGAAATAGCTGAGTTTCGCGAGATGTGACGATCTTAAGCCCGAGTAAAAATAGGCCTTAAAATAGCTACCAATACAACGCATGTGCAGAATATAAGCATAAGGCAGATGGCCAATGACGATCGGCAAATCGCAGAAGGGTATAAGCTTCTCAGTGTCTTACTATTATTTTTTCGGAATAACAAACTTGTTCTGCGGCGATTCGTTGAACTTGTACTTAGGTACTCGAACTGCACTGGATGTCATATCCTGTTCAACTATATTCTACTAGTACTAGTATCCGGTTAATCCGTTCAAACTAAGTTCAACACAATTGATTTTCGCAGCTGAAATAATCGACCTTGCACTTGCTCGTTGCAACTTGTATGCACGGCTATGTCAACAATTCTTTCAGTCTGTTTTGTTTTCTGTCCACTCTTTTCTAGCCAGCTCGACTTAAAACTTTATGATATTAATGAAAGTGGCCTGCGACTGCCACACAGAAATGTGCCCATACGCGGCCACAACCAAACGATCTTTTATTGTATAACGAAGAGAAACAATAAAGGCACGAAGCCCGAGTGAAAACGCTATATCCCGGAAGGGAATACGGCGGCAAAAACAACCACGAGACGACACTGTGGACAATTCTGGAATTTATTCCAGAATTGAAAGCATGGAAAACCAATACTAAAAATGAAACAGCAAATCGACACGGCAGAATCGGTGCTGCCCCAACGCCCCAATCGTAACCGCTATCCTGGGCGGTGGCACCGATCGCTAAGCATGCACCGGGGCGGAACGGCCGAGGCCGCTCGAGGCTGCCACAAATCGCAAAACAGAACACAGTGTGAGCAAATTATGAGCGAAATGCGACCCAACCAGCGGCATATACACTATGGTTAACAATCAGAAAATCACAAAAAATTGGCGAAAATCATGAGATCCATTCCTAGTGATGCGTTCCATTCCGGAGGCTTTGCTTTGTCCTACAACCACGACCTTATTCAGCAGCTTTATCCGCACCCGCATCCGACAGCATATCAACGTCAGCGTCGGCGCCGGTAGTGTCAGGCACAGTTTCAGCTGCGGCGACTGCATTCAAAGCATCGCCTAGTACCTCAGAAAGTGCTGGTCGCACCGGCAGCTGGTCAACTGTCTCGTGGAACACATCGGCTTCATCGCTTTGCGGCGCAATCGGCTTCTCTGGCGATCTACCCGTCCAAGCAGGTAATCGCTCTGGATTTTCATATCGAATGAAAAACATATATTCTGGATCGGTTATCTGTCTGAGCGACTTCTTTCTCAGCTCAACGAGCATATTTTCCACATACTCATTGGACGACGGCTTAACATGATCTTGGTACGACTGTGTCGTATCGTAAAACTCACGTTCGGCTTATTCATTTGAGACTGCGGCAGGTTTCGCAAGTTCCTTCTCTTCGAAGGTTTCACAAGTCGGCGGATACATAAGCGCTGTTTCTACCTGTGTCGGCTGCGTAGTAACCGCTGACTGTTTTTGTTCAACAGTAGCTGCAACTATCGGTTCGGCGGGCGCGGAAACAGTCGGCAATTGCTGTTTCCGCACATTATCTACAACATTCGACTCAGCATTAGTTTTACCGCCATTATTGGCCGGCAATCGCAAAGTATTTTTGCCTTGCTTATCGGTATTCGTACCGGACGATTTCACAGTCGTTGTATTCAAAGACGACGGCGCGGACGAAAACTTCGTCAACGGCAAATTCTGCTTTACCTATGGGATGATAATCGGCTGTGTAATGCCCGTTTGAGGAGTCGGCTTGACAGGCTGTTTTCCACCCATCACTCCCAACGGCGGCAACGCAGGATCACCTGCCGACTGTTCATTCTGATTATTGCGGAATTTCTGCTCCGGCTTCGCCAGGAATACCGGCTCGAAATGCGATTCACCCAACGTGACATGCGCATCCAGGTTGCAGGACAGGGCTTCGTTAACCAGACGGTTAACAATCGTATCCCTCTCCTGTTCTTCGTATAACTTGTCCCCAAAGAAACATGCGGCGCACTTTCGGCGGTTGGTGTTGTATCGACAACGATAACACTGCATCGGCTCCATATTATCTACGATAAATGCACTAATTAATTTATCGTAAATAACGTCACTGATTTAATCGGCTATTCAACTCTTTATTCAGCGGCGTTTTATATCTTTTTCGATTAATCGGCATATTTCAATTAATACGTTTTATTTACTCGGCAAGCGAGGAGGTATGGACCTCATTTTACGGGGATTATCGACTACTTAATTTTTAAAATTTAATCGGCTGGTTAATTAATTGATCGTATTAATTCGACGAGCAACGAGGTACAAACCACATGTTGCGGGGATTACAGAACCTGTATTACGGCTATATTTGCAAATATTTCAGCTCGAAGGACGTATTTAAACGTGCCTTTATCGGCTACTTAATTTTCTTGAATTTAATCGACTTGTTAATTGTGCGAAAGGCACAGACCACGATTTTGGGGGGATATATAATTGTACGGCTAATAACTAGTTCACCAAATAATTGATGAATACTTTTCGACTAAGATAATTCGAAAATTGTTGCAGTAATTAATCGGCGATTTAATCGGAATTTATTTCGACTAATCACTAATTAATTCTAGATTAGTAGTGAAAAATCTTCAGGTTTGTGCGGCTAATAAAATTTCGGCAAGAGGTATGGACCACTACGGTAGGAAAATAGTGGGGATTTTAGATCGTCGAGTGGTACGGACCACACACTACTGGGGATGTTAATCGATAATTATCGTACGTGTACATATCCGTTTTTATTACGGCGTACATGCAACTTCAATTTAATCGGCTTTTCCTTAATATTTTTACGGCTAGTATCTTCGGTAACCACGCTTTCGGGTTCCCATTGGCCATCGTCATTGACGACTTCGGCATTATTTTCAACGGTATCGTTTGTAGCTTCAACAGCTTCTACCGTATCGGCTGGTATGAACGGCTCAGCGTTCACATTTAATCCATTTTCGAGAGATTTCGGTAGAGATCCTGCTGGTTATTCCTTTACAATCTTCTTCGGTTGTATTAAAACGCTTGAGACGCTCGCAATTAACAATGCGAGTTTCTCCCGGCTTGTCTTCGTTCTCAATTTCGACTGCATTAGTATACGGGAAACCGGTAACTTCCCATTTACCTCCGAATTTCTCTCGGAACGATTCGGATTCACCTTTATTCTTCTCTCGCTTTAGAAGAACTAGTTCACCGATCTGATAATCGTCTTCTCGACGTTTTTTATTAAAACGTTCGGCCGTTTTAATAAATTCTTCTCTCATGTAAATTTCGGCTAACTCATGCGCTCGTGCTAAATTATGGCGAAATTTTTCCATATATTCAGCTATCGACGCATGTTCGGCTGGTATATTGGTTCTAGTGACCGTATCGGCTGGAATAAGTTGTTCGCGTCCGTACAACATGTAGTACGGCGACATATGAATAGTTTTACTCGGGACTCGGTTTTTAGCGGCTATTACGAACGGAAGAATGGTATCCCAATTCTTTTCCCGTCCATCAGCGGCGTACATTGCCAACGAATCGGCAATTGTTTGCATTTGACGTTCGACTTAACTTCTACCAATTGGGTAACAAGCGGCACCAAAATGATGCTGAATCTTCAAGCGATGGTTTATCGCTTCGAGGAGTTTATTGTGGAAATGAGTTTCACGATCGGTATTTAAAATATGCGGCGTGCCATATGGCAAAAATACGTCCTGAATGAGGAAACCGGCGACGGTTTCCTTTTTCGCATTAGGAATCGGCTTAGCTATTACGAACTAAGTTAATTCGTCAATAGCGACGGCTATGTACGTATTACCTCTTGGGGTAATCGACAATGGATCTTTTAAATCGACTTGTACTCGGAACCACGGAGCTCCGATAGCTATCTGTTGTGGCTTACCCGGCGGTGCCTTCCGTCCGGTTTTACGGTGTTGGCACAAATAACAATTGCGCACGTTCTTATCGATATCGGCAACCATGCCGTACCAATAATATCGGAGCGCAATTGCTTGGTACGTCTTTAGCGGACTCAAATGTCCACTGGCCGGTGTATCGTGCATAGCATGCATTATATCGACACGCATATGCTTCGGCACGACGAACCGTCGATCGGGGCGGCCGTCTTTTTCGGTAAATCGGTACAAAACACCGTTCCATAGTTCAAAGTATGGATCGCGTTTGATCAGATGAGTACTTTCGGCTCGGCCCTCAAGGGCATGAATACGCTTTTCGACTACAGGATCTTTTTCCTGTTCGGCTCGATAATACTTAAAATTATCTTCATCTTTGTCGTGTTCGGCTGGGTCGGTGATAGTGACGACTCGAATGGTCGGAGTACTAAACTTCCGATCTTTCATGTCGTCCCAGTCGTGATCGTCGGCGGTCTCGACCGGTGATCCGACAGGATGACGGCTTAAAGCGTCGGCATTATCGCATTGTTTGCCCGGCCGATATTGGATAGTCATCTTGTGACTACTCAACTGAAGAGCCCAACGGGTAAGGCGCCCTTTCAAGCCTTCTTCCCTCGACACAGAGCGCACCAAATTTGTTAACGCCTGATGATCGGTTTGCACATAGAAATGTGAATATTCGATAAAGTGTCGAAACTTACGGCATGCCAATACCACAGCCATAAATTCCAACTCGGTTATTGTGTATTTACGTTCGGCATCGGTTAGGAGCTCACTAGCGTATACAATAGGGTGATTATCCTGATGTAAGATAGCTCCTATTCCTATCGTGCTAATATCGCATTCAATAACAGTCGGCTTGTTTGGGTTAAATTTGACCAAAACCGGCGCATTAATCAATGCGGTTTTCAAATCGACGAATTCGGCGTCATGTTTGGCTGTCCACTTGTTCTTTACATCGATTTCACCCTTCAGCAGGCCATACATGGCTCGGGTGCAGCTAGCAAAGTCCTTAACGAACTTACGATAGTAGTTAAATAAACCGAGAAAAGACCGGAGGTCCTTCTGAGTTTGCGGCTCTGGATATTGGTGAATCGGGGAGATTTTCTCCGGATCGGTCTTGATTCCGGCTTTAGACACGATGTGTCCAAGGAAGTGCAACTCAGTCTCACCGACATGGCACTTGCTCGGCTTGAGTGTGAAGCCGATCTTTACAAGGCATTCACACATTAATCGGATCTTACGAATTGAATCGTCGAAATCCTTTGCGGCTACAATGATATCGTCTAAGTACGCAAAGATATTCTCACTGCGTACTTCTGCAAGAGCCTTGTTCATAGTCTCTTGAAATGTTCCCGGCCCATTGCACACGCCGAAGGGCATGCGCAAGAATTCGAAAAGACCGTCCTGCGTGGTGAACGCGGTCTTTTCAATTGAATCTTTGGCCATTTGTATTTGCCAGAACCCGGCATTACAATCTACTCCTACATAGTACTCATTATCGGCTACGGATTGAAGTAATTCATCCGGTGACGGCAAATGGTAATTATTCTTTTTCGTTGCGTCGTTTAATTTAATGTAATTCACGCAGAAACGCGTACCGATAGTACCGTCTGGATTCTTATTAAAAGCCAACACAACTGGGAAACACCAGTTACTATTTGTTCGGCGAATAATTCCTTTTTCGAGCATTTTTTAAACATGCTCTTCAATTATCTCCCGACCTCGCCAAGAGGTACGGTGCGGCTTACATTTTATTTGCGGGGAATCACCCGGGGAATCACCCGTAGACCTATATGCTAAGTCCGCTTAGATCGTACGGCGTGTGATCACAAGATGATTACATCACGTTTTCCATATGACAATGTAAACATGTGGGCTCGGCAGGAACATAAACTTATCGGTAGAAAATTCTTCGGTTGGGTCGAATCGTGCTACTACTGCAGCCATGTTTATACCAGGATTGATTAGAATTTTATCGGTAGCGAACACCTAAATCGATTGGAGGCGTGGGCTACGAGAAGTAGATTCTACATTAGGCGACTCGGAAAATTCCCAAGTCCTATCAATAGTTGCGGGGTCAGTTGGCCTAACTGATTTCCTATTAATCGGCGCAGATTCGGTATTAACTACCAGCTCTACATTCGCAATGATTAGATTAGACGCGTCATAGATTGAATATTGGATAGAGTTTCGTTTAGATCTGGTACATTATCAGCTACAGTATCGGCATGATTCGGCTCGTTTGGTTCGACATTCGCATTATCACATGCGGCATCGTCGCTCGACTTCAGTAGCGATCTACATTCCGTAGTCGATTCGTCTTTACTCAACTCCATTACTGACGCCTTTGGGTGAACGTGTGCCCGAGGCGCTCGGTTAGCTTTAATCATGCCTTCCGTTTCGGGAGGCACATTATTCGGCTTATACTTCGGCTATCGATACGGCGGCTGGAGAGCTGACTCTGGTTTTGGTTTAATCAATTTCTCTAGATCGGCACGCAAAGCATACGGTACATCAAACCTAAAGTACTCGAATGCTTCCTTTAACTTCTCTTGTTTCTCTAACATCAAAAGATATTTGGCTGTAAAAGCAAAATCTAGGTTCTTCATATTTTGTTCGGCTTCCTCAGGACTTGTCTGAAATCGGCGTACTGTCGTCTCCTAAGACGAGAATATCTTGTCGGGTTTTATGGAATAATTTCGCTAATTCTTGCACTTCGGATATAAAAACTCGATATTCTTGCCATAGTGGACCGTTCGACTGGCCCTGGCCTTAGCCACGCGATTGCGAATTGTTTCGGGAGCGGCCGCCGTTAGGCGTGCCCGCTCCGCTACCGGCTTGGCTTTGGCTCCGGAAATCCCGGGCGTACCGACGATTCCCCGTTACCGGATCGTGGTACGCGAAATAGATTGGATTTTTGGCTCGCGGCACATCTTTGAACTGACATGCCTCAAAGTAGTGCCCTCAGACATCACCTTGCTGGCAATACTTTCCGACTCGACCGTTTCTCATCTCCTTCTCCAACCGTGGAGCCCGGTTAGTATTCTCCGGAATACGTCCGGCGTTCTCGGCCCACAGCTGAAAACGGTTCGACTGTTGATTATTGTTGCTGTTACCGGCTGGCCTAATGTTGTTGTTATTGGCATTACCTGCTGGTCTAATATTGCCATTACCGTTACCATTATTAGCTAGTCGGTTTGGTCGGCGATTTCCCCCATTGTTGGGGCGTGGCGGGCTAGCAGCTGCTGCCGCATAGCTCACCGGCTTCGGCTGGGTCTGGACCGTACGAACGGTCACAGTGTCGGCATCTTGGTTCTTACGTTTACTGCCGACCGGAATCACATACTTGTCGGGATTACTCGCCGTCAAGTACCGAATCTTTTCTAAGAATTCTTCCGGCGTTCGAGGATCCATGCCCTCGATTTTATCATGCAAGATTGCATGCGACTTTATTACCTTTATTAGAAAGGTCACGAATTGGTCCGGCGTGCCGGCATACCCAGCCTTATCTCTCAGCGTCAGCATCGCTTGAAAGAAACTCTCAAGGGACTCTTGACCTGGGCGGTACGTTCGGTTCGTAAGTTCGGACAAGGCATTTACAGAGCGTCTGGTATCTCCGAACCGCGCAGCCAATTGATTACGCCACTCCCGGTATGTAGTCGGCTTACTAGGGGACGTCAATAAACCGTTGTAGCAAAGTACGGCCTTGTCCTTAAGACTATAAGCTAATTCGGCTATCTTTCGTTCGGCGCTATTCCAACGGTTTTCTTTCGCAGCTTGCTCAAATTTAATGAGCAAGCTATCAATGTCTTCCTCCCTGCCATTATACGACGGCCAAGGAACCGGCTGTCGTATGGCATCGGCTAGGTCGGTTTTCTTTACTGGACTATTAGTTCGATTTGTTCGTTTACTTAGCTTACGCAGCTCTTCCCGCAGGGCATCGCAAATTGCGACTGCTTCGACTTGGGAAACCTGCTGTCGACTAGTACGTTCTACTGTACTTGGGGCCGGCTCCATGCGGGAATGCATGGTTTCGGTCTGGCCAGTACGCATTCGCGTAGGCGGCCTTTCCTCATATTCAATTTGATTTTCGGCGGCAGCCATTATCTGCTGATGCGTTGTCAACAGGTGGTTGTACTTATCGGCTAGTGTGTTAAATTCCGACCGGACTCTTTCGTTTGTCTCCTGCAGCTTAGAGATCGAAATTAACCGGTCGTTCGGCTCTGTATTTAATTTTCCGTTTTCGTGTACGGCTTCTAAATATTGTTTACGGAAATTGCTGGACGATTCCTTTTCGAATGTTAAATCGGCCCTTCCTTTTTGTAGTTCGGCTTTTATTTGATCAATCCTATTATCATGTTGTCTAACTTGGGCAGCGAGACCGACAGCGGCTTCGTTCGCCCTATTATAAGAGTATCTAGCAGTTCGTAACTGCTCATTTAAGTTATCTTGGTCGGCTGTCATGTCGCAAATCGTTTCATTACGCTTTGCAATAAGCTGTTCGGCTTTTTCGAGTCGGATCCTAAGATCCGAAGCTTGGTTTTGCAATTCTACCACCGTATCGGTAACTTGCAACAAAAGGCTCATACGAGGACCTTTTTCTCCTGTCGGCTGCATCGGCGGAATTTTTAGAACCGGCGTCAAGTCCTTGCCCAAAACCTTATCGATAAAGCTCGGACTGGAATGCGCCTTCGGTAATAACGGTACTACTGTTGTCCGCTCCTCATCCTCATCATCCGACAAGTCGGGCGGTTTGTTTGATTCAGGGTCGCTGATATTAATTAGCGACACCGATGATAGCGTCGACGTAGCCGACCCTGTTGTGCTGTCGCCTCTTTCTACTCTCGGCTGGGTTTCTTCTTCTATCATTGCCTCGTCCAGGTTCATATGAACCACTGGTGAGGCCGGCTGCTCTACCGGCTCGGATACCGGTAGATCGGCTAATAATGCTCTTTTCGGCTTCCTTTTATTTGTTTGTAATACTTGATGTACTACTTCTTCGCCACTGGCTACGATCTGTTTTGCTTTACCACGGGTAATTTTACCGGCATTAGCGTTATCATTTGCCCCCTCGGGCTGGCTACCACCATTTGGCTGGTTCCGGATTATCCAGTCGGCTGTTTTGATTAAACCACTGGCAAATTGTCTTGCCTTATTCAAGGGAGTTCGATGCATATCGGCAATATTGTCGAAATATATACGATAATTATTACGGTTGTATTCTAATAAAGAATACGGCAAATTGTTTTCTACTTCCCATAAATGGATCGGCGTAAAATCGACTAAATCGCAAAATGACTTGCGGTTAAAATAAAAAGACGGTAATCGATTAATTTCAGCGATTGTTATAATTTATAATTGCGATACACACATTCGACTCACTATAGTTTGTACTGGCACTTTCGGTATGCCATATTACACAATTACGAAGTATCGGATTTCAATATAATTCGGTACCGATCAATATATTAATAATTATCGATCGCGATATTGTACCGTAATTGCATGCAATTAATTCATCGACAACACTTACGTGTGGGCGGCTATTAGATCAATGACTCGACACGGTTACCTGTTGCTTCCGTGTACGGCTCATTGTCAAGTCTGGGGAATTTCCCAGATTTTTCGGCGATTTTTCGAAATAATTTCCGATTTGTTGGTTGATTTTTCGGCTTTGATAATTTCAGTATTTTGACAGAATTAACTTCAGTAAAATTTCGGCAATTTAAAATGATAATTCAAAGAAATATCGACGGCGATTGACGGAGGCTTTCACTGTAGTAATATTGAGAAGTCACACAATATCACAACGACTTTCTACTTCGATAATTTTAGTATTTCTTACTAAAATAAGATTTTTAACTTTCGGCGATGTAAAACGATAGTTAGATCGATATTATCGGCTACACTCTTCGAAGTTCCCACAGTAATTTCAGTGGAATTTATTCGACAATTTCGGAGCAGTTCGTTACGTGCAGTAATTCGTAAAGTATACGGCTAAATTCTAGTCATTTCAACCAAAATTAGTTCGGCATTTTCACAATGATATTGTAAAATATTTACGGCGTTAGTGCGGTAGAATTCACGAGAAAATCTCGCTACACTTCACCACAAAACGGTAGCAAGAAACGGCAAAACAACGGTAAAGTACAGTAGCTTTCAGGGCTACTGTACACGGCAAAATTTGGGTAACTTCTAGAGCATACGCTTCTAGAATTACGCGACAAATTTATAGAAAAGATCTAGACTTTTCGGGAAATAAAATCGACAGTGAAATTCGAAAACCAGATGCTCAAATCGATGATAAAATGTTGACACGTTTACGGCAAGCGGCAGCAAAATACGGTAGCTTTTAGCAGCACCCGTTCGACGGTAACATTGTACAACTCTAGAGAAAACATCTAGAGTTATCAACGAAAGTTTCTAGAATTATTCTAGAATTCATCGGCGGTAGTTTGCTATTGCAAACACGGCTTACCTGCACTGACACGACGTGGCGAATGTACGGTGCGGTGCGTTCGGTGTGCTGCTTTCCGACTGTCGTCTGGAACGCAGGATCTCGATTCCGCTTTGCTGCTCCTCTGCAGAAGAATGCCCTGTGTCTGGTCGTTCCTCCGATGTGTGGGGAAGTCAGCTATCGGTTGACGGTAAAATCAGCTCCGGTCCTCCGCGATGCGTCGGGTTACGTTGCTGGTGTTTCCGGGTGCGCGATACGGCTATACTCCACACTGCACTGTAGCTAGAGCGTGGAATCCGGTAGGCCGTACAGGAAAGTCGGCTGGTGCGCGCAATTAATGACGCACACACGGTAGCAATTTAGATAAAAATGAAATTATCGGCTAACTGCGGCGCGCAAGGCAAAGTGCCTGCTAACCGTAAAGAAATTCCACTAATCAGTACAGGGATACGGGGATCGAACTAGCATCTTCACCATGAAAGTGGCCTGCGACTGCCACACAGAAATGTGCCCATACGCGGCCACAACCAAACGATCTTTTATTGTATAACGAAGAGAAACAATAAAGGCACGAAGCCCGAATGAAAACGCTATATCCCGGAAGGGAATACGGCGGCAAAAACAACCACGAGGCGACACTGTGGACAATTCTGGAATTTATTCCAGAATTGGAAGCATGGAAAATCAATACTAAAAATGAAACAGCAAATCGACACGGCAGAATTGGTGCTGCCCCAACGCCCCAGTCGTAACCGCTGTCCTGGGCGGTGGCACCGATCGCCTAGCATGCCACGGGGCGGAACGGCCGAGGCCCCCCGAGGCTGCCACAAATCGCAAAACAGAACACAGTGTGAGCAAATTATGAGCAAAATGCGACCCAATCGGCGGCATATACACTATGGTTAACAATCAGAAAAATCACAAAAAATTGGCGAAAATTATAAGATCCATTCCTAGTGATGCATTCCATTCCGGAGGCTTTGCTTTGTCCTCCAACCACGACCTTATTCAGCAGCTTTATCCGCACCCGCATCCGACAGCATATCAACGTCAGCGTCGGCGCCGGTAGTGTCAGGCACAGATTCGGCTGCGGCGACTGCATTCAAAGCATAGCCTAGTACCTCAGAAAGTGCTGGTCGCACCGGCAACTCCTCTACTGTCTCGTGGAACACATCGGCTTCATCGCCTTTATGGCGCAGTCGGCTTCTCTGGCGATCTACGCGTTTCCCTTCTCTGGAGAATTTATTGTTCCTCCACGTGGATCGGAAGGGGACCGTTCTGCTAATTCGCCTGGATTCGTCTCACTCAACTAAAGTAGTTGCGGCAGCATGTTTCGTGAAAGCAACGATTCCAACCAAAGCTCTGGACCTGCATCAACTTCAGATGTGCCCGGTAGGGTGTTTCCACGGTTTCCAGAGGACAATTTGCGTCATGCCAAGCATGCACGGAATATTTTGAAATCTCCCACACTAGATCTGCAACTGCGTTCAACCCTGAACTCTTCAACCGGCCGTACAAAAGAACTCCCTTAAGACTTCCGCCCAGACCAGTATAAACAGCTGGAGAGGTTTTTTGAGAAGTTCCACTATCTTGATTACGCGCAGTGTGTGAAGTTGGCCGAGATCATTGGCGCGGACCAGAGGGATGAGAAGCGAGTGCAGGTGTGGTTCAAGATTCGACGCTTCAAACAGCAAAGAACTGCGGGCACTACCCCTGATTGCGAGGTCCCTGCCCACCGTCCTCGTCGACCTGAGATATCCATGGCATCCAGTTCAGCAGAATCACCAATTCCAACGCCAATAATGCTGCAGTCTGTTCGAAATCCAGCAGCATCAGGAATGCTAAATGGATTACGGTTGCAGTACAACGGTCACTCCAACGACGTCCTTCAGCTGATCATGCCAGCGGGCGGCGCTGATCCATACTTAATCCTGCCTAACGGAAGTTCGTGTAGGTCTCTTTGACTAACGAATGTAATAACGAGTGCATCCACATTTTGTTTTGCTCGGCTCTGCAAAATTGTGGCTTTATTACAGAACATGAGCAGATCGTTTTCCGTATAAAATATCTCACGATTATTAAAATTTTCTGCCTTTGTATATAGATGCGATATAGATTCCGTAAAAGAATAGGTCGCCGCTATTAACGCCGGATTACGTTATGAGATGCAAAAGCCACTTGGTTCGCTTTTAATGTGAACACTGGTACAGGGCAACTATTATTTTCCGTTGGAGAACAGTATGGAGGACGATTCTTCCATTTCAAGCTGAACATTTTCCCGCAAAACCCTCACCGATCGAATCTGGGCCCTGGCAATGCGATTGTCCATGAAACATCGTGACCCGCTGACTGTGTTTTTGTTTAGCTAGATTACAGCCGTAGTAGGTTCAGCAGTAGTTTTGCACGCTGATTGTGATTCTATTTATCGATAAAATTTCCGTATTAGGTGATGTAGGAATGCTTTGTTCGTGCGTGCGTATAGTTATTAAACTAAATTAACTGTAGTTCTTAAAACTATTACCGTAAATAGTTCATACGCCACAGACTAAAGTAAGCAGGGAAGATTTCCGGACACGAAGAAAACCAAAATGTAAACACATAACAAGGACTTAATAAATCCAGTGTACGCCTAACCGACAAACGAAACTTTAAAGAGCGAAAAAAAGATTTTTCAAGGCCAACACCTGAAGTACCTTTTAGTTTGAATTTTGAGATACCAAGCTGACATCATTCATTCTGTCCCCACGGACCCTTGCTTTCGACAACATATTCGTTGCAACTCCGCAGCATTGTTGCTCAATAGATCGAATTCATCAAAATATGTGCTGTATTGAATAAAATCACCGGAAACTTAGGCTGGACTTGTAGTTCCACACAATGGTCCTTCGAAAAATGTTCGACTCCATGTATCTTGCATTAACGTAGTTCTAGAGTTGTTATGATTGTACGATCACCTGGATGCATTCGAATCGTTTGCCCGTAAATATCCTTTGCATTATCTGTGAGTATTTGTACGCTACTTACAACGATTTATACTTGCGCAAACTGCATTTCATAATGATATCTGAATACACACACCGCTTTGCTTTAAAGATTTTAAATGACGATATGTCAAAATTAATGCATAACGTGTGAGTGTAAGCTTGGGTAGAATTCAGCTCAGTAGGTTATATGCAGAGTACATCATGCAAAGTTCGGATTGCCTTGCGTACATACACATCGTCTGTCAGCGGATCGGCGCGACTGTAACAAACGCAGAGAAAACGTTCGAAGCTATGAACAGAAAAATGCATATTGATTTTGACAGTTCGCACAGCGCTGCAGTGGGCAGAGAGTGCCGGCATGAGATTTTCGACTACCGAATGAAAAGTTGTTCGAGTCCATACTCTCGTGACATTAGAGGTATCCCTACAAGGTGTTTCCTCCGGTTGCAGTAGTCTGCGAAGAGCGCGAAGAAATTGTGAGCCGGATGATAAGACCGATCGCTTTCGGGACGTCCAATGCAACGAGCAGCACAACCAGTGGGTCTACTATCATCAACAGAACGGACAGAATCTCGGTAACTAAACTGACCTCGTTGAAAATGTCGTAGTCAGTGATTTCAAAGTACCAAACTGTGTCCAGTGCGTTTTGTGGAACCCAGCAAACCAACACAGATGCAGTCAGCACACTGATGGCTATAACATCCTTGCCGCGTCGTTCCCGGTTGTGCCGGCAAAAAAAGTATTTGCCGAATAGCAGCGATCGTAAACTACAACCATGAAAATCTGCGCCCACAGCCGGAATCCACTTTGGCCCGCTGTGCAAGTGGAATAACCGTAGCTGCCGTAGACTATAATTTCCGGCAGGCAGAATAAATGCACGTAAAGACAACTAACACCATCCGCGCGGATCGTAGAGGTCTCAAGTGCTAACGGTATGATACCGGGAAAAACATGGCCCACAGTCGGTTGACGGTAGAAGATATAGCGCTAGTTTAGCGTCAGCTCCGAATCGGTCCGGTTTTCGACCGGTCCGCGGTTCGGCTCGTGATCGGTTCGGTTTTAAACCGGTTTGAACCGGACTGGAGCCGATTGTCCCCTTCTTTGGTTTATTTTTCCCACCCTCTTTATTTATTCATGACATTTTATTTTATGGTATTTACAAGTGAAAATATAAATTATCAGGACCATTGGAGGCAGGACAGTTGTGCTTCTTACATAAATGATCCCAACGGGGATCAGAGAGAGGCTCAAAATCTCTAAGTTTACAGTTGCAGTAATAACACTGAACACAATCTTGTGTGCCAAAATGAAAAATCCATCTCCAGCTAGTTCCATGGGTGAGGGTTTCAGATGTGGCCATCCTTTGAACGATTCCAAACGTGACTCTAAAGTGTCGTAATTGCCGAAATCATATATTTCGCGATTAGGGTGTTGCTGGCGTGTTCGGCAAGTTTGTCGGCGAGCGTAATGCTGTTCTTGTATCCATCACACAGTTGGAGCCATGCCTGCGGTATACTTTTGAGACCGTGCCAAGCTCCGGCAATAGCACCCGCCAAGGTTGCAATTCCGTCAGTGCATCCACCAACCCGTATTGTAAGCGCCATGGTCGCTTCAAAAGCATTTTCAGGCGCCAGACTGGTTCCTTTAGTACGCAGTAAATAGCCATAGGTACAGCTTCCAGTCCCGCGGAATCACACAAGGGCTTTCACCACAACACTGTTTCTTCATGACAGCAGCGTTTTTAAATGAACTAGTTTTGGTTGATACAGCTGAAGGTTAATGCCTGAGTCACACAGCGTGATTAGCATGTCCAGAAACTGTTTTGGAGTAAAGTAGGGGTATTGTAATGCTACGGCAATAGCGTAGGCTTGAAGTTCACATGCTCCGTAAGCTTCCATTGCGGGATGTGTGAGTTCGGCAACGCTACGTACGTTGCGGATCATCAGCTCTGTCTGATGTCTAAAGTATAGTGGGTACGCTGAAATCCACGCAGCTGGGCCGTATCCCTTGAGGAACGTTTTCGGTACAATGTTTTTCGGTAATGTGTCAAAGGTGTTGTAATTGCTCCACTTCCAGTGATGTATTATATCCTTAAGCTTCCGAAAGCGGAACGTATGACGGGATGTGCGCTGTAATAAGCTTCAACGCACGCTCGAGCGGCAGACACTGCATCATAACCCCATCATTCAGCAATGCATTACCCAGCGCGTTTGTTAAGACAGTCTTCTCACGATAAGAGCGGTAGTCTCGTGTATCAACGAACAACTGCGCAACCTTGTGAACAATACCATGATACGCCTTCAAGGGAACGCACAAGCATTCCCCAGCAAACCCCCAACTAAGCAACCACGAAATTGGTCCTTCTCCATTTTCCTTGCGAATGATAGATTTTCCAGTGCAACTCGAGTTTAAATATTCTATAGAAAAAAGTTGCTTTATTTACAACCAATCACCGCTCTCATTTTTTAAAAATTTCGGGTTTCCGACCTACGTCACTTGCGGTTTAGCCAATCGATATGAGCCTACAGTATATAAGGGCGTAGCTATTTTCGATTTTTCAGCCAATCATCGATGTAATAAAGTGTTTTTAGTTTTGAATGACGTAAGTGTGAAAAAGGCGGAGTCTTGTCGGAATTTACGACCAATGGGGTAAGCGGTTGGTTTTCTCAGACACAGCTGGAGAGTATAAAAGCGGCGCGACTGGTCTTTTCCAAATCAGTCTGAAAAAAGTTGAGAGCATGTTTTTTGTCATATCTCAAGAAAAATGGATTTCGCACGCATTTTAGATGTTGTTGGTGATCATGATGGCTACACTGTGTACAAAGTCAATAGTGTGGTAAGCCTGTTCTGGAATGCTAAAGAAGTACGGGCATTTCTTGTGTTCGAAGCAAATGCGGATGCTGAGGGCTTGCAAAGCATGGAATAAAGGAATCCGATTCGGATACAATGAAATCACTGAATTGCTAAAGATCCTGAAGAGTGGACATTTGAAAGATTCACTGGACAACGTAGCATCGGAAGGCAAACAGGAGAAAATGAAATTTGATGGCCCTGCTTGCCTGGAATTGACTTTGAAGGTGCACGAAAAGTACGGGCGCACGATCAGGTTTTCTCAGCCCGGGCGCTCTGTTCAGCTACCATACATGGGATTCATCGATGTCGCTCGAATCTTGGACGATAGCTTTAAAGCGCAATCTCTTATTGTTTAACCGCTCTTTTCATGTTTTGTAACACTATAAAATTGTTGCTGTTGTTATTCTTGTTTTTTCCTATTAGTCCCTTTGTTATGAAAAAAAGGCTGAAAAACGCCATTATTTGCGACAGTCTCAGCAGTGAAGTATATAAAGCCTTCTTGCTGACACTGTTGCAAGTAATGCGTTCAGTCATGGATATCCACAACATTATTCTGGCGGTGCAGTTCAACGAGAAAGTTGATCTGCAGCATGTTTTAGAAGTTTTCGGGGAACATGCTACCAAGGTTAAAAAATTTCAACGCAGTTAACATCAGACTTGTAGACCAGTCACATACATTCTGCCAGATCTTCCAGAATGGTAAGGTAATCGTAATAGGTGGTAAAGTCCATAGAGGAATCAAATGGGCTATTAGAACAGTATTTGAGAATGTTAAGGGTAAACTGCATCGACGTGACTATTAAGGAGCGCTTTGTGGCAAATATAGTCTGTACGTATGCTTACAGTGAAATAATAAATTTAAATAAGCTGTATAGCCAGATTTTGAAAGAAAAGCCAACGGGTGTCGCATTTTTCTATGAACCTGAGCTTTTTCCAGCGATCAAATTGCGGTTTCCGTTATTGAAAACTACCGTAAACGTTTTCCATACTGGAAAGTGTGTAGTTCTCGGAGCGAGATCACTGTTGCAGATTCAACGCACAATTGAACAGATTAAAACCTCCTTGAAAAGTATACCACTACGGTGTGGAAAAGTGAAAATCTGATCGTTTCAAAAGCACCATTTGAGAGTTTTTGTAATTGAGTGTATTGTGAAGTGGCCGATAGTTAGCAACAGAACTCAGGAGAAATTAAAATGGAAAACTGAGTTTTGATTTCCGCTTTAAAACTCCCTGCGCGATATATATTTCTGGTCCAACTATGTCAGGAAAATCGACTTTTACAATGAAGCTCTTGCGAAATCTTACGGAGAGTTTCAATCCACCCCTGTTAGAATAGTATATGCTTATGGTACTTGGCAAGATGCCTTCCAGGATTTTGAAAAGATATTGAACTTGTCCAAGGTCTTAATCCCATCGTAGAAGATGAGAATTTTTTGACAAAGACGTCCTGAGCCTGCTAGTTTTAGATGATTTAATGGAAGAAATTGCTGGAACGCCAAGGTGTTCCTCGATTTTCACTCGCGACGTTCATCATAAAAATGTTTCTGTAATTTTATATCTCAAAATTTATACAAACAAGGAAGGAGCATGCGTGATATTGCGCTGAATTCTCAGTACTTGGTAATTTTTAAATCAGTTCGCGATGTTCAGCAAGTTAAAACACTTGCACGTCAGTTAGGTATGCCACATATGCTGGAGGCCTACCGAAAGGCTATAAAGGAACCCTTTGGTTATTTACTGATAAATCTTAGACCCGAAGCTCCAGACAATGTTCGTCTTCAGTCGCACGTGTTTGAGTATAGACGAATATATGTAGAAAAATGAAACCAGAAGATATTTTTCGACTTATTGAAGCGTTAAAGCTTCTGACACCACGTCAGAGAAGAAGCTTTTTCCAGCTGGCAACTAAACAACAAATAAGCGCAATCGAAGAAGCCTGCTTAAACCTAGTTAAGCAACCCACCGGTCTTAGCAAAGTTGATTTAGCTCGGGCTCGAAAACATTCTTCAACAATTAAGCGTCTAGCTGACCGCAGTACAGACCGTTCAAAGAAACGTAAAATATTGCAACAAAAAGGAGGATTTCTCAACGTTTTGCTTCCAGTATTAGGAACGTTAGTCTCCACTTTTCTAGCAAAATGAAGACGTACGTTTTAGTTCCCGAAACCGAGTTTTTAAAACAGAAGCATGCTCGGGAAGGTGTTCCCGCGCCGACTGCTTGGAAAAAGGCCCAAGACATTGGTCATGAAATTACACAGCAGCTCATGGCGAAGGCTGCTTTTGATTACCAGCGTTTAAACAATACGGGTAACGCTCCAGTCGCGACTCCATTGTTGGAAACAGTGCAAGTTGAATCTGCTGCTCCTGCTACCAATACATCAC
The DNA here is from genome assembly GCF_019649055.1 of Paramacrobiotus metropolitanus. Classification (NCBI taxonomy): domain Eukaryota; kingdom Metazoa; phylum Tardigrada; class Eutardigrada; order Parachela; family Macrobiotidae; genus Paramacrobiotus; species Paramacrobiotus metropolitanus. The sequence goes on from NW_026570274.1 coordinate 339,623, forward strand.
CCATAATGATTGATAAAAGTATACAAGCTCATTCTACAGGTGTTCTTAAAGATCAATATAGTCAAGCGGGTCCAAATGTAACCCATCAAGTTGTGCAGGCTGTTCCGACATTTCATGAACAGGGTACTCAAGCAACAGCCCCTCCGTTAGTTGAATATAAGTATGTCGAGGTACCATCACAACCAATTGTACAATATGTACAAGTGCCTGGTGAGCCGCAAATACAAGTTGTTCCAAGCAAACCGGTAGTCAAACATGTTTATCGGAAGCCGAAAAAACCCCCTTTGGTCAAAAAAGTCCATGTTAGACGCATTCCGAAATCCGATAACACTTTAAATGCCGCTATAGAATACGCTCCTACTCCGCCTAGTGTTCCGATAGTAGAATTTCCTGCTGATGGTGTGTTAGAATATCAAGTACCTGACAATGGATCTGTTCCGGCTTTGGAAAGTAACCAACTAGCTATTGAAGGGTTAAAAGCGCTGGTCGTTAAACCGAAAACTTCAAACCGGCTCCGGCAAAAGGACAAAGATCAGCAACTTGCTATTGAAGGGTCGAAGACAGTGGCAATTAAGCCAAAAATCTCTAACAAGCTCCAAAAGACCACACCAAAACCTAAGCAAAGGGCTGCAATTGCTAGTGGTTCTCAAAGATTAGCAATAGAAGCCAGTGAGAAAGAGCAGGCAGCCATTACCGACGCACCGCCGCTTAAGGCTTTAACATTCGAACAATCAAATAAAGCTGAAAGTTCAGGTCAGAACAAAATTCAGTTGAGAAAACGTAATAAACCGTCAGGACCTCCCGCTAAAAGACACAAAGGTGGTATACAAAAAGGCGGCTGGCTCTCCTACACATGATGAAGCCCACATTAGATGATTTGTATTTGAATCCTGTTTCTCAAGGGAGTTTAGGTGGCATAGACCGCTTGTACAAAGAAGCCAGGAAACATGGATATACACGAAAGCAAGTTAAAGCTTACTTAGAAACCAAAGACGCATATACACAACACAAACCTTTTCGGTCTAAGTTCAAACGCCGAAAAATTATTTCCGTTAATGTGGGTGACCAACATCAAATTGATCTTGTGGATTTTCAAAATTTGCTAGTTATAACGATGGGTTTAAGTATATTCTTATGTGTATCGACTGCTTTTCTCGTTATGCATGGGCTGAGCCGGTTAAATCCAAACGGCCTGCTGATATTCGTGAAGCGCTTTTGAAAATATACAAGAGTGATTATCCTCCATTACGCGTTCAAAGCGATAATGGTAAGGAATTTGTTAGTAAAGACATGCGTAAGTTTTTTGAAGAATGTAATGTTACATTTTTACAACAAAAAACGATGATGTAAAATGTGCGATGGTTGAACGTCTAAATCGTACCATTGAAGACCGGTTGTATGTGTTCATGACCGAAAACAACACATACCGATTCATAGATATCCTTCCTAAGGTTTTATCCGCTTACAATTCTACAAAACACTCGGCTACAGGAGTAGCCCCTAAAGACGTCGGTCCGGATGAAGCTGAGCAAATTCTCCAGAAGATGGTTGATGAACAAAAAGGTATGAAAAATCCGAAACCAACATTTTCTGTGGGCGATCATGTACGTTTGGCAAAAAAGAAACAGACATTTGAAAAAGGGTACGAGACTCGTTTCACAGAAGAAATTTTTAAAATAACCCACACTACACGAAGCGGGAGCCATTACCTTTACACGGTCGAAGATTTAGCTGGCGAACCTGTAGACGGTAAGTTTTATCCGGAAGAGTTATCTAAAGTCACGATGGCAGAAAAGCCATATCATAGGATATCTAGGATATTAAGGGAAAGGAAACATAAAGGAAAAGTACAATACTTAGTACGTTGGTATGGATACGGTCCTGCTTATGACTCTTGGGAAAACAAAGAAGATTTGAAATGAGTTTTACATGACATTGCCGTCTTCGGCTTCAGAGGGGTTATACTCTGAAAACTGCCCTGGTAAATTTACAACGCTTCTCGCTAGACCTATAGATTTAGACGGTGCGTGGGAAGTAGGTCTTTCGGAAATTATTCTACCGCCTATGCGGATAAAGTTTAATACCGGATTAGCCATTGCTGTCTCGCGTGACGGTTTCCCGTCTAGAATTCATAGATTCGTCGATCTACATGCTTTTGAGGATGAAAATCATTTAATTCGTACGGTTAACAAACTGCTGAGGGAAAACGTAGATGATAGGGACTCGAAAACCTACGGCCAGATAATAGTGAGTGGTCAAGCAGCTCAGTTAAACATCACACCGGGCCTCGCTTTAACTTTTACGGGCTCCGAATACGCGCGCGCACTAGGTATAGTACACCAGTACACATATAACAGCAGAGATGCTCTGTCTCATATGTTATATCCGGGACAGCATAATCGTCTCGTGCATGTGTATTGTGACGTGATTACACATGGGTTGGTAGGCGACTCAATGGTGCCTTTACTACGCACCTTATCGACTCAAGCGAATTCATTTCGAGAGACAGTAATTCGTTTTGAAAATCCGCATTATATGCCGCTAGCCTACCATACGTTTCAAACTATAGAAATAGCGATGCGCGATGATTTAGGGAAAGAAGTACTCTTTCATCCAGGTACATCAGTAATTAAATTACACTTTCGACCAAAGAAGCATTAAAATGGTTCTACAGGAGTTAAAATTTGACGAGCACCGCTACACCCAGATCTTTACCAAACAGCATGGGTACGGTATGCCATATTATCGTGGCGCACCCATGAAAGGTGGTAGTTTCTGGGGACGTGTGATTGGATTTGCAAAGGGTTTGTTCAGCAAAGCTGCGCCGCATATAAACAATTTAATTGCAACGGCCCAACCTCACATGAAAACAATGGCCAGCAAAGCTGTGGAATCCGTAATCGATAAAGCTGTTGAGCGTGTTAGCGAGAAATTACGCAACACGGCTCAACAACAGGGTCGGGTATTAAGGGTCGTCGTCGAAAGAGAATGATCAAAACCACGAAACGTCAACGCGCAATAGACGCTATAAAAGACAAACTGTAACGATGGCTCTTATTGAAGCTGGCTCAGAACCCTCCATGCTGTTGGAAAGTCACTTGTTTTATCTTCCAGCTACGCTAACGGAAAGGTGGAATACACATGACTATGACTTGGGGCCGTCTCAAGCCGTAACCGACGATTCAAACGATATTGTATTTACAATTTCACCGTGTCAAACCGAGCTTATCAGCTTAGCTGACATTAGATTTTCATGTGATTTACACGTTACTAATTCTGCTGGAACTGTTCCAACAGAAAAGACTGTCTTGCACCAATTAACAATATTTTGCATAGTTTATTTCAATCAGTTACGGTTTCATTGGGAGGTCGCAACATAACCGATAACAGTCCTTTGTATCACATTCGAGCGTACATTGAATCCCTTCTGGTTTCACTGTTCAGGCTCAGAACAGTCAGTTGAGCCTGTGTGGATTTGCGTTGGACACTGACCTTGACAAAGACCCGTTATACATGAATGAGATAAATGGGGCAACAACATTTCATAGTAAGGGTGCCGAAACGCGAAGAACATGGTTGCAGACTTTCCGTCCGTTGCAGTTGTCTGGTAAACTACACTGCGATTTGTTCCAGCAAGACCGACCACTAATTCCTGGTGTAGAGTTGAGCATTAAACTGATACGAAACAGGGCTAATCTTTGTTTTCTTACTGATAATGATGTAGCGGCTCCAAAGGCTTTTGCTATTCGAAACCCCAAGCTGAAAGTTCGAAAGTATGAACCTTCTCCAGACTTTTAGCAGCCATGACAAAGCAACTAGTCACAACTAATGCAAAATATCACATCGAACGGGTTGCTTTAAGACAGACCACAATGCAATCAGGCCAGCAGCAACTATCCTGGGCGAATATTGTTATTGGACAGTTACCCAAGGTTATGTTCTTTGCAATGTCACCCAATCGCTCGTTCGTTGGCGATTTTAAGTCAACTCCGTTCAATTTCCATCATTTCAACATATCTAACTTAAGTGCTGAAATTGATGGACAGCTTTTTCCTACGCGGGGGTATAACTTAGATTTCCAAAACGGTGCGTCAATTGAGGGATATGAAGGGTTGTTAGATACTCTAGAGCGGTTGCATGAAGGTCATGGCGAACTACCGTTTGACAGGTCCGTATTTAACAAAGGTGGTTTCAATATTTTTGGGTTTGACTTCACTCGCGGTCATACGGGTAGAGGAGCCTTGTCGCTGATAAGGCAAGGTAATTTAAACATCAATGTTAAATTTGCAAAACCGCTACCTGAAGGTATAGTTTGCGTAGCTATGATGGTCTTCGATAACATTATCGAAATTAACAACAATCGCCAAGTACTTTTCGACTTTGCGCCATGAACAGCCTACAAATAGATTCAGCGCTGAAACAAGATCCTAACGTTCGCGACATTTTTGTCGGAGTATTTGCCAGTGATACACTGCCAGTAAAAGAATTTCCAGGTGCATACATATCTAACACTCAACCGTCAGGTGCGGCGGGTGAACACTGGGTAGCATTTTATTGTACAAAACCCGGTACGATAGAAGTTTTGATTCGTACGGAAAAATCCCGGTGACTATTCAGATGACATTGAAAAATGGATAGACAATGACTTTGTTATAATGTCGAATACTGAGCGACAAAGCTCTGATAGTACTGTATGTGGTCAATATTGTATGTTTTTCGTTTTATTACGTTGCTACGGGTTTTCGTATAAAGACGTCATGTCTGCTCTCACTAAGCATAAAGGGGTGAATGATAAATTTGTATGTAAATTCATCAACAAGTTCTTCCGACTAAGGACTGTAGTCCGTGACGCAACATTTATACGCGACCTTATAAGAAATGGTTAAGCCGTTAGCTAAAAAAAGCAGCATCAGTATTCTTTGCAGTACTGGTCACCATGCTGCTGGTAGTCTTCAATACTTTAGAAATTGTTTCCTATTTTATCAAGTCCACCAATCGTACGCAGTTGGAAGAATCAAGAAAAATTACGAAAGAGGTGCTTGATGTGATGGTGAGCGACGAAGCGACGCAAACAGATTAGGTTTTCCCTTTTATTGATTTTTCCCCACCCTCTTTTTTTCTATCGCGTGCCAAAAGGCAGCGTTGTAAAATCATCCAACATGATGCGCTTGTCGTAAACAAGCTTCAATTTCTTAGCTAACTGAACAGTATTAATTTCTTGGGTTTTTCCATTTCGTTTGATGTATTCTGGATATACAACCTGCACGTGCCCATCCACACCATCCAGTAACCGCTTCAGCTGGTTAAAATCCAAGGCTTTTCCAGTCCGCGTCAGCTCCTTCGTGACCGAGTCCCAATCCAGAATATCTTCCGTAAATCCGTTCTGCATCATCCCTTTCACTTTCAACTCAATGCGCCCCGTGTCGGTTTCGTAGCTGTACACTTTTGGACCACAGGAAACAAATTTGACGATGTGATTCTCGCCAGCTTCTAGCTGGTTATCCCAATCCCCAAGAATACTGCCGGTATCAGGAAGCCAGTCGCCAGGTCGGTGAATGAATATCACGGAATCCGTGTCGTAGTACAGGAGGCGCTCGCCCAACTTTTCCATGAGGGATAACAGTATAAGTCGCGCATGGCTGGTGGTGAAAGCGGCAATGACAACATTCGTACCGTTGCTACCTTCATTGTAGTCATCCACTTTCGAGTGTGTTACCATCAGACACGTTGGGTTTACGCCATAGACATCATGTATTTCAATAGCTTTTGAACGACACAGATCAGAATACCGTTTGGGGTCGTAGACAAACTCCGTTGAGTTCATATCGCAACTTTGACCGGTTTTACCCCAAAGACTGTTCACCACAATTTTGGTGGTGCTCTTCTTTCCAGCATCAAAAACCATAGCATCCGGATCCAAGGAAATGCCTTCGCGTTCTTTAACCGTCTGAATAAACTTGGCTTTCTTTTCATCGGTATCGCACCACGCAGGCCAACCACTGGCTTCCATTTTCACTTTTAAAAACTTGTCCATGTATGCCGCAAAGAGCTTGGTGTCAGAATGCGTCCAGTGCCACACTTCATACATTTCCACAACACGATACCCCACATCGATTGCATGATGTAGTTCGGGTGTCGCCCAAACCCCTTCGAAACAGCGATCATCGTCTGTATGCGCACAGCGGTTCGCCGCTTTTTCCATCGCGCATTTTTGCATAGAACAAACATGAGTTTGCCGTTTATCGTGGCCGGTAAGACTGGATACAGGCATTGATCCGGAGCCGCTACTTTGCAGTAGACCAGTCCAAAATAATCTTTGGCATCCTTGAAATTGGATACGATTACTTCAGGATGGCCGACCGGGTATGCCTTGGTCTTGTTCACGAATGGGTACAAGCTAACAACGTCATAGTGCCTAATTTCTTCGTCATCCTTCACTTGGTAATACAAACGACTGGCATTCGTTCTGCCTCCTTTGAAGGCGTCACGAGGATTCATTGGCTCACGAATGTTCATATTCAGCAGAAATGCGGCAATATCGGGATCTTGTCGTTCTTTAAGCCACTCACAGCTCCATTTCACCTCCACAGTGTAGCCCTGACTTTCAAGGAAGCGTTCGCGTTCCTGGAACTCTTCGTAAACTTCGCGCATTTTCTTTTGGAGTATGGTACAACATCGTTTTCTTCAGTACAGAAAGGATGTCCATGGAAGACGCAGCCGTTATACTCGTAAACGGTTTGTGTTTCCTTGTCAAAACCGTCTACAAAGTATCGCCCAATTTTAACTTCTTTGCCGTTCCGACCATGGCGTATACGGCCGTTTGCGCTCATGTTCTCCCATTCCAGCCATTGCGTGGCTTGAATACTAGTTCGTCGGTTTCTGTGCGGTCCGTGACTGGATAACGCGGCAACTTTGTTCTCGGGAAGGTGGAACATTCTCCAGTACCGGTAGCAGGCCGAAGGCATGGTCATACTTTCCATTGGATTCAGCGACGTCAGAGCTTGGTAATCGCTGATAAACTTTAACGCACACACACGCAAAACCGTAACATCGTTCGAGCAATATGTCATCATCTGCTCGCGAAAATTGAACACCCCATTGGCGGCCGCTTTAGCTTCAGCGTGCCACTTTAGAAATTCTTCTTTTTGCTTTTTTCGCATTCCATCAATCATGTACTGTTCTGGCTCGGGCCAGGGCAAATCAGTTTTATCCCAATTTTCAGGCTTATTAAATCGATGTGGGAAGTCGCCTTTCTGCACCTCGATTTCCAAGCCAACCGCTTTTGGTAACTGACTCAACTTCAAAGCCAGAAAGTTGAGGGTATCGCGTGACCGGATCCCCAGTTTGCGGTACCGCAATTCCAACAACTGCGTCCCACGCTTGATGACTTCCACTCCTTTCAAACCATTGTCCAACATGTACTTCAGGACAAAATGTCCATCATAGCCTCGAAAATTGTGTGCTACGATAGTAAATCCCCGATGCTTTTCTTGAAACAGCCAGCGCCCAAATGCCTCATCAACTTCCGCATTCATCGGCTGACCATCTTCCGGAAAACGTACTTCCGAACCATCAGCATATTGCGCAACGATGCATGTGGGCACGTGACCATTCACCGGATCGTTGTAGGTTTCGTAATCGAAGAAAATGTATTTCATTTCTTCTTGCTGCCATGGTGGCGGTGCCTTGAGTGGTTTTATGTAGCACAAATGCGTAGCTTGGAGAAAAAACCATTGCACGTGTTGCAATAAATTTCCCCGCACTGGTGTGTTACACGTTTTGCCACGACTGGACAGATTCACAAAACACCGCATGTCTGGCAGATGAACATTTGCTCGCAATAATTCTTTCCATTTTTCCTTTTCTTCTTATGGATATCGTAACACTGTTGGTTGTGGAACCGACGGCTGCATTCAGTGCAGGAGATTGTATTGTCCACCAGACAGTCGCTCTTGTTGCGGTAGCACGACCTACATTTCCCCTCGCAGCGATGACGTTCTTTATGATGATACGGTCGATCGCAATCATTGCAGAAGTAGGGTGAGCAGTAAAAGCCTGTCGCGGTTGTGACCAGGTCAAAATGCTCATTGTCCAGCAACAAAAAAATCTCCTGCATATCATGGGTTTTACGCTCGGGTACCCGTGCAATAATCATGTCGCCTTGATTGGCCGATATAACTTTAATTTGAAACTCGGGAAATTCATTTTCCTGAAGCACGCTTAGGGCATCAAGGTCGCAGTAATGGCCAGGCTGCAGATCGCAGTTATTCATTATCTTAGTGGCCTCCGCTTCCAAGTTCCGACTGCGGTTAGCGCGAATATAGTTTTTCCATTTACTCTTATGCGGCGCAACTTCAAGGTCATGCGTTAGCCGAAATTTCCCAGGAACAACGCGGCGGGCAAGCACAGGTTATTTTCTACACGGACGCTTACAATGGATTTCTTGAAACGATTTCTGTCATGCTTAACGTGCTGATGCCTGAGAAACCAGGATCCACCAGCCGGCATAATAGAGCGCCAGATCCGTATGGTGAAAGAATCGTCAATAACCAACTTTTGGCCGGAGTTCAGAAGCTCAATACGATGCATAAAAGCGGGTATGCTAAAGTCAGAAAGTTTTCGCATGGTTAAATAGAACGCTCTTTCAAGCCCATCCGATTTGAGAGCCACAACAACACGGTCCGTCGGGGCAAATTCTTTAAAGCACAAATCCATTATGACGCGCAAGATTTCTGGCATGATGAGCATGGTTTCTTCTTTTGCAAAAATTCGCGGTAGCGAGGCTATTTGGACACGGTATTTCTGTTCAGTGCTGTTGAAGGTTTTGAAAACGCGTTCCGATTCTTTGACCAATTGGAACAGACCTGAGAAATCGGGCAGCGATTCATCTCGGACCGCATTTCCACCAGCTTGCGGCGCTGGAGGATCTTCATACTGCCAGTCGTCCAGTTGCGCAAGAGCAAGAGCGGCAGCTAAAGATCCTGGGCTTAACCGATCAACCTGATCCAGATGCAGCAAAGTCGTTGCTAGAGTCTGTTCATCATGTTCGTTGAACTCATTGGGATTAGCAAGCATGTGATCAAAAGCTGCTTGATCTTCAGCGGTTAACTGGTACGCATCATTAACTTGCGGCTGCTGCTGCTGCTCATCATCAACATCCATCCACGGCTCACTAAGTATGGCCGCAATAGCCGCATGATCAGAAGCAGATAACTGATAAGTCATTTTCGCCAGTCGTGAAGGATTTAAATGAAGAAAAATCTCGTGCCGCGCGGCTTTTATACACGAGCTGAATTATTGCAGCGTGTGCTTATTGGTCTGATGTTTTCTGTAATGCGATGCAATTGGTTAACAGTGTTTAAGCCACACCTTTGGGCGTTCCAGTGGGCGCGGGTGGATACTTACCGGCGCTAGCAGCGCCGGTAAGTAACCGCTCGGCCTTTTTTTTCGACATGTTTTAACGTAAAAATCTAACGGAAAAGCGCCGCGTTGTATTATTTTCAACAACAACAACAACAACCATCTCCATCGAAAACAGTCTACACCATTACCACAACACTGTAATTCCGCTATTACTGTAACCATTATCCCACGGAATGCGGTATCAAATGAGAGGTATGAAAACTGTACTGCCATTAGCCCATGGTATGTATTGTATGTAAAAACAAAACCATAAAAGAAAAACACTACGACATTTTAGTTTTGCGTGTTCACCTCAGTCTCTTGCTTCTTGGCAGGCGGTTCCTCGGTGTCGTTGTTGTCGTCGTCGTCGTCCGAATGCTTTCGTTTGTTGCCGCCTTCGACAGTGTCCACAAGGCTCAGTGCCGTTCAGGTACTCGTCCAAGTCAATGTCTCCTACCAGGAGAGTGTCGTCCAATTCCTCTTCGGCTTCGGTCTCCGGAACCGCGTCGATTTCTCCTTCTTCAGCTTCAGTCGCCGGCTCACTCTCCAACGTGTCATCCGCGAGAACGTGTTCACCTTCTTCTTCTTCTTCGTTTTCGTCACGTCGCTTTCAGCTTCATCCGACGGATCGCCCTCAAAGAAACCCGAGTCAAGCGAGTTGTCCGGGGCGCCAGCAATGCGTTCGTAGTAGAAGTCGTGCAGCCGCTTCTATAAACATCAAGCATTGAATATAACTTAAATTATGCACAAAAAAGTACATCAACGGCGCGGGTTCTTACCATAAAATCAGTTAGACGGAGAAACAGGAGAAGGACGCCGGCATTGCGGGTGTAACGCTGAAGATCAAACCACATATTCTTGGCCCGCTGATAGTACGTGTAGTAGGTGTGGATCTGGTCAAACTCAGTACGTGAAGCCCAGTCCGAAATCAAGTCGTTGGCTTGCTCTAAAAGGTTAAATATGTTATAAGTATCGGAACAGACAAACACGAAAATCTTGACGAAAATGCAGTGGCTCACCAATGTACTGTGCAAGTTGTGGAAATTCGTCAGGCAAATCCGGAGTGGGAACAATGAGCCGATAGTAGAAATCGTGAAGTTGTTTCTACATGGAAAATTTTGAAATTAGCGATAAATCGTAAACCAAAGTCAAAGGAGAATTAAGAAATGCAAATCTAGGTGAAGAATAAGATTTACAGTGGCTGCTTACCAGAAATTCAGCGACATGGAGAAACAAGACGAGAGCATCATAATGGCGGATGTAGTAAGCAAGGTCAATCCACAACGCATAGGCTAGGTTGAAATAGCCAGAATAACGCCGGATTCTGCGGCAGTGGTTGAGAGCCAACCAATCCGAAAACAATTCATTTGCGATCTCTATAAGAAGCCGAGGTTTTCTTTAGGTCATGGAGCAATAATCGTGTTATAAAGAGCCTCAATCTAACTATGAAAGGTCACCATTACTAATGTTAGAAAAATAAATTTGACAGCTTTTGTAAATACATAAGTTAGCAATACATACTGTTTTAACTTACCAGTGTACTCTTCAAGCAGTGGAAACTCGTCCGGAAAATCAGGAATAGCCATGGGAGATGCTGAAAATCCAGTTGCAGTGGTGCGTAAAATAAAACTGTTCGAATGATTTGATTTTGTGTTAGAGAAATCGACTTATATCCTCTGGCTTGGAACTCAACATTTTTTCTGGTGTGCAACCATTGGCTGCAGGTGATTTGTAAACTCCCACTACCCTTGACCAGACTGATGTGGTCCGAAGCAGAGAATTTTTGGTCTGGTGGACACTGGTTCTCTAACGATGTGGGTTGGGCTGTATGATACGTGAAGCTACCAAGGAAAATTCCTTTTGACCTATTAGGTAAAAGGCCCGAGGAGAACCATTGTAAGAATCCGGAAAAACCGTGTTTTGAACAATGGAAGTCGCGACGGAATCCGGCTCGCAGATATCAAGCTACCAGACCAAATCAAAGGAACGTGTAACCCAGATAAACAGGATTATGTCGGTAGCAAAACAATGCAATCTTGGTCAGTGTCGCGACGAATCCGGGATATTAGCTAGGCAACAGGGTAAATGAACAGGAGAACGACAGCCATTATACCAAAAATCTCAAACAATAGAAACCAGGTCGCTGACGCGACTTATTCAGGATCTAAGATACGGATGCAGGGTAAATCAAACCGTCGCTTGACCCAGAAAAACAAGAACATAATGGCTCTTATCCGGGTCGCGAGACGGATTACTGTTTATTGCTTGCGCTCTAACCTCTTGTCATAGGTCTCCTCTCAACTTTCCTTTACTTCAACACATACCAAAATTCCACAGAAACTTGTCTTTTCTTTTAACATTTGTACTAAGAAACTCAACCGTACGCTTCGTGCCTTGTTGGTTTGAACTTTTCCTTACACGTATGTATGGAAACAGTAAGGTTTAGTCTTACGAAGGAGAAAGAGCCTTAACCAGACCGACTGTAAGGAAACAAAAGAACAAGTACGGTGAAAAATCTGGAAACCAAATTTTCGCTGATATAAACCAACTGCAGCCACAGTTAATCCATCAGTTGCTCGAGCAGCAGTTTTTGGACGCTTCTTGGATCTTTTACTGTTAGCTCATAACAGCGCTGTAGACTTAGTAAGCATCAGTTAACGAGTGACCTTTACATAATGTCTTCCCGAGCAGATTCAGTAGCATCTACCGGATCTTCTTCATCCTCATTGTCCTACGCATCATCCACTTCCTCCGATGGCGAGTATCGCCCATACAACTTGGTGGATCCTGGTTGTCCGTTTGCTAATGCTTGTCTGGAGATTGACCAGTTTTTTCATGTGTTCACTCGCACGCCAACGACTGCAGAGCTGGCTGCCATCTCCAATAGAGCATTCGGTAAGATAATTTTCCAATTGATTTTCTGTCTAATATTACAACAAAATTAAATTAAACAGAAATTGCTACCCGTATACGTCGTGATATGCTGGCCCGGCGTCCAAACGTAAGCGCCATGGATAATCTTCCTGATGCCTGGGTGCATGCTATCCATCTGGCTAATATGATTTTGGTAAGTTCCATGATAGATTTGGTTTTGTTTTTTTGCCCCACCTTCAAAGGAGTGATATTATTTGTTAGCAAAATATATTAGCCGGATTCTTTATATAGTATAGTTGTCTGCCTTTTATAGGGAGACATTCAGTTTTTCCATGACGCCCGTCTTATTTCCTTGGTTGGTCCGTATGGCCCTTGCGCCGCCTACAATTCAGTCTACCAGTTTGGCGTGACCGGCACCGTGCCGTTCATTGGTGAGAACCCCTTACCCGCCTCGCAGCCTTACGCACCGCCAAGCCCACCACCACCACCACAACCAGCTACTGGCTTCTACACTCCAGCCAATGACTATCCTCCAGACAACACCCACCACATCTACACTCCAATCAACGACGGCGGCGTCTATACTGCTGCTTACGGCAGCGTCTACTCTCCGTTGCCTGACGACCACGAGCAAGAGCTAGCATTTTCCCTGCCACAACGTTCTCGCACACCGGAACCGACCCAGATGGTGGAGTACAGTCCTGCTTCTCCTGACATGTCAACTTTGAGCCATTACCTTACGCAGCCAGCACATACCTCTCGTTGGAATGTTGCCCGCGTTGCCCGGGATCGAATGCCTTCACCGATTCGCACACAGCCCTTCAATTTGATTCGCTTGACGTCACCATCTTCTCCCAGCAGTCCATACCGCGCACGTCTTTTGGATGCGCCACGAGGTGGACGCCGCCGCTCTTCAACTCCACCGTCACCCACAATGCCTTCCACGTCTGATGCTTTTACTACACCGACTCGCAATCCATGCCGATCACGCTTTGTGAATGCACCGCAACGCCGCCGCCGCCCGCCAACACCGTTCCATTCAACGACTCCGCGCGCATCAACGCCAGTTCAAGACTATTCACCAGAGGACCAGACCGCCGTTGAAAGAATCAATAGCCTTCTTTCCCAACCTTTTATCCTTGACCAAATTAACCGCATCGCTAACTCACCCAGGGACCATTATCCGGAGGAAATTTACAGCCAGCCGACTACGCGAAAGCGTTCCACCGATTCGCCGAATGAATCAGACCCTCGCCGTCGCCGCTATAATTAATTAGCAATTTGCCTAATTTCTAATATTTCCCGTTTTTAAAAATTGTTTTGTTTGTTAGGAATCTCGGACTTGAACTATTGGTCACTGTCTTGTGTCTTTGTGGTAGAGGTTTAGCCTGGAACTAATGTTGTGGTATGTTGTACTACTGTTGTACTAATGTTGTACTAGCCAACTGTGTTATGTTGTAGTGGGTGGCGATTTGTATTAAACTACGTTAAACACAGTGTGTGGTGCCATGTATTAAACTATGCTGTCTAGCTTGTTTATAAGCACGAAGAAGCTCTGTCTAGCTTAGTCATTAAATCAAGTTTTTAGTCTATCTGTATTGGTTTAATTGTAACAAGGATAGGTCCGGCTGTATAGGTTAAGATACTATTACATTTTGTGCCCATTCATTAAGTAAAAGAATGTCATGATTAGCTCCGGTTAGCTTTCCATGAATACGGAACTACCGTATTGTTTTATGAGATGAGTGGCATCGTTCTTTGAATATTAAATGCTTTTAATCCGGGTTCAACGTGTTTGTAGTCGGGAGGTTATTGTATATCAAATTATACACTAGCGGTCTATGGGTCAATAAAACAAAACCCTTTTATCAACAGAGGTTTCATTAGTATCCGGGTTAATAAGACAGCTAGTGACGTAACACAGTGGTCTGAGCGAAGCGAGGACCACGCGCGCCCTCTCGGTGTGTGCGCGTGAAGCCGATGCCCAATTTCAAGTCTGTGTAATAGCTGGCTGTTGTATCAGTACGCTCGTATTAGTTTAAGCCCACCCACATGGGTTCTCTCTGATATTAGCGCGTTTCAGTCACTCATTGTTTTAGGAACGGTTTTTATTGGTTGATTCAAAACTGAAGTACGCCAACGTAGGTTTCTCTCTGATATTAGCGCGTTTCAGTCACTCATTGTTTTAGGAACGATTTTTACTGGTTGATTTGAAACTGAAGTACGCCCACGTAGGTTTCTCTCTGATATTAGCACGTTCCAGTTACTTTCTGTAATACAAGTAATGGTGGTATTGTTCAGTGAAACGTTACGGTTGGTTACTAGTCTAAACGTCAATTTTTAGTCTGGTCAACAGAGTTCAGTTAACGGGTGGCGTAGTACAAGTAACTAAAACAATAGTTAATACGTTGTTTTAAATTTTGAGAGTTGAAACCTACACTTTTTTGAGTATAAAACCTCAGCGGCCAAGCAAATTTTTTCATTCCAAAGTTTTTTTTAATCCAATCCACCTACCTTGGAATACCTGCCTGGATTTCCTCATATTTTCAGTTAGTTCAGTTTATCTTTTACTCCATGGCTCCCTTCAAGTATCTTGCGGATTATCAGGAGTGGTGCCGCCAGCAATGTGGTAAGTCTTATCCCTTTTTTAAAAATCTTTATAATTTTTTAATTTTTTATTATTAAAACTATTTAATATTATTACTCGCTGCGCTCGGCCGCGGCTTTGGCTTTGCGCGCGCGCGCTTCGAGGGCGCTTTATAATGGACCTATGTTGCACATCATTATAAAGTGCTTTTTTGTGTTTCTGCGACAAATCATTAAACCCGTATATCTATTTTTTTAAAAACAGTTTAATAGACCGACAACAGATTTCATTCAGAGTTCACATCTAAAAGTTATTGTTAACATTTTTCTTAACAACATTGCACCCATCAACCGCAAGTTACATAAAAGCCATCATTAGCAAAATGGTTTAGCTAAGGTAACAACATGAAGAAGAGAAAACAATTCATCAGTCTAAGTAATAACCAAATGCGTTCAACCAGCCCTCCACTTCGGTCATACCAACTGTGTCCTCCATCGCATTGTTGTCCAATGAATACTGAGTAGACGTAAATGGCGGCTCGAATGCATCTTCATCGATGTCTCCCAAGAATCCGTCGTCCATTTCATTACCGCCGTCTTCGTCATTGTCCTCCATGTCGGTATCCTGGCCTCCGTCCAAAACGACCGCTTCACCCCCATTATCCGACTCAAAGCAAAGCGTTTTCATACCTTCATCCGAACTGTCAGAGTCATCCAAAGTAATGACGGGCGGCTCTTCTTTGTCTTCAATGATGATAGGATTTTCGGCACTGCCAAGTGGATCGTCTTTCACGGTAATCACGGTTTGAGTGTTCGGGAACGTAAACTTCTGCGGAACGAGGACGCACTTTTTCACTGGCAATGGCGCCTTGAAGTGTGGAGACGGTGGAGTAGGCATAGTCGGAGGAACAGGCAGGGTGTCTTCAATGGTCGTACCGTCAGCGAACGTTGCCTGGAATGTAATAGTACCCGAGGAAACAATGGCGTGCTGGCTAACAGGAAACTCCATATGCATAGTAGTCGGCTGGTCAGCAGAGACAGATACTGCCAATGGTTGAGTAGGCTCAGTGATGACAGCCGCCGGCAATGGTGGAGTAGGTTGAGGTGGCTCAGTGATGACAGCCGCCGGCAAAGATGTAGCATGTTGTGTTGGCTCAGAGAAGACAGGTGGCGATGGTTGGGGGGTGGGCTCCCGCTGCCGGGTAAAATCGTAACCGCCAAAGTCCGGGGTTGGAGAACGGCTTGACGGTGGAGAGGGTGTTGGTGACTGGATTACCCGCTTGGCTTGGTTTTGCTTCTTCTTCGGCTTGGCTTTGGAAGTACATGGCTTCACTGATGACGAAGACTTGGCCTTGAGCTTCTCTTTCTTCTTTCGGTCACGCTCCACACTGCCTGCCATTATAATGGGGACCGTATCCAGTTGTAAGTTGGTACGACGCGGATCGGGAACAATGTCACAACTCAAGAAGGCAACCGACCACTAAACATATTATACGGATGTACCATTAATTTTGTGAAATGAAATAAAAAATCAATATACCTCCAACCGGTTGACCGCATGTAGCAAACGGTCTACCTCCTTTCCCGGCTTACTCCATGTACAGCTGCCGACAAACTTCTTGACACTTGCACACAGATCTAATAAATTAAATTTTCATTGTTTAAGTTCAAACCTTTTAACAAATAATAACGAGAACGTACCGATCTTATACTGGGCACACTCCCGTTGCTCTTGCTCCGAAAAACCGTCCCACTGGGTTTTCAACCCCTTGATTATACCTAACAATATTTTTTTCTTAGAACAATAATATTAAATAGTTTTAATAATAAAAAATTAAAAAATTATAAAGATTTTTAAAAAAGGGATAAGACTTACCACATTGCTGGCGGCACCACTCCTGATAATCCGCAAGATACTTGAAGGGAGCCATGGAGTAAAAGATAAACTGAACTAACTGAAAATATGAGGAAATCCAGGCAGGTATTCCAAGGTAGGTGGATTGGATTAAAAAAAACTTTGGAATGAAAAAATTTGCTTGGCCGCTGAGGTTTTATACTCAAAAAGTGTAGGTTTCAACTCTCAAAATTTAAAACAACGTATTAACTATTGTTTTAGTTACTTGTACTACGCCACCCGTTAACTGAACTCTGTTGACCAGACTAAAAATTGACGTTTAGACTAGTAACCAACCGTAACGTTTCACTGAACAATACCACCATTACTTGTATTACAGAAAGTAACTGGAACGTGCTAATATCAGAGAGAAACCTACGTGGGCGTACTTCAGTTTCAAATCAACCAGTAAAAATCGTTCCTAAAACAATGAGTGACTGAAACGCGCTAATATCAGAGAGAAACCTACGTTGGCGTACTTCAGTTTTGAATCAACCAATAAAACCGTTCCTAAAACAATGAGTGACTGAAACGCGCTAATATCAGAGAGAACCCATGTGGGTGGGCTTAAACTAATACGAGCGTACTGATACAACAGCCAGCTATTACACAGACTTGAAATTGGGCATCGGCTTCACGCGCACACACCGAGGGAGCGCGTGGTCCTCGCTTCGCTCAGACCACTGTGTTACGTCACTAGCTGTCTTATTAACCCGGATACTAATGAAACCTCTGTTGATAAAAGGGTTTTGTTTTATTGACCCATAGACCGCTAGTGTATAATTTGATATACAATAACCTCCCGACTACAAACACGTTGAACCCGGATTAAAAGCATTTAATATTCAAAGAACGATGCCACTCATCTCATAAAACAATACGGTAGTTCCGTATTCATGGAAAGCTAGCCGGAGCTAATCATGACATTCTTTTACTTAATGAATGGGCACAAAATGTAATAGTATCTTAACCTATACAGCCGGACCTATCCTTGTTACAATTAAACCAATACAGATAGACTAAAAACTTGATTTAATGACTAAGCTAGACAGAGTTTCTTCGTGCTTATAAACAAGCTAGACAGCATAGTTTAATACAAGGCACCACACACTGTGTTTGACGTAGTTTAATACAAATCGCCACCCACTACAACATAACACAGTTGGCTAGTACAACATTAGTACAACAGTAGTACAACATACCACAACATTAGTTCCAGGCTAAACCTCTACCACAAAGACACAAGACAGTGACCAATAGTTCAAGTTTAATACTCCTAGTAATGCTGTACGTGGGGACGACGAATCCGACCCATACGATAATATCGCAGTATAACTAGGGGTTGGACTACACGGTGATGAACCAATAGCTGGCGAGCACACTGTGCTAGGGGTTTTACCTTGAGTTGACACGACTAATAGATACTATATAAACCCTAGCATTTCAGTGCGGCTGTTCAGTTGGTAGCCAAAATGGATATGACACAGATGAGCAATCGCTTCGGGAGTTTTGAAAACTGGCCGGATCAGTCCCTTGCCCCTGAGGAACTGGCAAGCCAAGGGTTCTTTTATCAAGGGCAGCATGACGAAATCCACTGCGCGTACTGTGGCTATATTATGGGTGACTGGGTGAACTCACGGTATAAACCATACTACCGACACCGTTTAGCACGTCCAGACTGTGTTAGGGCTATGGAGGAATCCGGATCAAGAAAACACATTCCGCACTCACCGGCAATGAAAGACTATAAGATACGCTTTGCTACTTACGCTGAATGGCCTGCTAACAAACACCAGCAACCCAGAGATATGGCTGCAGCCGGTTTTTATTATGAAGGCCGAGATGACTGTGTACGCTGCTTTCACTGTGGTGGTGCACTTTATGCTTGGGACAAAGATGATGTTCCGTGGGAAGAGCACGCTTGGACTTACCCGAAATGTCCGTATCTTGTACAAACAAAGGGCTCAACATTCATCAACGATGTTCGTAAAAAACGCCAAGAAGCCGAAACAACCTGTTGTGGACTAACACGAAAAGCTCAAGCACCTACAACTTCTGAAGACCACAAAGAGAAATTACGCTGTAAAGTCTGCTATGAAAATGATTCGGAAATCATGTTCAGACCATGTGGTCATTTAGTTTGCTGTGCAAAATGTTCAAGCAAGCTGCTGTTGTGTCCGATTTGTCGGGGTGTCATTTTCCATAAGTGCTGGGATTTCTTCTGTTAGTTTTTATTGTCTGTATCATGCATGTTCATTCATGTTCATAGAAAAAAGAGGGTGGGGAAAAATAAACCAAAGAAAGGGGAACAACCGATTAAAAACCGGCTAAAAACCGAACCGATCACGAGCCGAACCGCAGACCGGTCGAAAACCGGACCGATTCGGAGCTGACGCTAAACTAGCGCTATATCTTCTACCGTTGCATCAATACAAAAATTTATTTGTGTGACTGTACAGATAAGCTAATGCCCAGGTTACAGCTGCTACGTTCGTAAAATTGCAGTATTATAGATACCCTTTTGAGAAGTTAACAATGTTATCAAGTGGGTCTCGTTTCAGCGCTTCATACGGATTTATAGTGGACTACAGCGATTCGTACCGGCTAACTATAAAAGCAGTCAAATGGGAAGCCGGATCGGATGCCTTCGAAGCTAATAACATATTGCTTAAATGGGACAACGAAGAAGCGCGGAAGAACATTTGAAATTCTGGTTATCTTTGCCAATGAAATAAAAGATGCATGAATGTTGTCATCTTAGTAAACATTTACGGAACGAAAATTCTCTTGGTAAATGCAGCAGTTTTTTTCGCACGACACTTTCATGAGTCGCGAGAGGTGTAATCGAAGTTATCATAACCAGCTGCGAAGCAAAATTGGTGTATACAGATTACAGAAACAGGCAAACCGTTATTTTTTCCAGAACTGGTAAATGACATCACGTAATAACGAGCTAGTAAAAGCAATTCGTGACGTTTCCAGGAAGCTCGTAAGTCAAATCGGAAACGATTTACTGCTTACAAAGTACAACTCAACAAGTGAGCGCATACACTGACAAATACCCTTGCAGTAATTCGCGAAAAAAAAGACTGATGTCAATGGACAAGTTGTATGCTTTTTACTGCTTCGATTTTACCAGTTTCCGGTACGAATGCTTACGTTAATGAAATCACAGCTGGTATTTTGGTTCTTCAATCTTCGATTTTACTTTTTTTTACTACGGACTATGGTTCTTAACCTGTGAGTACGATTGGTTCACAAAATTGGTCTTTTACTTCTTTTGACTTTTATCGTTCATTAAAACTTAAAAGGCATCATACAAGAGCGGCGTCTTCCTCATTACGTATCCAATTCGCGACTGCTTGAAGTTTGAACGGTGCTAATTTCGGATACGATGTCGAAGCGTGAAGATCCTCCTGCAGATGATTGTCCCGCTGACGCTGTCGAGTTTCTGCGCGGACTACGTGATCTGCAGTCGACGGACACCTTCTGCGACGTCGTCTTGAAAGGGAGCGACGAATCCTGGGTCTGCATTCCTTGTCATCGCAGTGTGCTCAGCGTGCAGAGCCCCTATTTTCGCGCGGTTTTTTCTCTGAATTGGAAAGAATCTTCTGAACCGGAATACAAGCTGAAGCCTGAACAACATCGACAACCGCACGTTAAAAAAGTGAGTACCACTGTACCAGCAAGTCAGCAACTATGTAACACTGTTAATTCTGCTAAGTTGGATTAAGGATCAGTCATAAGTCTCGTAACACTACACAGCTGTCTTTAGAATATGAAATTTCCCGGTTTAAATTATGTTTTTCTTGACCCACTTGTGCAGATTGGTGAAGTTTGCTTACACTATGAATCTGAGCCTGAGCGATGACAGCGTGGTGCCCATCTTGATTGCGGCACAGTTTCTGCAGATGACTCCAGCGGCCCGAATGTGCTGGGATTACGTGGAGAAACGCATGTGCCTTGCCAACTGTTTGGCCGTCCACACTCTGGCTTCTCAGCACCACAATCCCCGTCTGGGCGACGCAGCTCTGTGCATGATTTATCCACACTTTCTGCGCTTTTCGCATAGCCACGACTTTCTGCAGATGGACGCGCAACAAGTACATACTAAGTCTGACTGCCTGATTGAAGATGATAATTATACAGTTTGAGACATTACGCGCGCTTTATCTGAACTCAGATTCACTTGAAGTTTGCATTGTTTTCTTTAACCAAAATATGTGGCACCAATGCCACAATTCGAATACCACAGTTCGCATAGGTTCATGAATTTATTTGCAGTTGACTGCTCTGATCGCGTCGGATGACGTAGAGGTATTCAGCGAGGATCACGTGTTAGATGCGGTGCTGCGCAGGTTAAATTACGACCGTCCCGGCCGACTAGCGCACGCGCAGACTGTCCTGCACATGGTCCGTGTTGCCTTTTCCCTCCCTGCCCCCCCTGCCACTCGCGAATGCTGCTCACTCGCGAATGCTGCTCACTCGCGAATGCTGCACACTCGCGAATGCTGCACACTCTCGAATGCTGCTCACTCGCGAATGCTGCTCTGAGCTGGCTGACCGAGTTGCTGTGTAAAAGTCCACCTTACACAGCGGTTATACTAAAATCTGGCGTTTTCTTTTTGAAAACTGCCGTATATCATCTACCAAAATACGGAACCTTTATCTTTTGCCATCAACAACATCACCGGATTGTTTAACCATGAGTGATTCCACCCGAAGTAACGCCCGTCCAATCCGGCAGGAAGAACGGCTGACGCAGTACTTACATGACGTGGTATTTTGTATCGTACAAATTGATTTAAATACTATTATTTCCGCTAATACTTCTCGTATGAAAATACTTCCTCCTAAATGGCATAAGCTCCATCAGTCCGCACCGGTTCGTTTTCACTCTTTTCTTGGCGATTTTTGTAATCAGCTTATTTCAGCATGCGACCGTGGTTTATGGGCAGCCCATGAAATTTTAGAATTGTTTGCATGGGGATTAGCAGAATATGCGTTAACTGTGTTAAATTGCCAACAGTCTACTGGCAAATTTTTCAGTAAGAATGCTAAATTCGCAGTACCAGCAGAATTAATCAGGGAAAGGGAAATGGTGTGCACTGAAATTAATAAGCTTAAAAGGAAAAAGCGTAGGATGAAGGTGTTAGACCGGGAGTTTTTGCTTTCTTATGCAGAGCGTCTCCGTTATTTAAAATCTATCAGGAAGACACTTTCCGCTGAAATCGTTCAGCTGCGTTTTAGTGCCGAGCGATCAGAAAATGACAGCTGGTTTAAAAAGCGCAAGTGGAATTTTATTAATGTTAATGTAAAATCTTCATCTTCAGCTCCTACTGATGCGTTAAAGATGGGAGATATTGAAAGTTATTTCGAGAATATCTGTAATCCGCAAAACCTCTCTCCTCTTGATTTTTCTTGGATAAATAAATTAAAACTCAAACCTATAAACACCGGCTTTGTTGAG
Source organism: Paramacrobiotus metropolitanus (assembly GCF_019649055.1). NCBI lineage: Eukaryota > Metazoa > Tardigrada > Eutardigrada > Parachela > Macrobiotidae > Paramacrobiotus > Paramacrobiotus metropolitanus. Next base: position 361,849 of record NW_026570274.1, read on the forward strand.
GCAGATATTTTACCCGGAGATGTAAAAGCTATTTTATCTCATAAGGATGCATCGGCCGGTTCCGGGTTAGACGGTATTAACTATTCCTTTCTTAAGCCGTACCCGGAGGTTCATAAATGTTTGGCTGCCATGTTCAATCGACTATTGTTATCTGGTACAGCGTGCAGTTCGTGGAAAGTAGGTAAAACGGTCTTGCTATATAAGAAAGGGGACTTCGGTATGCCGGGAAATTATCGCCCAATTACTTTGACTAGCTGCATCGGGAAAGTCTTTCACTCTGTTATCTCCAGTCGCTTAATGTCTTATTGTGTGAAGAACAAAATTATTGACACGGATGTTCAGAAGGGCTTTATTGAGGCCACGAATGGATGTGGTGAACATTCGTTGAAATTGTTAAAACTGATCGAACAACAAGGATCGAAAAGGCATGCAATGCACGTGGCCTGGCTTGACATCGCAAATGCTTACCCTTCTATTCGTAAGGAAGTACTTTTAGCAGCTCTGCGTCGATATAAGGTACCTGAATATATAGTTCAGTATATCGATAACTACTATACCGGCTTTTCTGTTAAAATAAGTTATAACGATAAATTTTCAAAAAATATCCCTTTCACTGTTGGACTGTTTCAAGGTGATACAATGAGTTGTGCGTTGTTCCTTATTATTTTTAATTGTATTCTTGAATTTCTTGAAGAAAATAAAAAATGCGGGATTGCTTTTGATTCTTTACCGGAAAAAAAATTATTGACCTCGCTTTCGCTGATGATTTGACCCTAATCACGAATAACAAATCTAGCATGCGCAGGCTTCTTCGTGAAATTACGATTCGGGCAGAATCTATCGGCCTTAAATTAAATGCTGATAAATGTCGTTGTTTCTCATTATCTGACGGAATTTCTTGTGAAACCGCTTTCGAAATTAATGGAGAAAAAGTTGCGAATATAACCGAAGACCCTATGAAATTTCTCGGTGTTCACATTTTTAATAAAAATCAATCTTCTGCGAGCGGCAATTTAATTAATGCGTCTTTTAATTCTTTGATGGAGAAAAGTTGATCGTCTTAATTTGCGTAGCTTATTCAAAGTTCAAATTTACGATGAGTACATCGTTGCTTGCATGCGTTTTGTTTTGACTATGCATGACCTTTCTCTTACTGCAGTGAACGAGCTGGAGGCTACAGCTAATAAATTCCTTAAGAAATGGCTTGGTCTGAAGCAGCCTGCAAATTGCGATTATTTGTATGTAGGGCTGGAGTTGAAATCAGTAAAGTCGGTATATCAGCAAGGGCACGCTGCATTTATTGCGGATGCGCTGTGTTCCACTGACCTTGTTGTGGCGCAAGTAGCAGGCGACCTGTGAGTTCGGCGTGTTTAAATGATACAGCTGTCGTGGACATAGTCCAGACTACTGTAGCTGCAGGTAGAGAGCGAGGGGCAAATAAATCCGCAATCAGAAAGCTGGTAAACAAAAAAGTCAAGCAACACGTGTCGCTGGCAAAAGAGAACAGGCTAGAGTCGTTGATTCAACAGGGCGCATGGCACGAAGTAACAAAAGCACAGATAGCTGATAATTTCTGGAAATCTGTTTTATATGACTTGGCAGAGAAAGTAGTAACTTTTATGATTGAAGCGGCTCTTAATATCTCTCCCTCATTCACTAATTTACTTAAATGGGGAAAAATTGTCTCTGCTAAGGGTGACTTGTGTGGTGCTGATAAAGGATCTCTCTGTCATATTATTAACAACTGTCCGGTTTCTTTGAATGGTCATCGCTACACCTGGCGTCATAACAGTGTATTGTCTGCTGTATTTCAGTTTCTAACCGGTGTGGCTGATAAAAATAAATGGGAAATTTTGAGCGATTTAGATACTGATAAATACGAGAACCATGTCAGTACTATTCCCTTAGATGTTTTGCCCACTGCTTTGTGCCCTGACTTATGCTGTATTAACCGCATGGAGAAACGTATTGTTTTAGCTGAGCTGACTGTTCCCTATGAGACTGTTAACGGATTCGTCAATGCGGAAGCGAGGAAACGTACACGCTACGCCTCCCTAATAACTGAATTGAACAATGCCGGATGGCGGACCGAGTACTATCACCTGGCGGTAGGCTCGCGGGGAATGGTCGCCCGTGATGCTATGACAAACATTAGTAGAATCGCCACCACCATCCGACAAGCTACTAAAACTCTCCAGCTTAAGCCTTTGTTTAAAAATTTGGCCGCTATTGCGTTAAACTGTACTTATATTATTTTCCTTAATAAATCTAACAAGGACTGGATTGCCCCAGGTCCGAATAAGTTGTTCACGTCTTGTTTGCGTTAGCCGTTTACCTTCCTTGCCGGTCGACCTCAGCACGGTCGATAACGATGCTGTCCTACACTGATGCTCATGTTATCCACTGATGTTGTTATGATATTGATGTTCCGTTACACCTTACCTTATTGCGATTGTTTAGCTATTTCCGTGTTAAGTGGGTTGTTTTGCGGCAAAGTCTGGACAGGCCATAATCTAAAGTTTCCCCGACTTTCCTTTTTGTGGGTTTGTGGGTGGGTTTTGTGGGTGGGTGGGTTTGTGGGTGGGGGGGGGGTGGGTTCAGTGCACTGTGAAAACATTGAAAAAGTTTTGGCATTGCCTCGTGGCGGAGAAAACTCATTATTACATTAAGTATTATGGATTTCAGGTTCCAAGGAAGTGATACTGTGCGTGGGCCGTAGTGCATCTAGCGGTTACGCTGATGCCGCAACCACCGTGGACATCTTCAGCCCATCAATACCGGCCGTGTGGCGCTTGAGAAATCTGCCCATTGGCACGTACGCGACAGTGCTGCTGAATACTGGCACAATCATGATCCCTCACCTTCGTGGCCGCCTTCTCATACACCGCGAAAATCATTACCTGGGTCTACGTGACGTTTGGTACAAGATAGCCGAAATGCGGATACCACGCTGGCAAGAACGTTTTGGCGCGCTAAATGGTCGCATTTACGCCATCGGTGGCTATAGGGATACAAATCGTTACGATGGAATCTGTCCACAAAAACCACTGACATCCGTGGAAGTCTACATTGCCAGGACCGATACCTGGACCGCGGTGGCACCGCTCCCCGTTGCTCTGCTCCGAGTGGGGGTGGTGACGGGTGACGATCGGTTGTTTGTGTGCGGCGGAATGAGCGGCAAGGATGTCAGTAATTATGCTTTCTCTTACGACCCCGCAGCAGATGCGTGGACCAGACTGCGCGAGATGCCGACCGCACGCACCTTTTGCACGGGGTGCGTGGCGGCCGACGGGTTGATCTTCGGTGTGGGTACGGATCGTAACTTGTAAGGACTGCATGGCGTGATTGAATATTTCTTGTGATATTTATTACCAAGGTGGCGAATATGATGCGGAACGGTGTGTGCGAGTGGATGCGTATGATCCCGTCAACGATCAGTGGGTGAGGAAAGGTGCGTATGATTGTCGTCGTAGATTAATAGTGCTTATCGGTGTAAGGGGGTAGATGTACAATGGAGATTGTGATGTCAGACTTGTCAATGTTGCTCTGGATCACAGGTGATTTAATAAGAAGTTGCGATTTTCTCGGATGTGCATGGCTGGATGGAAAGGTGTACGTTCTTGGCGGGGATGAAGAGGAAGGGGACGGTGATGGCAGTATCGAGGTGTACGACGAAGATACCGACAGCTGGGCCCTGCACGAGTGTCGACTGCCGCAGGCCAAGCGTTGCTTGAGCAGTGTTGTAATGAAGTTGAAACGCGGGTAATGCGAAGGTCTCAAGGCCGTAATTGCGTTTTAGACAAAACGTTCCGGTTTTTCTGTTGGAAATTTCTTTGAACTGGATTCTGTTGGAAAGTGTTTTCGACAGTTTGCTGTAGATAGTAATTTTTGCAAAATGCATAAAAAAAGGAGTGAAAAGACGATGCTTTAAACTGGTTTCTTTGTGAAGTGAAAGGAAGGGAAACAGTAAGCTTAGCAAAGACGAGGCTACTCGTAGAAAGCAGTACGACCAATTGCGAAGACGTGCATCAAAGCCAGTATCTGTACAGTTTGGTGCTTGTTCGAGGTACGCACGAAACCCTGCAAATAGCTAAAGCAGCTTTCAATAAAACTGATATAAAAAATCTTCAGATCTAATTTTAATTTTTGACGTTTATTTGCGATACTAGCACGGACGAGCCTCGCTCACAAAAATGCGATCAAATGAAAAATTTGCCCCAGTTGGCACGAGAAGGAACAAACTTTTCAGTCGATGATTCAATTGAATGGTATCACATGCGGATAATAGCCCCACCCGAGGGCGACAGTAACCCCTTCACCGCCGGCATCCCGAATATATTTTCTTCTCGCCGCTCTCCTCATACTTCGACCGAGAAATTCGGTTACCGATTAAATAATTAACTCCAAGTGATTAAACTTAAAAGTAATAACTGAACTATACAAAGCAGAACAACTGTATTGTACAGCGAGTTATTCTTGTATCAAAGACTTACCGGTAATGTTACATAATATCATCACAATTAAAGCCGCATTTTATCAGTTCGCATCAGGCTGATAAAATCAGCGATAATCTTGAGCCGCCATTACAGCATTGCACATATGTGCTGAAAGGCGGTTTGGTTTTCCTTTAATGCATGGAAATATTTTCTAGCACGCCAGTTCAGCCAAAACTGCAGTCGCTGTAGCAGTTTAGGTTGCCGAATACCGGTTAATTTTGAGCGACGATTCTTCCTACTCGTAATCTGTGGGATATAGATATCCCGAGAACTTTCCGCCAAGCGGTTGTTGTGCTTCGAAGTAAACAGAAAAATTTAACATCATTTATTGCTGTTTGCATTTCCGAAAGCAACAACACGGGTCAACAAATTTGACGGATTTTAGAGAGTATTTGAAAGAAATCTTGGCAAAATGGACATGAGACAGGAGCTGTACGAAACCGATATTTCAGTGTTAAAATGCATTTCCATTTCGCAGATCACACTAAGCATCCTCCTTCTCGGCCTCAGCATGTTCAGTAAGTGCTAAAGTCTTAATAAAATTATTGTTAAACTGCTTCGTAGCTTTTAAGTGCAGTCTGTACTGTACATACTCGCATTCTCCTTTCAGCCGCGACTATCGACCTCGTGACGCAGATCGGTCTTGGTTTCGCGTACCTGTTGTGGTACATCCTTCCCGCCGAGTTCATTCTCGGCTTCCTGACGCTCTTCCTCGGATCCTACGGAGTATACATGATCCGCAATGAAGTCCGTATCAAGCGACAGTTCGATATTTTGTCGGTCACCAGCATCATCAACTGCATACTGTGCGTCTTCATCTTGGTGTTTGACGGCTTCACTGTGGCGTTTCGCCTGATCGCCTTTATGCACGGGGTCTACTTGTACGGAATGGCCCGTACCTCGTCGTTTCTGGATATCCTGGTGCAGTCGCTGGCGATTGTCATACTGGTCCTGAGTGCCAAGACCGCGCAGATCACTCTCTTTCATGCCGGCATGCTGGCGGGAGGACCACAGGTGGCCACGGAGAATGTCCGTTATCGCAACGAGAAAGCGTCGGGCGCGGAAAAGCCTCTTCTTGAAGTGCCATAAAGATGAATTAATATCAGTATACGTAAATTTTCTGGGTGCGATTAAGCGAAATCCGTTGCGGTTTTCTCCTTTATTTCGAAAAACCGTGTTTAATAAAAAAGTATTAAAAAAATAACGATAGACAACGATTTTGCTGTGAGCGGATGCTAGTTCATAATAAAAGCAGGATTTATGAGGTCAAGTTAAAGTATCGCGACCGTTTTTTAGAATTTGAACACTGCATAGCGATTTTCAGTTTAGATGCTTTCGCAACATTGTCATATTCTGCTTGTCCCCGGCAACGTCAGTTGCCTCACAATCTGCTTAATTGCTGGTCTTCGATTTCTGTACCCTTCAAAAGCATTTCATCGGAGTTTTCTCGTGCACGCAATTGCAACTGTGGTTTAACTTGTACCGTTTCGGCCGTATCCTCGTTGTTTCTGGATGATACCGTAACATAATACGAACATGTTACTCGTGCCTATGAATTACAGTACTGTCTGTAAATCCCGTGTTGCTGCACGTGAGGATGCACGTTTCCTTCCATTGTAGTCACGACTCACGAGTAACGTGCCAAAGCTGTAACCAACAATCGCATATGCTGGTTGGTCGCGCGATTGCTTCTGCTGTGGTTTCGAAAACATCGCGGGGATTTTACGAGTCACGAATGATGGTAATATGAAAATTATGATTGCATTTTTAGACAAGCTGTTTGGAGTTGATCCCCACAATAGCGATCACCAAAATACCCACCGGAACCACAGAACCACGATGTATGTACGTTTACGTCATATTTTTTTCTAAATCACTTATCACCTTGCAAGCCATAGGGCCGTTGTTGGTCGATGTAACGCACTCATCCCATTTTTTCACAAACCAAGCACACTATTATTACAGTCACTTTTACCGGCACAGTAAGACACTTTCTAGCATAGAATCTTGACCTCTTCTCGTTTAGCGGCCATCCCACTAATATTTCTAGCTTGAACAGCCACGTAGATAGTTATAGACATCAACACTATGGGTGGCAGAAGCATAAGCAGACCGAAAAGCCAGGCTTCCCAAGATAGCGGGCTTCGTACCAACAGTGTGCCCAAACCCAGGATCTGGCAGCCCAGTGCCATGGCCGTCAAACAGGAGCTGATGATATTCAGTAGCGCCAAGATTTCCATGTAGCTGCTGCTCCGAATCCGGCGGAGAAGCATGTGAAAACCGAGAGACGCTGCGGTTATGCTATACAGGCAACTGACCAACAGTAACAGCATCGTGCGTCCAAACAGGGCATACCGAGTGTAGATCCGAGTCAGAATGCCAAATGAAGCACCTAAACAGATAGATAAAAACTTTATACGCAGCACTTTCGGTTACCAAGAAACAGTTTTACCAGTAACAGGAATGAAGAAGCCCAATATAAACTGCAGCACAAGGCAGCTGATTATCGCTTTGGAGGAATTAAGTGTTTGTGTCTCCATCTTCCGCAGGTCTTTTTTTATCCGGACAATCAAATTGCTTGCTTTAACAAGCACAGTGCAGTAATTATACGTTACAGTGTGCGGTGTTTAGTAGCCCAGTTAAAGACTTAAAGTAGGCAATAAAATTCAGTTTGTAAACATATACATCGCGTTGGTTGCGGAGAATCTTTCCCAGTGATTGCATAACGGTTAAATCATCGCATGTCTTTTGCGGTTCTTCACCGAATGAAAGCCGCAGATGAACTGTAATTTTAATCTGTTTAAAGGATCTTCGCTTGAACATCGCGATCTTTAGAGGTACAAAATACGGTGTGCCGGCTTTTATGCAATCATTAATCTAATGTATATTCTACAGTTCTAACCGACATGTACGGTTTTAACAACTACAGTATTAATTAACTTGTAGGTACCATACTTGTGCTTGTAGATTGAAACGTACACTGGTCGTAATCTGCGGATATTTATTTACTTTCGCGTCCCGGATTGTTTGCTTAGAACCTCGAAAGTTTTAACCAATCGCAAAATTTTAACTGTTCTACATCCGGCGATCACTTCTAATAAACTCAAAGAAGTAGGAAATTTGTTAGAATGCAATTACTTTTGATTCTGTTTCTGTCATTCATAGCATAAATCAAGGCTAAAAAACATCAAAATCATGGCACTCACATTTTGACTTAACGAAAAGCCATTTAAATAAAATATCTGCCGAAGCTTTAATTATTAACTAAGAAATAACATTTCGCAGCGAGTGATGAGTTTAGAAAAATCTTTACGGTGCATTAAATAACCACATAAATTCAGCAAGAGGATTCGCGATACTGACTTCTCTGGAAATTGAGAAGCTGTGGCCTTTTTGTTTCCTTTAAGCTTATGGTATTTTGTTGTGTTGAGCTTTTCTTGGGCGGGATGACGGTGTGCTTGAAAGAAAACAATTTCAGAAGCATCACTGTAACTGCATGCCGGTAATCTTTACACATGATGAGGAAAGTCACCTAGAACGATAGAATTTAATTCGAAGGCTATCAAAGACATTCAATAATTACTCGTACCGGTAATCCAGCGCATCCAGTGTAATAAAGCAATCGGAGCCACAGTACAAGGGTTGGATTTTGCGCATGAATTCCTTGAAAATATGTAAGACTGACGATATACGGCAGATAACTAGCTGTGAACCACATCGTAGACGCAAACAACATCTTTACAATTATCAATCGCCTTTTCATAAGCTTTAAATTACCCACTAGGGCCACCTCGTCGCTGTTCCCTACCTTACGACCACCGCAAAACCTGTTGCGAATTTCTACCAACATAATTGTGAAGTAGCACAGAAAGGTCAGGCCAATCGGCAAATATAACCCAATCGTAAACAAGATCATCGAAGCAGCGTTCAACGGATTGCGATAATTACATCCCCGCCATGGGGCAAAGGTCACGACGATCTTTCCAACAATTTCCAGGATTATGGGAAGATTGGCCGTAAAGGGAACCAACCAGCCGAGGACTATAATTAAAATGATAACACGGCGCGTCCTCCAGGCGGCATACCTATGGGGATTTACAATGGCAATAAGGCGGTTCACCGCCAGGAAACACTGCGACCACTGACCGGCATCCACAACCCATAATAATCCAAAGTAAAAATAGGTACATCCGGTTGGACCAATTTGGAGTCCGGGAAAGTACATTGTGAAGGATAGGGTTATGACGAAGCCTCCACAAGTTATAGCCTGGATCAGTAGCAAATGAATTATCAGCACTTGGCAGCCCCAGTGAACTTGTCGATGAAAAAATATCGATGCAGCTAGGATCATGGAGAGAATACCGCCTGATAATCCCACAAACAGATTACTGGCAAACCAAGCCGTAAAGGCTGAGTGATAACGAATCCATGCCGGGGACGCACCGGGAAAAGATCCATTTACAGAAATATTGGAAAAGTTCATGTTAATTGTCAGTTATTACGGACACTTTATAAGGGAAAGAAATCGTTTTTATACCGTAGATAAATGAAACCTCATCTGTAATTCAAAATTATCGGAATAAGTGACTCCGAAAGACACAAAGAGGATGCACATGGAAACTTGAAATTGTATTATATCTGAAGATCTATATTATGGTTGTTGTACTAAATGTCGACCATGACGATAACTGCGAAGTCGAATGGACTGCAAACATGATCAAAATTTGCTACATGACAAAGCGATGAAGCGCGTTCACAATACGAAACGCCAATTAATCACAGGTGTATGTGATTAAAGGATGTTGTTCAAAGTTATTGTACCGTTCATACCTCCTGGAAAAGATTTGTGAGCACAGCTATTTTCTGCGTTCTGGGAAAACTCATTCTGAAATATATTATCCATACGTGGGAGCCGTGATGAAATACGCAAATCCTCGTCCAATACTGTTCTTACGACAAAGAGAAACGAGAAATATTTCTTATAGTCAACCGGCATAGCAGAGACATTTTGATGGAAATCGAGCAGGTAGGCGTTATCTGGTTTCGGAACAACAAGACATACAAAAGCTTGACGTATCTTAAAAAGAGTCTTCTTAAAAATGTGGAATAGGGACCCCCATGGGAGAATCTCCGGTATTTCGGCCACATGTCGTGTGGCCGTCATTCAATTTGTCCGCCAGCATCGGCGTTATTAAAGGAGGTGGATACTGTAATTAGCCATATGCATTACGAGGTGTTTGCGTTGTCTCTTTCAAACCCTTTCGTTCAAACAAAAATCACACAGTTGTATTATTTTATTAAAACATGATGAGCTACTTGGCAACCGCTACCGCCATTAATTTTTATGACCAGCTTCTCTAATGACCTTTCGCAAACCATTCTTGCGCTCCTGATTAAAGGCTTCAGGTTTTAATTACTTTCATACAGCCGCAATGTATTCGTTGTGACCAAAAGCGGATTACCAGGGTCCAGTGTAATTTTGCTCGCTAATTGCGTACCAGCTGGTGGACAAATAGATTCACGTTTGAAAATACGTTCAGTCAACTGCATTCTCGTCGATCTATCGACATTTTACACTATATGGTGAACAGTAGCCTGTCACACAACAGTCAGACATCGTAATTTAGTTACTGTTGCTCTCATTCTTGCTATTTTTTAAAAATTAAAATAGACCAACAGTTACATAGTACGTCATGCAGAAGATAATCTCGAGCAGCCGCAGCGGAGAAAGCGCAGCATGAACTATACCCCTACGTACGGAACGCGGCAACAGTGATGTTAATAATTAATAAAAGTCAAATTAATATATCAAGCTGTTATCAACATTTGTTACTACCTTTGTAATCGGGGTGGAAAAGATTTACGTATTCGAAAAAGATAACAAGAAATCGTGGTGCCAAATTTATTATATTTCATAGCAGTGTTTGCTTTGCATCTTATGTGTATCAATAATGATAATAATTCTTTTTCAGCTTAGAACGCATGTACACCCGGCTAGTACTTGTACAATACCCCATGCCAACACAGGTACAATACATACAAAAACAATGATTGGTCGTCGACAGAATTATCTTGCGCCTTTCTGAAATTTATTCAAGCCACCACTGAAATAAACAATTTCGATAAACAGTGTGTTTTGGTGTTATTTTCGAAAATCATCATCCGTGTTTGATTTAGAGTTCTTTTCAGTTCTTTTCAGTAAACATCTGTACAGAATCGATAGTGTAGTGCTGCATTTTACGCTACCCGTAGGCATTGCGCTATTTTGTTTGCAGTATTTGAAGTACTGCAGCACCGGTGCGGCGGTGGCTATTTCCGGTAAAGGAGAAGATACACGCGTATGCTGCCCCTATGTCCAATCTATGTGTACAGATACATGCGTACTGTATGTGCTCTATGTGCTGCACCGATAACGCTTTGATCGCATGCTCATGAACTGAGACGTAGTGCAAAGAAAAATGCAAGTGCGGCACTTGCCGACAGTACAATCCGCTACAAACAAACTGGTTTTCCAAAAATGAAGTTGTTAAGTTGTTCGTTTTTGAAGTTCTGTGGTACGCTAATCCATCATTATTGTATACACCATAGTTTCTATCCCGAACAGCAATTTTTCGTAAAATAACTTGGTTAATCACAGATTGATGGAAACGCCAAAGATTAAAGCTAAAGTGGTGGTTGTTGGAGCAGGCGCTGCAGGAATCGCAGCTGCTACGCTACTGTTTAAAAATAATTTCGATGTGATCGTATACGAAGCGTCTGATCGTATTGGGGGGCGGATGCGCACTCACAAAACGCCGGAAGGTATGTACTCCAGGTCGTATAAAACTTCTGCAGTACGAGTAGAGTTTGGTTTTAATGAATGAAGTTTTAATGTTTTAATGAATAGAATGTTTTAATGAATGCACTTTGTACACACAGAATAATGCTACTTACTTGTTAGTATTGTACTTACTCGTAGTCTCATACTAACCATTATTCTGTATAATTATAACATCATCCTGTTAATCGCCTGTAAATGCTATTAAGCCTTGAACGGCTCCGGGCTATTCAAGTAAAGAAAAAAGCAAATTTCCTTTCTAAACCTCAGAAAGTTAAAAACTCTTGTTGGGAATACCATAACATTGGCAAAATGCTTGCTAATTAACCAGCGCGTCACAATACTAACTTACAAGTTATTACGGAATAGCCAGCTGTCAAGTACTGCAAGATGCGAGCAAACGTAAGCAACCTTGTACGAATATTAAAAATATTGAATTACAGAGAAGATCGGCCAGTTGACACAAACTCGTAACGGAAAAACTCTTAACTGGTTGGTCTTATGGGTGGGACAAAAGTAACCGCTAGTACAGTAAATTAAAGGCCAGCGTCCAGCAAATTCTGCATGCTCGCTACGTGTAGGGCAGTTTGTTTACTGTTGTGCTATAATAGCAAAGTCTGGAATCTACTGTAAAAATAGAAAAATAGTTTTTCTTGAATTTCTTTGTTTGTGCAATAACTTTTCTGCCGTTTCCCGCGTCATTAATTATCCTTCTCGAAAAGTACAGCAACCTTTATGTAAGTGAACAGTTTATTGCGTATTGTTAGTGCTGCAGCGTGCGATCACCTTTCTTTGACTTTGTTTATCACAGGATGGATTGAACTAGGCGCGCAGTGGGTGCATGGGGAGCAGCAATGGCTGTACGATTATGCTGCTGAGCATGGTCTCCTAGGACGATCGGTTGTGATGGCAGAAGAAAGTGGGATACTTCAGGAAAGCGGCAAGCAGGTGCCAAGAGTTGCCAGATGTTGCCATACATCTCTTTACCGCATTTGCTGTAAAATGAAATCGATGCAACTTTGTAGGTGTCAGTAAGCGATTTCGGCAGGTTGTCAGAAAAGAGCAATGTTTTTGGCGATATGCTGTGCAAGGATGAACTGCGCAAGGTGGACAAACTGCAATCTGTTGGCGAATTCCTTACAAATATCTACTATCAAACCAGCCAGGATCTCACCGACCTAGAAAAAGCAGAGCTGGAATCTGCTTATGATTGGTTTATCCGGTAAGCAACCTGTGGCTGCTACCTGCTAAAGCGTAAACTTGTGACCTTGCTGCGCAACTTAATTGTAACCCAGTAGTCCAACTGTATCAATAAATAAAAGTATAAATAAGGTAGCGAAAAGGTTTGAGTAATAAGCGCGTTTTTAATCGCAGAGTTACGAAAATGGATGCCGGTTCGGATACACTGCACGATGTCAACGTACGCAACTACATTGACGAGACATGTATCGGCAACTACAATCACCAACTGAACATTCCCTTTGCTGACCTGTTTGATCACGTCCGCAATTATCCCAAAGAAGGAAAGGAGTTTCCATTAGAAAGGGTAAAATTCAACACAGCTGTGGCCGCTTTGAAATTTCTACCGGAAAATAAGCAAGTCCAGGTGACCACGGCTAAGGGAGAGGTCATCGAAGCGGACCATGTTATTGTCACGGTTTCTTTGGGAGTACTCAAAGCACACCAGCATACGCTCTTCCAGACACCGCTTCCTGCGAGAACAAAGCTGGCTATCGACCTGCTGGGTTATGGAACAGTCGGGAAAGTGGTGTGTTTCTATGACGAACCGTTTTGGAAAGATTGGAAGTTTGATTATGTGCGGGGTGATGTGAAGGCGCTGTCGTTGTTTTGGAAAGGGGATCTTGATGATTTCCAGAATGACCCGGAGAAGCGTTATGTAAGACTTTTTCTAAGTGCTTCTGCAACGAATTCCATAAATTATTCTGTGAATCGATAGTGCTCATTCCGTATTATACAGATACGATTCTCTAATGTGTGTGCAGTACCAAATTCCGTTTTAGTGTACAATGCACCCCCAGACAAAATCACCGACGTTTTCTGTAGGATAATAAGCCCTGGTACCGAGCTATCCGCAGCTTCGTTGTTGCTCAGTTTCATCCGAACGTACTGGTGGCGTTTTTGGCGGGATCGCATACGAACACTATGGAAAAGTTATCAGAAGACGATGTGTCCAGGGATATAACAGCCCTGTTACGTAGATTTTCCGGCCGAAATGTTCCCGCACCAAAGAAAATAATTCGGTAATCGCTCAGCTGCACGGTACATATTTTTTACAAAATGATACTTCTAGGCATTGTTATTATCGATACGTTGCGTTCATCATCTAACTGCTACGTTCTGGTATCAAGCAGTTCAAACCGATTACTTAATATTATTATTTTTGTGGAATGTGCTCAAACGATGATTCTGTGGATACTGCAGGAGCTCATGGTCGTGTGACAAAAATTTCAACGGAACGTACAGTTATTTGTCACAAGCGGCACGGAAGGCCGAAGTATCAGCCGAAGACCTTGGACAGCCAGCGTGGAAATATGAAAAACAGTTTAATGAAAGAAACGTCCAGGTAACATGCGCATTATTTTGTTTATTACATATTAATTACATGTTTGTTACACCGCGAATTCAAGGTCCCGGGACTCCTCTTTGCTGGAGAAGCCACTCACACAAAGTATTTTTCCATGGCGCACGGTGCGTTAATGTCCGGTTGGAGGGAGGCGCAAAGGCTTATTGACGGCTATTCCACAGTGCACATCTAGCGCAATCCTGCTGGATTAGGTTTTTTAATCGGATTTCCTGGTGAAGGGTGATTTAACACAGAAGGGCGGGTGCTAATGCGTGCTTTGTGATTCGATATCGCTGGAAAGGTTTCTCTTGCGCTAAATTTGTTATTGTTGCGCTAAATTTGTTATTTGCAGATTTTTTATTCAGTAATAAACTATGGTTTACGCGTAATACTCGCACTGTATAAAATATTACAAGCTGCCACGATCTCCCTACAGATACTTACAACAAGAAATTATTATCAGAGTACAATAACTGGCTCCGTTTTGCAAAGTGCGTGTTGTTATCGCCCATGACGGCACTTGTTAGATGTAATCATGTAAAAATATCCGTAATGGTGGCTCTGTTACGGCTGCGATGAAATTTTGGCTCTCTTGCTTTCCCGACTTAATATTTAATTTTTAAGACGGGCGGATGTTTTAATTTAAGATCAGCAATCGTATGTCGTAAAACGTAAACTGGAAATTGTCTGTCGACGTTGTGTACCAACCTGTTGTACTTTATACAGTACGATCAGGTAAAAGTATTGTACAAAGTGCTGCATGGTAGTTTTGCAGATCACAGAATTAAGCGCTGCAATTTTTGTATAAAGTACAAAAATAATCTCACATTGAGATTTACACAATAAACCGATGAGCACGCGGAACTTAAGATTTAACTCGCACATAATCAACATCCTCTTGGAACGATTGTCGCAGATGATGAGCAATTTCCGATGACACGTACGGAGAGATCGGAGAAAACTCGGAGTTGGGATAAAACTTCAAGGCGTCCCGGTACAAGTATTGTTTTGTTCTCTTAAATAACGGCTCGAATGACTCCTCCTTCTCCCATGAGCAGTCATCCAGGGCAAATGAAACACGCTTCCTGCTCTTTAACCACAACTCTGGCGAGGCCGGTGTCACATAATAACACAGATCCTTCAGCGCGACAACGGCAGTTGTGGGCTCGGGCGACGGGCAAGTCTCCGGGGAATATTCAAGGTCATCACGCAGGGTTTCTTCTCGGTCCACCGGATCCAGGTCATCCGGGACGTCCCTTGGATCGGCATTGACGTGGGCGGGATTGACAAAGGTCTCATCATTGTCGCTGGCGCTTCCTGATAGTTTTTGGCCACCTTCCTCGTCAAGCCTGTCTTCTACGCTAAACTGTCGTGATGGGTTAGAGAGAAAGTCATCCGACAGCAGCCTCCGATTACGGGATTCTGCCACAAATAATGCTGCAGCCATGGCCGCATTGTCGTTGGGGCTGGCGCGAATTTCGTCAGCCGTATCCGTAGCAGGAAGTGGCGACTTTTCACTCTCACCTGTAAAATACAGATTACTGCTCTGTAATCTGATTAACCACAGGGACATGCAGAGAGACATCAGAGTTTGAATTGCATAGTGAAATGCAGGAAATTTTGTGACTTCTAGTACAGGATCGAGTAACACCAACAAAATGCATGAAGTACGGTGGTTTTTAGTGGAAGTGTTGAAACAATTCTGACAGCAGTGATTAGTTAATTAATTATAAAATTTAATTACGCCCTTATTATTATGTATATTTCAACGACGACGATAATGAATACGTAATGCACTACACCCATTTTCGGCCAATGCACGTTAAGTTCAGTAATAAAAAATACTGTAAGCGAATAAGTGCAATGTAGATTTTGATTAACACAGTATTGATTAAAGTGAAATGTACCAGATGTGGACATGTAAATTACCATTGTGTCTTGTGATTGTTAATTAGATGTACTCGTATAAATATAATACAATAAGCCATAATCTCATTCCCCTACTACTCGGTAGATCCAGGTTTATTAACACAAATCGCTTATAAACATCATAATTCCTCAAATTTAGTACGAGTACTACTCTTTCATGGTTACACCGGTGCGTTTCTTTCTTACCTGGTTGATAAACATGCGCTTCCATCCAGTCTTCCACCAACGCGGACACATGAAACTGGTCTTTCCCACACGTTTCGCCCACAGTATTTGTTCTGACGCTCGGCGATTCTACCCGGTGATTACAGGTCTCGGATGGCGCGGCCTGTCCCTCTTGACTTTGCGGTGCAGTAACGGGGTTCGCTACGCGATACACGGTGTCTCTCATTAAGACCGGCTGACTTCGTCTGATGACAGATACCTGAGAGAACCGACTACTGATCGCCGCATCATGCTTCAGGGGTATGGCATTAATGTTTCCGGTGGATTTACCAGGAAATATTTGCGGATCTGCTGGCATTTTTCCCCGATGTACGTCATTCAACCTGTTTAGCAACGAGGAATTTTGCCCGTTTTGTCTTTCCAGGAATCGTTTGTCTTCGTTGCTTTGATTGCTGGCTTGGCCACGGAAAACCGTGCTGTACTGCTGTTGGATGACCTTTGACAAATTGCTCCATAATTCTTTATAGCCGATCCATTGGTTTGGCAAGAAATTATTCGGGGTGGTATGGTGTGTTGCACCAATAATAATAACGGAATCATCATCGTCTTTGGCTTCTTCTCCATCCGAGAGTTTCTTAGGAGCGTTGCGTTTCTTCGGAACCGTTTTCTTCTCTGTTCGCCGGAAGGAGAATGCGCTTCGCGGGCACTTTCCACGAGGTACCGGTTTATTGTACAACAGAGGATAAAGATGAGGGTGTTGCTTGATGCACTCAATGTGCTTAATATTCTGCAAGTACCCGTTCCTGGAGAGGGCGGTCTCTGGTACGGTTGCCGCATGCGACGGAATCCGCTTGGGCAAATTAGACGCTGCAGGACTTTTTGAAGGTTCTTCCACATGATTTATCATGGCTCGCTTACGAACACTGGCATTATACTGTTTATGAAAGGTCACCGGTGGCACCGGAAGTGGGTGCTTGAATACCGGCGCTGGGTTGCAAGATTCTTGTGGAGATTGTGGCAGATATCCATCAAACGTTCTGGGAACCGGTTTCAGGCCATCAAAGTTCCTGGCACTATGCGACTGAAATGGAAAAGCGTCACGTGCCGCTCCGGCGTGGACGATGACGGATTTCCTTGCTCCCGGGAAATCATCCATATTATACTGCGTGGGCGGAAGCCCAGTGGGCGAGGAGGGAAAAACAGGATACATGAGAAAAATCTGCAGACAGTAACTTGTTAAAAGAGGATGAAATGCTTTTTTATTGAACCGCACGGCAAAAAGAATGTGCTCGTGCATCTAAAGTAATTAGCATGGTAATTATTGCGTAAGTTCTAAACGCATGTCAGGCGGAAACACTGCCGTTCGATGTATTCATAACGTTGCAAAAAACCGAGCAAAGCGGTACGGAAAAAGCGTTCACAGATTATACAAACAGATACAGATACAATGGAAGTCCCAAGCAGTGTTGTTCTATGCTCGTGTCTCGCTTAGACGATGCCTGGCCCAACTGATTATTGATTACGAGCTTTATGCAACTTGCACCGGCCTCACTATCATAAACCGCAGATTAACGAGACTTCAAAAATTCACCAGAAACTTTCACGTTAGGTAATTTCCCAGAAAACCATCATGTACAAAATCTTATAAGATTTCCGCACCCGTCGACGGAAACAGATCACATAATTTAAAGTGATAAAGTACACGTACGTGCAGGGTACGTACGTGCACGTCACAAGGCACACTTTTACCAACGACATCGATATGAAAAAATCATTTCGGCAATTCTGCCACCGAAGCGGGTGAATATTACAAACATCCAACAGTTTCTTCAAAAGAAGGAAATCAAAGATGATTCACGATGGTGCGTGTTTAATTAAATGCCAACGCATCTGTCTCGGGTAAATGAATAATGCTTTTAACAATAGCACAGTGGTATATGCAAACGATATATAGAGCATGGGTCAAAATATACCGGTAAGTAGTAAGCGGTTAACCATCGCAGAATTAAAACTGACAAACCCGTGTAAACACAGGCATGTCACCGTATATGCAATCTCACTTCAAGTCATAAAAGTGTGGAAATATCCACTGAAGCAGCGTAGATTGCCGCTTGTACGACAATGTACAGTATTTGTACATGCATGGCGTTTCGCTTAGTTTGACAGGCACTACCGTCACAATGCGTAGTGCATTTCTTCGTAATAATCTACGGTAGTAAGATAGAAACACTACACTGTCGACTACAGCACCAATAATTTTTACTTCTCGGTTACCACAATATGTCACACTAGGCCGCAACTGACAGGAAGTAATCTGCCAAAAGTGGACAAAACCCAGATTACAGTATCACAGCTGGTGATTTCCCAAGCTGATCGATCTGTCTGATAAAAACTTTTACGACTGCATATTACCGGTACAGTACCTGTTCAGCTACAGAAACATTCCCCCTTCATAACATGTGATCTGCAAGAATAAAAAATAATTATTACTTTGCCGGAAGGGAAAAAAATATAGCAAAAAAATGTGTTAGTGCAAAATATATCAGTGTTTATCTGCATGCAAAATATATCAGTGTTTATTTACCCAAAAAATTAAAAATTATTCCCGTGTGACATTTCGTATAAATAATCATAAATATGGCATCGCTGTACAGAAAAAGCGACCATGTACAATGTCGTACATCTGCGCGATATCATATCGCATTTCCGCTAATTTTGGTGCAAAGTTTTCTTAGTACATTGGCCTAGATTGAATACACAATTGAATTGTAAAAACGGGCACAATCATGCATATATCGCAATGACTGGAAGTACTGATCGTAGTCTCCTTACCGCAAAACATAATCGGGAATTTCCGTAACAGCGGAAGGAAAGTCTCAACAAAATTTGTGTTAGTTTATGTAAACAGTACAGAAACACCGCTCGTATCCGCCATACGCAACAAAAACATCCGGCGTCGGGAGGGAAAATCTGTCAGTCGAGGGTTCAGTTTTTCCGACTATTTTGCCACATCTCGCAGAAAACGGCTGCTCTTTGAATCATTAATAATCGGTCTTCTACCATGAAACAAGCAGCTAGGGGCGCTTTTACTGTTCTGCTTAAGCAAACCGTACGAGGACCGGCGCTATTTACCGGTTAAGTGAGACAGCTGATCAATAAAATGAAAACAGCACGCAAAGGCTTCGCGTTTTGCGCATACTTCTATGTACAGTACGGTGGAGCCGTTAATACTATGCGGTTTGATTCCACTTGAAGCTGACATATTTTAGCCGAGCATGAAATGCATTCGTTTGTTGGTATATGTGGTTATAAGCGGTAGCAGCTCAAATTTGACAGGTCGCCTTTCCGCCTGGCTTTTGTCTGATAACATATGCAGTATCATGATTTTTAGCGTTGCTGCGTACTCGCAGAATGCCGGCCATGTCATACTGCTCGATAAACGCCGCACGCATTACGGCATGATGCATCAGCTGCCGGTAACAACGGTTACAAAAACAGAAAAATAGCGGTTGTGCTGCACCCCATAAAATAATTCGTTTACGAGGTCGGTAAGCATGGCGGCGACAGACACGGAAAGCAGGGCAGTTGTGGCAAAAATCATTAAATCTTAATTGAGCTGGGTGCAGCGGTGTGTTTTGCATGAACTATATCAGCTGTGTCAAAAGTTGATGAAAGTGGCTCGTAATACAAATTACGATACAGATTGCACAGATACTTATGTATGTGTAGTAAGATGTGACAATCATTTTAGGCCGGGCACGTTTTATGAATGACAAACAAAGATAGTATTACCAAATCGTCCATAATTGAATGTTCCGTAACCGTCATGTCTGTAGTCGTACTGAGAACGTTTTTTATACTCAACTGCATTTCAACGTGTTTATCCCGCACCACGTCCGCTTTCCAGCTAGTTAGTAGGCTGGTCAAGCCGTAAAATTATCAATGCCGACAACTGCAACGAAGGGGCTAACGTCGGACCGTGCATAGAGGGTGAAATTTAATTTCATAAAAATTCCTGGCACGAAAACCTTTGTTAGGATACAAAGGGGTCCGAAACGGCGGGTAACCTTTGGGTTACTCCAGTGGGTGGAAGGAAAACGATTGAGGCACTATATGTTGCAAAGCAGTGGAATTTGCAGGCTACTTTTTATAGGCGCCACTGGATTCGGCTTAGTTCGCTCCGCCACCGCGGCAGCGCTTCCCGATCACTGCGACAGAAAGTGTGATTAGACTCTTCTGGCCAATAATTAACCAATTCTGCGTGCAAAATTATGTTTTTCAGTCGTAACAAAAGTCGCGCGTGATGCAGACAAATGTATGTGTGCGGCGGATAGAAGTGAGTGATTTTAAATGAAAAATTGCGACCAGCGTTACTTTCAAATGAATTCTGACACTGAAATACTTACAAGCATAACAACGGTTGGCCGTGCAAAAGCTATCGCTGCCTATAATTATACACGTATAATGACGTACTTTGCCAGATTTCGTTAGAAAAAACGAGCTCGTTTCCGTGTAAATTCTTGCCGATAAAAAGTTTGCAATCGACTATAAATTCCCCCCGGGCAAAATTCAATCGCATAGCGGTATCGCAAAAACTGCCAGCAAAAGCCTAACTAACATGCCAACGATCAAACCGCACAGTTCAATATACTTCCGGCAAGAAATTTAATATTTTAGCTGATTTGACTTTGGTTTACATTTAAAAGCGTAGTGAGCGCTGAAAATAAGTAGATTTATAGTTTGTTCTTGCTGGGAGCACTCAGTACGCGCGAGCAAAACTTTGTATTTTGCTTGTAAATTTTTATAACAGTAAAACAAAAAAGCCATCTTCGCGTTATCAGATATCGGTCATGGAGCAGCGCACGAGTGAAAATAATTCTCTTCTGTTCGTTAAAAATTTTTTTAGCGGCATGATGTCGCGTGAAGCGACATTACTGCCTCACGAAGTAAAAATGCTGCAATAAATGCCATGATTTTGTATTCTGCATTAAATACGGATTTCTGTACATCTGTCATCTAACGAATACGCTACCATATACCGTAATAATACGGGTACACGTGGCAAAGTGCCCAAAACTGCCGCCGCATTACCACGAACAACCGCAATGCTGAAGCCCTTCACACGTCTTTTAAACACTTCTCCCAAACTAAGTACTGGCCACAACGTACAGTAACCAAGGTGACACCAGCTGCAGGTTATTCGGTCTCTATGGACATTCCCGGAGGCTCCAGTTTACAAGGATTTCCAACGATTTTTCCACTTCATTTCACAGTGCCGCCTCCGTCGCCTTTTACTCACGTTTACTGTGCAAGCAAGAAAAACTTGCATGATGTCCATTAGGCTGCACTTTGTTTCGGCAACTCATACACTTATGCTCCCGGACAAGTCTATGCCAGATCGGAGGCGGACAACTATACGCAGCTGGTACTAGTAATCATTAAGGAAATTCGTATAGGTTGCAAGTGCATTGTTCTAGCATTCTATCCTTGCTAGGTTTTGCGCAACTATGAGGTCATGCTTATCGAGTACGTGAATTAGTATCATAGACTTCCAACATCAGGTGAAAGTAAAGTCTGCAACTCTACACTAGAAGAATGTAGCTTTATACATTGATTTGACAAAGAACGAAAATCATTCTCTGGAGTAACCAAATTAAAGATAATATGGCTAACCCCGCGTCACTGAGCAGGGCATAATCACTAAGCAGTGAGCGTCCTTTATATCCTTTTTTATATCCAAACAAAAATGTATAGCAGACATCAGTTTCATTCCAAATAGGAGAATAGAAGAACACCTAACTTACTCTTAATCAAAACAAAAAAAAACCTGACGTACTCCAAAGGCTCGAGTACTTTCCATTAGAGTGCCGTGTGCTCATAGACTATGAAATTCAA
The DNA here is from genome assembly GCF_019649055.1 of Paramacrobiotus metropolitanus. Classification (NCBI taxonomy): domain Eukaryota; kingdom Metazoa; phylum Tardigrada; class Eutardigrada; order Parachela; family Macrobiotidae; genus Paramacrobiotus; species Paramacrobiotus metropolitanus. The sequence continues at coordinate 383,735 of NW_026570274.1, forward strand.
CAACATGCGATAATGCTGCATGACCTTGTATTTTTTTCTAATGTGACTTCTACACGTCGTCGTTCTTAACCAAGAATAAAGCCGTGTCCACATCAGTACCCCGCAGGAATGGTCTCCTTCAATTTCTGCGTAAATTTTTGTGCTTATACCAAACAAAAATGGAAGTAGAATAGCATCTCTGATTTAAATTGGCGTTAACGTGCGGTCCAGATGATAACAAGAATTTTCATAATGGCTCGACTTCTTCACAAACCTTGACAATTATCAGCAGTGACAACGTGGTTTTCTAAGTATCGACAATAAGCGTACTGCAGGACGCACCCCCTTTGGAAAGTTAATCCGGACCCATAGGGATTCTTAAGTCAGTATGTGCGCAGATTCCATGCAGATTCCTGCTATGCACTCAAAACGAACACTTTCGTGTTCACATAATTGCGTACAATCATATGGAGTGGGAGTATGATCCGTGTTTTTAATTTTTCCGATTAAACGAATGACATAAAAGCCATAGCGCAATAAAATGTTTCGTGGCTGTTCTCAGCGATTATTACTGACTCAATAATATTGGGTAATACATTAGAAAAATGCAGAATTATAGTTTGGCTATGGCCGAAAATTCGTCTGCGCAGAATTCTAACGGCTCGAATTCCAGCATCTCTAACGCTGAACTTCAAGCCGTCAAAGTCGTGTATCTGTCGCTGAACTATGTTGCGGCTTTGAGTAATGTGCTGATGATCATCGTCATTCTCCGCAGTCAACAGCTGCGCCAAGGCTGTGGTTGGCTGATTGTGCATTGTCTGATTGGCTACAGTCTGCTGTGTGGCGTATGCTTTCCCATCTTGCGCATCCTCCAAGACAAAATATCCGATCACCTCTACAATCCGCCAAGCACGTACTGCAGTAACTTCCTAGTCGTGCAGATGACCGTTCGTTACTCCATCAATATATTCGAAGTCGCCATCAGCTTCAACCGCGTAGTGGCCATTTGTTGTCCCCATCAATATAAAAATGTCTCCTCGCGATTTTTTGTTATCGGACTGATTGTAATGGTGTGGTTGAGTGCGTTCTGCTTGGCGCTGCCGGGTGGATTAGGATTCGGTTTGAAGTTTGTCTTGACTCCTCTGGGCAGCTGCGCGTTCATTCAGCTAAATAATCTTGGACTGGTTAATTTAACTTTGGGTTTCTACTCGCCCCTCGCATTGGCGGCTTTTGGGTATTTTTTGGTTTACGCTAAAATCATGAAGGCAAACTGTGGAAAACCAAGGGTGTATCAGAGCGGTGCACATTTTACTAGAGCGTATAACCGCCGGCTCGCCACGGCCAACATGATGTTTGTTGCTTTTCTATGGAATTCGGTATTTTATCTCCTTATTCCCGTTTTGATGATGACGGCGCCGCAGATATTTTCGTCGGCGCCCAAGCTGCATCTCTGGATTACGACGTTGCAAGTTTTCGGTTACATGCTGAATCCCGTAGGTGCACGATGCATTGTAAACATCACGTTACTGCACCATGGGCTTCTTGGATCCATATTCCAAATTCGTTTGATTTCAGGTCATATTTTGTCTCATGAATCGTGACTATAAAGCGGCTTTGAAGCACTTGCTAACATGCAAGGGCTCCCCTGCATTGAGAGGATCACGATCACATGGCCAGTCGACCCGGCGTTCAGAAGGACTTCCTGTCTCCGGGAAGCCAACAGAAATGTCTGTACGCAGTAAACATTACTGATTCGCAGATCGGTACAATTCCGACCTTGCCGGCAAAGCGGCACGCCGGCTTTAAATAATATTTGTAAGGATATGTTGGGAAGGAGTGATAAGTTTACTTTGTTCATTGTGTTATTACTAGCCCAAGGAGCGTTGTTAGTCTTTAACTACTACCATACAGATAACGGGCACAGTCACAGATCTACCAGTATTTTCAATAAACTGATTTCACTGCTTTATAAACGATTTTTCTTTCGCAAGTGATATTATTTTTTCATAATCGAAAGGTTTCCTGGTATGATCAGCGACCTTTGTTGTAGTTGTTTAAACAAATACCGGTATTTGAAATTGATACAGTACTGTGCGGTACGCACTCACCACTGAGCGATCGAACGTTGTAGGAATTTCTGGATCAATGTAAGAAGTTAGAAAATGATCGAAACTAAAGCAACGATTCCACTAAGCATTCCAATATTATTGCGCGAATTTACAGATATCTACAGTACAAGCAACTATCTTTACAGGATGATTATTTATATTATGCTAACGAGGCTTAATTTTCAAAATATATTGTTTCTGTTTTCTTTTTGCTTTACTAGCATACGTTGCTTTTAACATTATCTTATGGCTAGTACTGTTTTCTCTTTGCGTTAAAAACGTCTGTTAGATTAACTGCACAGAAAACACTTTGAAATTCAGAAACAGTTAGAAGCTAGCTTTTTAATATCCAAAACATAAATGGCTCCCCCATTTTATGAATAATTAAGCATCATGATCATGATAACACAACTGAATGATGCACTACGAATTCCATTTAAATTTTAAATGTCTGGTATTTTCCCCAATTAAAAACAACTTCCATAAAGAGTGTCCAATGTTTATCATAACAGTTCAGAAAGCATTTGGCAAAGTTGTGCAAATATTATTGTGTGGATGCATCAACAGTTCAAGTGACCGATTCTTTTATGGTGGATACCGGGGTCAGTGCCGTTTTCTCTTTGCCAGAATCATGCAGCGATATGACAGTCGCAGTGCTTACAGTTTTCCCCACTTCTTGCTTCCCACCAGTCCCGCCGCCGGGTTTCCCGTTCTTCGCCACCGATGTCGCCGACGAAGGCACGCCTGCTGCTTTGCTCCTATTGGGTCTCACTGTAGTGTTAATCGAATCCGACATGCTCTTCCAGTGCTTCTTGGCCCATGACGGACAAAATATTGGAGCAAAAATGCGCGCGAATTCCATCCGGTACTTTTTGCTAACCGTCAGGTACAGGAAGAAGTTCACTGAGTAATAAAGGAAGGACATTATTTGACAGGGAGCCGTTGCCACCATTTTAGCCGTATAGTCAAAGTTGTACATGTGATAGATGTCGGATATCTCCATGCATTTGTAAACAACGCTAGGAAACCAGGAAATCAAATATAATGCCACACTGGAGAGAAGGAGAACGTTGCTGTTGCGGTATTTTTTGTCGGAATTGGCCCGCTGCGCAGCGCGCATTTTGCCGATTTCGGAGTTCTGTTGGCGTTTGATAGCGGCGATCAAGATTAGATTGATAAGGAGTAGGCCGAAAAATTTTGACAAACACATGATCAGCTGTAAATTAAGTTTCAATGTAAATGCTCGCGTACCTTCCAGCAGTGATACTAAAGGTCATGCTCATTACAAGAGAAAACGTTTACCTCTGCCATCTCCTGAATGGGATACCATTCTTTCAAATACTTGGGCCAATATTTCCGCGTTCTTTTACCATCCTTCACACGGTTTATTTCAAGCCAATACGGAAAATTACAAACGGCAAACATTGCAGCTAGGACGAACAGAATAATGATGATAATTCGGGCTGTCAATGGCCGCTGAAGCCACTTAAAACCAAACGGTCTGATTACGGCCAAAAGACGCTCAATCGAAAACACGATTAAAACCCTGAAAAATCATGCAGAATTTGGCTGTTATCCTTTCAAAACGAATTTTAAATTCTTGGCAAAGGCTTGACAAGTTGACAAGTTAATTGTGATTAATCGTTAAAAATAATTATAATTCAGTTAACTACTTTTGATTTTAAAATAATAATAAATACGTTATAAATTACAATTAACATTTTTAAATTAACTATTCATTAATATTATTTTTTAGTTTTCCCTTTGCTGGTTAATGCTCCTTACTTATATCTATAAAATAATATGTAACCAATAACAGAAGTATGCACATATTTAAAAATGCGCATCATGTTTGTAACAATATTCTGTACAATAATACGGTAACTGAATTATGTACAATGTCAGCATAAGTGTTTAGTGGCTTGTTAACATACCAATCGCAGAACTCCAAACTCCACTCCTGCCCCCATGCCATATATGGTAGCACCGCGTATGTGGTCGCTCTGGTCGTATTATAATATACCGTCCTATACGGTAGTTGAAATGAAGAAGCTGTATTCCACAAATAGAGCGGAAGAGCGAACCATCTGAAATTGTAATTTTGTCACCAAAGTACCATACTCGCGATAACAGACGCAACTGAATGCACTGGTCAGGTGACCAAAAGTAATAGTATGTGTTAGCAACTTAGCATCATCGTTAACTGTTATTTTCTTACAGTAAGACCAAATCGGCAACAGCCACCGCTGTCATGTAGCAGTTCGTGGTCGTTTTTCTCTTTCACTGGCCAGCACAACGAGGTTGAGTCCATTGCCGATGGTACAGAAAGCCAGTAGGATGGGATAGCAGACGACACCGAAAACATATGAATCATGCTGCTGCTGCTCGGTCCAGTTGCCCGACCAGGGTGCGGTTTGTCTCCATTGGTCCGGATCGGCTTTTTGCTTCGTGCCGACCGCCGAAGCTAGCGTGGTGTTGTTTAAAGCCGTTACAACATTCGCCAGCGTTTGGTTAAATAATGAAGTGTTCATGGATGCTGTCGGCAGTCGTAAATTGTTCAAGATTCAGTGGCAGTCGCTAACTTGTAGCCGGAGGAAATATTGCAAGAAAATTCGAGGTTGTTTACAAAAAAACTCTTGTACGAGAAGCTGTTGATTTAGCACTTTCCGATTTCCAGTTATACAGATTGGCTGCGGACCAACATTCTCACCCTGGAAGAAATTTCTAAGCATCACTTGCATCACATGCATTAAAGCGTAATCATAATTTAAGTAGTTTAAGAAATTCCTGGCATATGTACGGATAAGGCATGCTCGTAATTAGGCGTCTTGTTCAATTGCTGCTGATTATTACACTTCAAAATGAAACAATCTAAAACCCTTAAATTTAGATATTGCGCAAAATGCATACGAGTAGTGTTAATAGTACATTTTCTTGCACTGCAGCACATCTTTGCGTAAAAAGTAACAATATTTATAGTTTGAGGATCCGATTTTCAGGATATCAGAAAAATACGTTGTAGTAGACCCGTTAACATTACGACGATTACGTTGACTTTGTCATAACTCAAAAGCATTTGAAAGCTCTTTTTGGTATTAATTATTTTAATAAAATATAAGATTGTAGCTAAAAAATAAATAACTAAAAAAATAATAACTAATAAAATCCATTATAATAATAAAACAGCTTATAAAATACAGGAAGTAACTGTAACTCTGTAAATTAAACACAAAAAAAACACCAAAAATAAACACATTATCAAACACCAGAAATAACTGGTAGAATAATTTGTAAGTTTTTTGCCATAATTATGCAGCTGGTTAATATTTTTACCTATCCCTGCAGAAGACGAAGAGACGAAGGTGGAGGTAAATTGTTTCTGCAACAGTGAATCAGACAGCACTACAGTATTTCCAGCGAGACGTGAAGATGATCCAGTTCCATTACGGCATGTACGTTATGCTTTCACACGCATCTGAAAGTCGACTAACCAGAATGCAAACGTGCTGCTTACTTTTGGTAAAAGAATGTGTGATAATAACAATCTGCAGTACCGTTGAAAATCAACACACAACATAGTATTCTGCAAAAGCATGCTGTTTTGCCTCCGGGGCCGAAAGCGCCGAAGGACCGACAGAGTACAAAGAAAACCGTTATTAAATTTTCATGTATGCTCAGAAAAGGCGCGAAAATGGCAATCTGAAAAAGATTTACCGGCAATGCGACCGGATGTTCATAATAGCCGTATTCTGCACGCAACATCGGCTTAGTGTTTTCTGTAAATTCATCGTCAAATGATGCTGACTTATGCCCATGTATCGGCCGTATAATCGATATTTCGGTTGGTAATTAGACTTATGGTAGCATTATTTGCATTACGTTATGTTTCAATGTGCGTGTTAAAACAAATATTTTACGCAGTATTATTATACGTACTCAATATATCGGCCTGCTTGATTTTTTTTAGGAGACAGAAAACTCTTTGGTAAAATGTTTGTTGCTAATTAGGGATCCAGCGGCAGTTTATCCTGAATAATCATGGGCACAAGCGAGTCGATGATCGATCCAGATATGCAAATTTTAACGGCAAAGTAACAAACCACAATCTGGCTGAATTCAAGGTCAGACGTGCAGACTCGTCTTGATCAAAAACCACAAGATGCATGCATTTATGTAGAACTAAGCCAATCTTGTCCTATTCAAAGGCTTTGAATGAAGGGGCAACGAGATAGTGCACCCCAAGAATAACAAATTTAAATAGTACTCGCTTGGCTTGGTTCATTTGTAGCTGCGAAAACTCGTATATTAACTAAGTAGCTGTATAATTAGGATCATCAATACAGTATATGCGACAAATAATTCCGGATTCTATCCTAAATAATTTTGAGCGCTGCTGAATCACATCAGTAATCCAGATTTCCCCGTATAGTGGTGCCTTTGTTTTTCGGATGGGCTTGTACATGCAATATCCAGTAAAACTGCCAATAGCATACTCAGTAGTCAAGGGATGCGGTTCCGAAACATGCCGGCTTTGAATTTTTCAGCAGAAGTAAAAGACCCACGGGACAGACAGTCTATGAGCGAGAATAAATTTAGCGGTAACGTCAACAATTGCAATAACCGTCATTAATTATATTTTGCGACGCGGCAGTCGGCTGTTGATTGGAATAGAATATGACGCATTATAATAATCGCTGGGTTCTTATAAATAGCAGGATTACTGCCTTTACTGGACCGCTGGCAATAATAAGAGCATCTTGTTTAGGATGCATTCGAGGGCCATCCATTGACACAGCCTTCTACAGCATAATTGAATTCAACTGTTAAACATGCCCTTCATGCATCGACTAGCCTCCCTGCCTTTTCCCTGGATGTAACGATCTGTGCTGCATTAATGGACTTCCAGTAGGGTTCTCCATGGAGCGATTCCCTCAGCTAGAGCAATTGTTAACTAGCCACGAGGCATGCCATCAAGGATGTACTTATCTCTATCTTCCATTATCAGGAATGGTCGGATCCGGTATGACTGTACAGATTCAGCCATGGTGGAATCTTGTTACATTCCTCACTTGTACACTGTGACGCAGCCGTGAATGTTTATTACGGTGGAACCACGTTATCAACGCTGCGGGATAGTTATTGATTGCGATACAACTGGGAAGAGAGGAAACTGGTACACGCTTAGAATTTAGGCCTTTGCCTTTGCCTGTTCTTGCAATAGTAGCATGAAAGGGCTATTGAAATCCGAAATCCTGGGAAAACGTTAGTTTTCTTTTATTAAGTACTACAAGAAGAGCTATTAACGATAAATATGCTGTACGTAATACTCGCAGTGAAGTCTGAGGTCACGCATTGGTCAGCGTTGCTACTGTAGCGTGAAACGTTTCCATTTTAGCGTCAGTTATTTAGCGCGTTTCGATTTTCCCGTCCGGTTCTCTTAGCGCAATAATCCAACCAGCTCAAATTTGTCCTAACCAAATAAACCTCAATAGCTGCTCGTTTTCGGACTTCAACTTCTTTAAGACGTTTCAACCGTGACCAAGCAGCGTACAGATGCAATGCACCGATGGCAGTATCGCAATTTCACAAACACAGTCATAATAAGGGAAGTACTGAGCTTTACGATAAAAAGTGACACCTACCAGAAACTAAAGAAATAGTAACTTCGTGCAACTTTAACTATACATGCTTACTATACTCTCGCTCAGTTATTTCGGCATTTCGGTTCCCGCTATACTGCGTATAATTGCAGTAGTTGACACCGAACAAAAGCACGAGAGCACTGATGCTCTCGTTTTTACCAGTAATAAGTTGCGAGGCTCCAGCATGTTTCTTATGTTTACTGCTAATCTGTGTTTTACACGTTCGGCAAATTTGCGTCGGCGTTTATGGTCTGATTGTTCAAGTTTATCGGTTTTTTTCGCTAGCCGAGCCCCAAGCGCGAGTATTTTTCCGCCTTGTTGAACCGAATAAATGTTTTCGCGGTTGAAGCGATGGTAATAATTGTTTTAAAATTGCAAATGTTTTTACTTTTGTAAAAAAATGAAAATGGCAACGCTTTGCTGCAGTTTGCAAGAAGCCGGCTTGTCAATCATAACCACATAAAGGCGGATTCTTCAGCAATACAGTGCCACATTCTCCACTCGCATATTTTGAAGAATGGACTGATATACAGAAAACTAAGCGCAACCTTGAATTCAACACGAAAAATAAAAGCCTGCCGAAAGAAAATAAAAGCCTGCCGATGATAACAGTTTAATTGTGGTCATAAAATCTACAGATACACAAGGCTACTAAGGCTCAGACACTGCGTTTGTGTTCAACTTCGTTCACAGCCAAAACTGACTGCACCTAAACACAGGTGCTGGATATTTTGCCGACATCTCAACATTATTCTGGATACTACGTACTGTCTGCTCGCGCAGTGCTGCAAGTTTCAGGTTTATGGAGACTGTACGATAGCGAGCCTTTCCAGCAGTAAATGCCTTGACTCAATTTTTATCAACTCCGTGCATGCATCTTTTTATGTGACGGTATGCGCAGAGAATATGGAAACAGAATCCAGTCAATATGCCGACGATCCGCCACCATCCTACGAGGAAGTCATTAAGGACTCCTGTGCGGTCAGACGATTGGAGCAGGAGACAACAGAAGATGACCAGTTAACGACGAATCTACAGATGTACGACGAGGAGGAAGTGTCCAGAAAAATTACAGCTATCGAAACTGTTTGCATTCGATTTCGCATCCTCTTATTACTGTTGATAATCCTGGGTTCTGCATTGTGTGCATGGGATGCTGTATTCCGGTACGATGAAAAATGCTTTGAATGCGACTCTCTCGAAGTTGACGTGTACCTGGCCTGGGCAGCACATGCGAGATTAGTTAGCGGTAGTTTGATCCTTACAATCAGTTTGTTGCTGCTGTTGTTATCATGCTTGTTGTTATCAGATGCTGCTACATCTTGCCTGCATTGTGCGTCCAATAAGTAACGGATGACGACTGCTTGTTTCCACATGAGTCTGGAATTCCTATTACTCTTCAGAAATTGGTTTCCTTCTGACCCTTTTTTGTCTGCATACGTGTTTTGATTTGATATTTAGCAGCGAAATAATTGTTCCGGATTAGTTCATCCACATGTCATTGTTTATAAAAGAATAAGTGGAATAACCACGTTTCAGTGGAATAACTGGGTTGCAACTGGAGCTAAAAAATTCCAGTGAGGGCCTCTATTAATTTTCCAGGCTTTTTCTTGTCTCTGGCAAAAAAATGTGTACCACGGTAGCCAATAAGCAGCATTCGTAAGCAGTTATCCCAGACAGTTTGAGAATGTTTGTGTCGCACAGCGTAGTACAACAAATGTAGTTTCCGAAAATTTCATCCTCAGGAAAGCGGAGAACAAAGCCATCACATACTGTAGCCAAGAAAAGTGCTAGTGGTTAATGTGGTAGCAACATTATACTTGAAAATCAGTTCTATTTTAAATAAACTAAGGTACGCATACTCGTACTCAAAATTTTGCTGCAGTTCAATGATAGTGCAAAACTAAAAACACTGTGCACTGTAAAATGATTAATTTAACCAACCCGTATGAGACGTTCATTGACTCGGGATTACTTATTCTCACTTTCCCGACCATTTTTTGGCACTTCGCTTTAATGTGTCCTGCGCAACACATGATGTTCACGGCGGCTCCGGTCCTTATCTTCCACCACATTGGCGCTCATCATTTTGGTGATTTCGGGCTTGTACACAGCAGCTTGCGGATTTCTGACGGTCGTAACCCAAATGCTGCTGATGTCTCTGTATTTATGTGCGTTTCTCTTTAGCCATTCCGGACAAAAAAACCGGCAAAGAGACAGACGAACTGCACCCTATATCTTTCGCTGACGGTTAAATACAGAAAGAAATTGATAGAATAGTTGACCAAAAGGACGTTTGGCAAAAGGGCGTGGCGAAAGTTTTGCTGACTTGTCGAAGTTGTACAAATGATTGGTTTCGGCAATGATAAGAATCTTGTATACGAGACTAGGTAGCATCGTGAACAGATAGAGGCAGGCACTGCCTATTAACAGATAGTTGCTGTTGCGATAGCGCCATTCATGACCGCCGGTCTGTGCGGCACGCTGCTGCCCAGTGACAAACAGATGCTGGCGCCGGATGGCAGCACGCCGGATGGCAGCGATAACCAGAAGGTTGATGATCAATGAGCCAAAAAACTTAATGAACATCACCACCACCTGCAGACAACAGACAAGGTTTATGCACATACCTGAAATTTTAAAAGTTTTTTCTAAACGTTCTAACGCATCCGAAGCGTGCTTACAGTTCAAGGAACATCTAAAAGTAAATGATGCAGCTGGGCTTATTGCAGTCTAGGCATTAATGCATTTGACTACATTGCACATTTCGGGCAGGTAACGTGTAATTTTGTCAGTGCAACTCAGCCACGGCCCACGACCATTGGAGTAATACAATAGCTCTTCTAAACCAGACAGAAAATACTCCATGAAAATGCCTCATATATACGATTTGGTTTATAGCACCACACCACTCAGCAGGCACCAGCAAAGACACTCAAGCCATGCAAACTGAAACAATTCCGCCTCACCATCAGTGTCTTTGTGCTCCATGCTGCGGTCACGTAATGCAAAGCAGCATGATGAGAAGGTCAGCTGACGGAAAAAATGCTAAGGTAAGCAATAGGAAAACGGTGCTTTGATTACTCAGTTACTATTGTATTGTCATTGCTGGTGATTTTAGTTCATGAGGAGCGAAAGAGTAAAACGTTCGTTCCTTCTCACTGTGACAGTTTTCTAGCCTGACTCCACAGAAACGGCTCAAATTTACCTCTGCCACATCTTGTACATCCGACCAGTTCTGCAGCCATCCCGGCGTCTGTGAGTACTTCCAATTGTACCAACCCGTAACAAAATTGCATACAGAAAAAACTGAGGAAAAGAAAAACAGCGCCACGATGATGAGACGGGCTGTTGCAGCAGCTTGGAGCCGTTTGGTGCTGAATGGTTGCGTGATGGCCAACAATCGCTCCAAAGAGAACACTATCAGAACCCTAAATACCACAGATAAAGACCGCTGATTTCGATCGGCAGTTCCTTATACGTTACAACTAAAAAAACTTTATTGCAAGAGTTTTTGTTTAAGATGCTAGAAAGGTATGTTTTACCAGTCACACAGATGCAGAAATGTTTCTCGTATCCATACAACATACGGCACTACCATAGCCACAATTGCTTTGTTTCCGGGATTTTTGTACGGTAGCTTGAAGTTGACACTCGTGTTCCAGATAAACTGCGGCAACATCGACCACCTGCAAACATCATCGATAAATGTAGCGTTCTGAAAAGAACATTGTCTTAAGGAGTGGCATGGAATATGGTGCCAGTTTCGTGCACAGATATCTGTACATCGATTTCGCCCGTAAATTGCTTAACTTGTAAGCTCACTGTACAGGTCAGCTGGTTGCTCACTCACGTAAAATGGAGTTAATGGACATCAGCACATGGCTAAAGCCGCAAAACCGGTTTTGCGGCTTTAGCCATGCGCACCTGATCGAGTGAGCGGAGACACAGAACAGAGACAGCGGCTGTTGCTGGTGAGCAAGCTGCTGGGCCCGTAAAGCGAGCTTGAGCAATTTACGGGCGAAATCGATGTAGTGCCACTTCCACTTTCACGAACTCCCATACACTTTTTTTACTGTTCCATGAAATACGACAATTGTATGGGACTCAATGACAATGACTTAAGTCCACTGACATGAGAACTGTTTCTGTTGGGCACGCAACGTCCAGTTGGGGTGTTGCGGAGAAATAAAATCCATAAGGTAAAATGGGAATAGGTTTAATTTTCTAACTTGAAAGTTGGAGAAAAAAAACCTGCAACCTTGGATTCCATGAAAAAATTGTGTTTATGCCTACCTGCATCCATGTTCAAATTTTTAAAGCCTCGCTCTAAAGGGAGACTAGGCACATCTGTTAAAGTTTAAAATTTTCAAGTCTTATGTTAATTGATGCAGCTTTCCGACCGGAAGTTGCACGCACAAGCGGTTTTCACCTGAAGCTTAAAGTCCGTTGCCTGCACTCTGCGTAAATGTGTTTGGGAGTGCGTGAAAACAAGCGTTCCTGTGCTGGTACACGAAATACCATTTTCGGCAAACTCGTACAATAGGACCAAGTCGGCAATGGCCTCCGCTGTCATGTAGCAGTTCATGGATGTTTTTCTCTTTTCACTGATGAGCACAACGAGGTTGAGCCCGTTGCCGATGGTACAGAGAACCAGCAAGATGGGATAGCTGACGGCTTCGAAAATATAAGCCTGATATATCTGGTTTTTGGTCCAGTTGCCCGATCCGGATACGGTTTGTCGCCACTGGTCAGTATCAGCCTTTTGCTTGATAGTGACAACCGAAGCAAGCGTGCTGTTGCATAATAGGGTAACGACATCCGTCAGCGGTTGGTTAAATAAAGAACTGTTCATGGATGATGTCAATTGCCAACAGTTTATGCGGCACTGCCAAAGATACGGTTGCAGTTCCCTGGCGTATCGACTTATTGTACGAAAGTTCGAGGTTGTTTACCAAAAACAGGTTGACTGTTGTCGTGGTCAGCTTTCTATCCGTAGTAGCACAGAATGGAAGTCGAGCAACAGTTTCACCTTAAAAGAATTCAACTGCATCACATAAAACGTACACTACGAGTACATTGACGTCGACTCGAGTCTCGGGTAATTAAAATATTAATATTATTAAAACTGTCTAAAGGTTTAAGAAAACTTTTGCACTCACGTTTATTGGAGTGACACAGTAATAAGATGAGAATTAGGATAAACTAATTCTAAACAACGTCACACTCGTTGTGATGTTAACGTTTTTTTATTAATTATACTTATTATCAATGCTTTGGCACGGCAAAAGGCTGCCAAAGTATTTTTACAAACATTATACTGTTATTTAGATTTCAGGATCTTATCAAGCAGTAAGTATTTTATAAGATTTCTTATCAAGCAGTAAGTATTTTATAAATCATAAAAGCCATGCTGTAGCAGATGCGCTGACGTCAGGTCGACTTCATCGTACTTGAAAATCTTGGCAAACTCTCTACAAAATTAAAAAAAAAACAAAATTTACAGACGAAAATTCTGCTGCTTATCAAGGCTATCAAGCCACAAAAACGATAGAAACCTAATTCATCAATCAGCCAAGCAATTCGCAATAAATGAAATGTATTTTATTTTCTAAATTTAAGAATGAATGTCGTACAAGAACGACTGGTAAAAAGCGCCATTTCGAATAATTATTAACATCGTTAGCCAAAATTAAACGACTCCAGTATGATAGTACTTTTACATACCAACCGATGATGGAAATAATGAAAATGAAGCTCAGTTATTATGTACTTCTTTAATACTATGAGTACAGCAGCCAACATCACATTAGTTCCAATGGAATCTACAGTAGCAGAGATCCTCTACAGTCCAAAGACAGAATATGCCGTAATATTAAAGATATAAAGTAGCATGGAAATCCACACGCACCTACCACTCTGTTAAAGCACGCTGTTTTGCTTCTGGGGTCGAAAAGCCCCGAAGAATCGGCGCAAAGTAATCAATTCAACGTGAATAAATTTTGACGTTTATACCCAAAATTTGCCGAAAATGCAAGCAATAAATAAAGGTTTACCGGCAATTCAACCGGTTTTACCTGCTTAGATTTTTTTCAAAAAGATTTTGCAACACCAGTAGGTTTTTTGATGAATTTGGGAAAAGTCGTTAACTGGTCGCTAATTTAACTGTTTGTGAATTGTGATTAACTTGATAACATTTTAATTACATATCATATACGCACATTTCTTGTGTAGAGCAAAAAATGCATTGTAAGGTGCTGAATACTTTCAAACGCCCCTTTTGTTCGTTTGTTCTCTTTAAAAATTTGGAATAAAATAAAATGCATTTTGGCAGAATTCTAGTGTTCAACTTCGAAAAGTGTTTTATTTCAAAGGAGAGAGGCAATACAGTACAGTATATGGATGGATGAACCGCTAGAAACTAAGTCTTAACGTGTTTGTTAAGACTAGAGCACAAAAACACAAATTAAAACAAGCATTGTGCATAGTAAAAAGATTTTGTTGCGGCGAATATCAGATGTGTGTCAACTCGGTATCACTTATCTTCACACTCTCGATCATTTTTATGCATCTCGCTCTGTGTCCTGCGCATTACATGATGTTCACGGCTATTACGGTCCTTATCTTCTATCGACGGTTTTCAATTTGGTGATCTCTGACTTGTACACAGCAGCCCGCGCATTTCGGGCGCCATCCCGCCGGAAAGGTCGCCACAAAGTTGCTGCTGGTATCTTTGGCGTTTACAGCGGAGTATCAGTTTTCAGAAATTTTCTCTTCATTTAAAGCCGGGAACGCAGCCATACAAGCAGCAAAGCGCCATTGGCATATATGGTAGCATTCTACATATTTGAAAGCAAGTAAATCTTGCATGACATAATACACTCGTACTCGAAATTTTTGTTACCGTATTATCTGCAAAACCAGAAACACTTTGCCTGGCAAAAGGATTCAACAACCCCTATGAGTGGTTCTTTAATTCGCAGTTATGTGCTCTCACTTTCCCGATAATTTCTTGTCATTTCGCTTTGTGCCCTGCGCAGAACATCAAGCTCGCAGCGGTTACGGTCCTCATCTTCCACCGCACCGACGGCCTTCATTCGGATGAGTTGCGGCTTGTCAGCCGCAGCCTGCGGATTTCTGACGCTCGCAGCACAAATGCGGCTGCTGTCTCTGTATTTATAGACGTGTCTCCTGAGCCCTTCTGGACAGAAAACACCAGCGAAGAGGCGGATGAACTGCACCCGATATCGTTCACTGACGGTTAAATACAGAAAGAAATTGATAGAATAATTAACCGAGAAGAACGTTTGGCAAAATGGTGTGGCGAAGCTTTTGGCTGACTTGTCGAAGTTGTACGAATGATTGGTTTCGGCAATGATCAGAATTTTGTACACCAGACTCGGCAGCGTTGAGAACAGATAGAGGCCGGCACTGCCCAGTAACAGGTAGTTGCTGTTGCGAGAGCGCCGTTCCTCACCGGCGTTTTGAGCGGCACGCTGCTTCCCAGTGACCAACAGATGCTGACGCCGGATGGCAGCACGCCGGATGGCAGCGATAACCAGAAGGTTGATGATCAGTAAGCCAAAAAACTTGATGAACATCGCTACCATCTGCAGATAACAGAGACACATTTTATACACATATCTGAAGTCTTTAGAATTGTTTTCGACACATTTTGACGCATCCGAAGCGTTTCTTACAGTTCGAGAAATATCTCACAGTAAATAAAGCAGCGGGTCTTATTGCAGTTCATGGTAAGCATTAATGCATTTATGATTAACTACACTGCATGCTTCGGGCAAATAACGGGTGTTTTGGCCAGTGCAGCTCAGCCACGAACTTTGCAGTAGTACATGCTTTTATCCAGGCAAAAAAATAATGGTTAAAATACTTCGTATGCCATACAAATGCCTCAAACGATCTGGTTAAAAGCGCTCAGCCACTCATAGGCAGCAACAAAGAAATTTAAGTCATGCAAACTGAAAACATTTCCGGCCTCACCACAAGTGTCTTAATGCTCCATGCTGCGGTCACGTACAGTAATGTAACGAAACATGATAGGAATGTCAACTGACGAAAAGAAAGCTGAGGTGAACAATAGGAAAACGTCGCACTCTGATTATGTACTCAGCTAATTATTATCAGCAATTGTAATCCGCATGGCGTATGGCAGTCTATGGCAATGTCGTGGCCTATTATGGTGTTGTCATTGCTGGTGGATTTTGGTTTATGAGGAACGAAAGAGCAGAACGTTCGTTCCTTCTCACCGTGATAGTTTTCTAGCCTGACTCCACAAGAAACAGCTCAAGTTTACCTCTGCCATATCTTGCAGATCCGACCAGTTTTGCAGCCATCCCGGCGTCTGTGAGTACTTCCAGTTGTACCAGCCCTTAACGAAACTGCCTACAGAAAAAATTGAAGAAATGAAAAACAGCGCCAAGATGATAACGCGGGCTGTTGCGGCTGCTTGGAGCCGTTTGATGCTGAATGGTTGCGTGATGGCCAGCAATCGCTCCAAAGAGAACACTATCAGAGTCCTAAATATTACAGATAAAGACAGTTAACTCCGGTCAGGATTTCCTTACACATACGTAACAATTAACAACACCCCTGTATTGCGATGCGAAGAGTCGCCGAGGATTGTTTTTATTTAGGCTACTAGGAAGGTTGTTTTTACCAGTCGCACAGATGCAGAAATATTGTATTTTTTGTATCCATACAGTATACGGCACCACCATAGCTACAATTGACTTACAGTATTTCCGGGATTTTTGTACGGTAGCTCGAAGATGACACTCGTGTTCCAGATAACATACGGCATCATCGACCATCTGGAAACATCACCGATAAGTGTCATTATATAAGTGTGTAACTTTCTAAGAATAAACTTATCTTAACCTACCAACGCCGGGTACTAGAAGGAGTGGGAATACCGATCTGAAAATTGGTATTCCTCGACAAAAAAATTCAATTAAGGAAAATTATTTTTCGTGAAATTTTTCTGACCATAGGTCAACCAGGACACCACGATGCCAAAATGGCACGGATGGTAACTGAGCCAATTGGCACGGTATAGGTTTACTCAAATAGTAATTCACAAAAAAATCGCACAGGATCCGTAAGTAGCTTAAGTAAAAGAGCATGACGAGGGCTATGCAGCTAGGTAACTTGATTGGTCAAGATGACCACTGGTCAGCACATATGAAAATACATAAAACCACCAATCTGAGCCGGCATGACATAATGTGCTTGGCAAATAGTCAAAAAAACTTTGAAAACGCTTTGTGATCTAGGAAAACAGTATCAGCTAGCACCGCGTTTGCTATAACAGAAAGTTGTTTCTACAGAAGATGCGTCACATGGCACATAATCCTGCCTTGACCGCCCTGACAGATACGGTAATGCTTGCATTAATCCCTGTGCGCTGTTTGGACCAGAGCTGCCATGATATCGGTAGGGAAGCCATGGTCAACTACAGTCTGCACTACCTCGTAAGAGCACCTGCGTCCCGAAAGGAAGGCAGACGTTGCACAGTGCTATGTTAGGGATGTGTTAACCCTTTTACGATTTTATCAGAGACCAGATGTACAATTACATACGTATCTTAGGCCACCTTTTATTACAGTTGCTGTATCCATGTTGTTCTTGTCATTATTTTACCGCAGCAGCTAGCAGCAAGACTGATCTAACGCAAAAAGCACATTTTTTCACCACTACTGCAACCACGATTGGTCACAGAAATCGACGCTACTGGTGTACTGAAAGCAAGTTTTCGCATGTCTTCCATTGAGTGCTTCTGAGTGAACTGTAGGTGTATATCTGTTGTGTAAACGCTTCAGCATTCACAATTCGTACACATCAGACGTAACAGAAGTGACGGAAACACAGGACCGTGACCTGGTCTGCAAGGCGCCTACTGTCTGCCTGTCGGTCATGTTTGCGCCAAACGCCGATAAGGCATTAACAAGCCATCTATAACATTTTAATTTTTACACCCCTGTTGCACCTTTTCTGCACATTACAATTTGTGCAGGAGAGATGCATGAAGAGGTTCTATTGACACCGTATTGGTATAATACTTCAGTTTTCGCGCTACTGGTCTTTTTAGCAAATTTTTTTTAATTTTTTTGCCAAGAGTGACCAGTGGTCACTTTGATGACCACTAAATCCTTATCATTGAAAAGAGCTGATCATGTTAAGTTTTTTTATTGCACCTGCTGAATTTTACCTTTCTCCAAGATTTTTTTGCAGAATTTTAAAATTCTGGCATAAAATAGTATCAAACCCATGCGTGTCAAAATTGGCACAAAATTTTTCAAGGACCGTAGTCGGACGGTGTCCATCTACGTGTGTTTGACCTGTTCTTCTTTGGATGAAGTCCTATGAATACTTGAAGTGTGATTTTTTTCTTAATTATCTGATGCGGGACTCTCTCAGCCGGTAGCCAAGACCTCTGCGAACCATTTTAGCTCCGGTTTGGTGGACTTCAGTCGACCACCGGCCTCAACCAGTATCTGAATATTTAGTGTCATAATTTGTGACCGGCTCTTTAACATCTCTAGTTCACAATAAAATCATTAGTTAGGCTCAAGATTCAATCACGAAGATTTCAACGAACGAAATCTGTGACACACGCTTAAAAAAATCGCACTTTGAACCTTAACAAACAGCAAATAACTGCACGGCAATGATGCATCACATATCTGCATCGAGCGGGCAATTTTGAGAGCGGCAAATCGTGCAGTTAAGAGAAAGCGCAGTTTTGTTTTCTATGATGGCACAGCTTGCATTGGACTTATTACAGCAGAACAACAGCGCAGAAAATTAATTTAAAAATGTCGCGAGTTAATGAACGCCTTCCGGCTATCAAATTACTTGAGCATATTATATTACGTGACTACTTGGATTACTTTAATGATAGTAGTAGTGAGTCCGGAGACTCTGATAACAGTAGCAGCGATTCCGATAGTGAAGACAGCAGCGATGATGAATTTTCTGATTTAATTTCGCCTTTGATGTTGCGTTTCTACCTGGATAATGTACGGTATGTTGCGAGGTCGTTTGTACCAAAGAACACCGCCTTCTACGATGACCTTCTGTTCAGCCTGGATGAAAGCCGGTTTCGACAGGAGATGCGGATGTCGCGAGCAACGTTTGATGCCGTACTTGGCCGCATCATCGACCATCCAATTTTAAAGGCAAGTCCAATCACTGCCAAGCACCTGTCGCCAAACAACTCGCAGTAGCCCTGTGCCGGTTCGGTTCATGCGGAAATGCCGCTGCTGTCGCAACTGTGGCTCGCAAATTTGGGATATCGGAAGGGGCTGTCGACTGGTTTACGAAGCGTGTTATTGTTGCGATTGTATCCCTAGAAAAGGATATGGTACGGTGGCCAAGCACAGCAGAGAAACGGATAATCAAGAAACGAATTAAAGATAAGTGTCATTTTCCCAGCTGCATCGGCTTCGTTGACGGTACCGACATTGTCCTTGCCGCGAAACCTTCCTTAAACGGTGAGGACTACTTCAACCGGAAGAAGCGGTACGCTTTATCTGCCATGATCGTATGCGATTATTCGAAGCGAATCATTTATACGTCATGTGGCTTCACCGGCTCTGCTCACGATAGCCGTGTTTACAAGAGCACTGACCTGTACCGGAACCCGCGCAAATATTTCAGAAAGGATGAATACATTTTGGCGGATAGCGCTTACGCAATCAGCACAACAGTTTTGCCGCCATACCGGAAATCGGAAAAGCGCAAAAGTTTGGCTAACCGGCGCTTCAACAAGCAGCATTCAAAGACTAGAGTACGTGTAGAGCACTGTATCGGCATGTTAAAAAATCGTTTTCAGTGTTTGAAAGGACTAAGAAATGTAATTACTTGTCAAAATGACCACGCTCGTGCTGTTCTATGGTTCCGCGCATGTGTAGTATTGCATAATTTTTGTATCGAAATGAGCGATCCATACGAGATACAGTGGGGGCAGCTGCCACACGAAGCGTCGAACGAACCGGGAAACCAAGCACCAGATTTAATTCCTGAAACAGAAGAAGGGCCGCAGAAAAGAGAACGAATGAAAAACGCGGTTTTAACTAGTATGGCAGAATAAAATAATTATGTATACAGGTGTAATTTTTAACCGCGATGCAGTGCTGATGGAAATAAAAAAGTGGAAAATAATTAAGCAGTTGTTCGGTATTTAATTAAAACAGCAAATTTATTCTTACAAATCCAAACCAGTTTCTCTTGACCTTAGTCGAAGTTCCATACGTCTGTTTTCTGCCTCAATTAACCGGATCTTTCGTTCCTCCGCTTCTCCTTCCAGTTGTTTTTCTTGCAGCTCCAACCTTTTTCGTTCAAGTGCAGATTTTTCCATGGCGCGCATGTTTGTGGATTCCATTTTCTTCTCCAACCGAGACGATCGGCCCTTATCCAAATGCATAAGCGTTTCCGAAAACAACATCGTAGCTTTTGCAGCTGGTGGTTTCTTCAACATTTTCTTTTGCGGTCCATTAATTTCTTTTATATGACGGGCAGAAATTTCTCCGTCAGAATCTGAACTTGCGTCGCCCTCCAGACGCTTGTCGGCATGGCTGCGGTGATCTTCATCTGGGCTTGCAGTCTGTTTGGTCGCAGTACTACTGCTGGACGATGGCTGTGCCGGCGGCGTTTGTGGATCCGCGTCGGCGCTATCGTCGATGTCAGCATCTGTCCCATCTGCTCCAGGGTACATAATTTCTTGCGCGCTCACAGCTTCCACGCCTGTCTCTTTTACATATGGCGGCTGAAACGATGCGCGAAGGCTGAAGACCGGGTCGAGGTCGTAAAAATAAGGGAACATCTTGATTAGAACATCTGCAATTATACATGCTATTGCAAATGATGCGCACGTGAATGTATGAATTAATGTGCCTGTATGTATTTATTTAAATTCTTTATTCTGTACATGTTCTGTATGCATACTGTGTATTATTCACATAATTATACAGTATACTGTATACCTGAAGTACTACGCAACCCTGCATGTACTATAGTATGTACTATCATGCTATGTACAGTATTTAAATGTTTAATCCGTAGTGTCAACGACCATTAATGAACACTGCAATAGTTAACAGCTCTGACAACACATTTGGTGCTATCAACAAAAAACGTTGACAAGTTAATAAAAAACAATTTTTTTTAAAATTTAAATTTCATTCATTTTGCTTCATTTCCCAGTTTTATGGTTAGTTTAAACTGTCTGCTATAGCAGAAACAAATTTTAAAGTGATGACATTTTAAAGTTGTTAAAAAGATGATAAAGTGTGTTGCAACACTCAGTCAGACAATAATAAGCCCGAATTCAGGAGAAACTTTCATTTTTAAATTTTAAAATTTTTTAAAATAAGTTTTTGCGTTTGTTTATTTACCTTTAATTTTGTTCGACTGCAGCCTTCCTGCGCGATCCAGGTCTGGCTCGATGCCTGCGCCGGTGTTGTTTAACCAGTCGTTTGCCGCTTTGTATCTTTGCTCGAACCATTGTATCTTCAGCTTGAGTTTTGGCCATCGATCCGCTCCTTCTTACAGGCCGTAGAAATATGTAAGGAGATGGCACGTGCTACAGCTATCTTGGTTTCTCCGCTGGTCTTCTTTGTTGCATTCTCCGGACCAGCAGCCTGTCCAGCTGATTTCCATCTTTCATAGTTGGTCAAATCAGTAAGCCAGTCCACCAATGCTCTCTCCTCCTCCCTTGACCATCTTTCATAAGCGCGCACGCCGGCATCATCTGATCGAGCGGGAGGATTATCTGGCAGCGCCGGTGAAGCGGAGACTGGGAGAGCAGACTGGGCAGAAGTGAGAAGCGGAGCTGGCATGATGCGTGGGGTTTGTGCTGCAGTCGCTCTGGCCTTCTTGCGAGCTGGTTGCGATACTGTTGCTGGTTTAGGAGGCATGGCAGTAATTAGATAATTGTAAGCAGCAATTTTGGCAGTAGTTAATAATCCAGTGAGAGTGAGTGAGAGTATTAATGATCGTAATTAATTTCTATAAGAAAGTAAATACACCAGAATACAGTTTACGTAGACTGCGTTTCACTTCTAGTTTGGTGCGTGCTTTTGTTGTCTGAGAAAATTATCAACTTTGGCGCCTTTGACGCTCGAATATGCTACTCTCGAGTAGCTTTTTCTAGAGCAACATTTATGAATATTTGGGGCGTGGATACAAACGTGCAAAAGACACATCATCGCAATATGGACCAGTTATGAGAGCTTATCTTATCTCGTGCGTTACTCAGCTTTTGCAGAATTCTCACAATTGCTAGGATTTCCTAAATTTCCGGTCTATTTTGAACCGGACTATTCAGACTTTCCTTACTGCATATTCTACCGCTACAGAAATTAAAGTTCGCCACTGTGCCAATTGGCATGCATGGTGTCGACCGGGTTAAGGAAAGTGACATGGATTATGGTACCAATTTCGTGCACAGGCAGTGACACCTCCATTTTCACGAACTCTCATACACTTTTTTGGGTTGTTCCATGAAGTCTGGAAATTGTACAGTAACTCAATGCCAAATGACTTATAGACACTGACAAGAGAACCGTTTCTGCGCGCAGGGTCGAGTTGGGACGAAATGGGGAACATAAAATTCCGTACGGTTAAAATTGGAAACGGCTCTAATTTTCTAACTTTGAATGTAACTTACCGAAACTTTGGGTTCCATATAAAAGTTTTGTTTACGCTTACGTGTGTTCATGTTGGAAAGGTTTAGAACATGGTATAAAGTGAGGCTTACACATCTGTTAGAGTTTAAACAGTCAGGGTTTCATTAAACATCTGGTAGGGTTTAAACTTTTCAGGTGTGTTGTCATCAATGTTGCTCCTTACCGGAAGTTGCACGCAAAAACGGTTTTCACATTAAGCTTTTTGTTAAAGTCATCTGCCTACACTATGCAGAAATATATTTAGGAGAGCGTGAAGCGAGCGTTCCTGTGCGGGTACACGAGATATCCTTTGGTCGATGCTGCGTGCACGGGAAAACACGGGTGTTGGTTGCTTGCACGGGTGTCGACACGGGTGTTGGATGCGTGCACGGGTGCTGGCTGTTTCAGGATACTCATGGAGGCCGTTTTAATGTACATTTTCGCTTCTAACATGCATGGTCTACGAAACTACTGTACTTCCGTATATTATGGCTTTTTGGAACTCAAAAATACCCATATAAATGGACATCTTTTGGATGAAGAAAACAGGAACGTTTTCTTTCTCGAATGGAACCGGGTACCACTTACCTGTATTTCTGTTAAAAAAGTATGGATTTTGTGACGAAATTCTATAGCGATTATATAAAAATCCGAAGTAAAGGAATATAAAAACGTTAAAGCATTAGTAAATAAATTTTAGTTTAAAAAATTTAAAATTAAATAAACTACCCGTGCCCACAGCCAAAACCCGTGCGGACCCAAAAAGGTCACCCGTTCACGCAATCAACACCCGAGTTTACCCGTGCACGCAGCCATAATGATACCATTTTCGGTAAACTCGTACAGTATGACTAAGTCGGCAATGGCCACCGCTGTCATGTAGTAGTTCATGGATGTTTTACGATTTTCACTGATGAGTACAACGAGGTTGAGTCCGTTGCCGATGGAACACAGGGCCAGCAGGATGGGATAACTGACGGCTTCGAAAATATAAGCCTGACATATCTGGTTTTTGGTCCAGTTACCCGAATCGGATACGGTTTGTCGCCACTGGTCAGGAACTGCCGCTTGCTTGGAGCTGGCAACCGGATCAAGCGTGGTGTTGTATAACACGGTAACGACATCCACAAGTGTTTGGTTAACTGCACTGAAACCCGAACAGAGCGTGTGCTGCATTTTAGAGCTGGATACGTGGTGAGATTCTTTAAAAATGCCACTTTTTCAAAACAGTGAATTAGGAAACAAAATCAAATCAAGGAGTAAAACTACAGTGGTAATGGATAATACAGAACTCGCAAAATAAATTTATCAGTGTAATGAGTAATCGGTAACACCATATGCCCAGCAAGACGGCAGTACGGCAACACATGCAATAATGTCAACCGTTACTTAAATTCGTGTTTGGCCACGCCCACTGGACCATTGCCGATGAAAGTATTTTTTTAAGTGTTCCCCATACCTATTGTGTCTTCAAACAAAAAATGAGATTTTTCTGAGGGGGGAGGTGGTGACCGAGCCCTGGCAAGTCGTATAAGCCACGCTGTAACAGAAACGCTAATGTCAGGTCGACTTCATCGTACGTGAAGGATCTTAGCAAGCTTTCCTCAAAATTAAAAAAAAGTTACAAACTAACATTTTGCTGCAGGTTTAGCAAGCCACAAAAGCGCTAGATATTTTTAACAAGTAGACAAGCACTTCACAATTATTATTTCATAAATCTGAGAATGGATCTGGTACAAGGATGGCTGGCAAAAAGCGCCATTTAGAATTGATAACATTATTAGCCAAAATTAAACGACTACGGTACGTATAATAATACTGTACTTTCACTTACCAACCTATGATGAAGATGATGAAAGGAAGATTAAATACTTCTTTAATAATATAACAGCCAAAATGACATTATTTCCAACAAGATCTACATACATAGTAAAGACCCTCTAAAGTCTACTTAACGCCTTTGAGAAAGAACGTACGGTGATATTAGGGATCTAAAGTACTTGTAGCATGAAAATCCACACGCACCTACCAGTCTGCTACAGCACGCTGTTTTGTTTCCGAAGTCGGAAAGCCCCGAAGTATCAATGAAGTAATCAATGCAACGCGAATAAATCTTGACGTTTGCACGTTGCACCCAAAATTTGCCGAAAATGCAAGCAGTAAATAAAGGTTTACCGGCAATTCAACCGGTTTTACATGCTGTAATTTTTTCCAGATAGAAAGAGCTTGTGAAAAACCAAAATATTTTTTGATGAATTTGGAAAAAAATCGGTAATTGCTGGTCAATATAACTGCAGTCCGCGATAGTACCTTCGCAACGTTTTACTTACATACTTCTATCGATGATATCTTATACGCATTTCTTGTGAAAAGCAATGAGTGCGTTGCAAGGTGCTGCATACTGAATTTAATTACGTATAACAACTGTGCAGCTATGTACGGTATGATACTGATATTCTGGTATCACGGTTAGATTACAGAAATCAAATTTCCGTGATAGTAGTACCGCGTTTCCATAGTTCACTTTTCGAAAACTGGGAACAAAATGAAGTGCATTTTGGCAGAATTCCAGCGTTCAACTTCGGAGCATATTAACCGAAAAGTATTTTATTTCAAAGGAAATAGGCAACAGCGCACACAGATGGATCACACCGCTAGAAACTAAAAATTTTTATAAAGGTCAGAGTACAAAATCAGAAAAGAGAATCATTGTGCATCGTAACAACTAACAAGCATTTGTTGCAAGGGATATCCAATGTTTGGCAACTTGGTATCACTTATCTTCACACTCTCGATCATTTCTAGGCATCTCGCTTTGTGTCCTGCGCATTACATGATGTTCACGATGATGACGGCCTTTATCTTCTATCGCGTCGACGGTCTTCATTTTAGTGATCCCGGGCTTGTACGCAGCAGCCCGCGCACTTCGGGCGCCATCCGCCGGAAAGGTCGCCACAAAATTGCTGCTGGTATCTTTGTATTTATGGGCATTTCGCTTGAGCCATTCCGGACAAAATACACCGGCGAAGAGACGGACGAACTGCACCCGGTATCGTTCACTGACGGTTAAATACAGAAAGAAGTTGACAGAATAATTGGCCATACTGGAGCTCAGGCAGAAAGGTGTGGCGAATAGCTTAGCTGTTTTATGGAAGTTGAACAACTGATTCGTCTCGGCCACGATCAGAATTTTGTATACAAGACTAGGTAGCATAGTAAACAGATAGAGACCGACACTGCCTATTAACAGGTAGTTGCTGTTGCGATAGCGCCGTTCCTGACCGGCGGTCTGCGCGGCACGCTGCTGCCCAATGTCCGATAGATGCTGGCGCCGGATGGCAGCGATAACCAGAAGGTTGATGATTAGTAATCCGAAGAAATTGATGCATGTCACCACCATCTGCAGATAAGCAAACCAGTTCCATGTGCATACTCGTATTTCAAACATCATATTTCGAGTCAGCAGAAGTTTTGATTTTACATGGACGCCGTAATCGGTAAAGTAATCGCCGCATTTGCCAGATAAATGAAGTTCAGAACCACGTCGGGTTTATCAAAGATCGTAAAGCTGTGCTAACGTATGGGAAGAGGAATGCAGAGCGCAAATTATACAAACAAAATAAGGAATGCGTATTGTGTCCATAAAAGATCGCTCTCGTATGGACAGCAGTGAGGCGCTCCAGCAGTCTGAACTAACAGAAATCTTGCCTCAGTGTTGTTATTTTTTTACAGCAGCCAGATAATGGAACCCTACGCGGCGGCCTGATCTCTTCTGGTCTGGTGATTAAGATTGGGATGAAACGATTATGCATACCTCTGCCTTGTCTTGTACGGCCGACCAGTCTGCTAACCATTCAGGCATTATGGAGTACATCCATGGATACCAGCCCGCAACATAATTGTTTACCGCAAACGCCATTGATAAGACAAACAAAACTACGATGACGATGCGGGCTGTTCTGGCTGACTGGAGCCATTTGATGCTGAATGGTTGTGTGATGGCCAACAATCGCTCCAAAGAGAACACTATCAGCGTCCTAAGTATTACAAATAAACACGGTTATTTCCGGCTGGTAACTCCTACACATACTTATATTGTATGGCTGTTTATATTAGGTTAGGAAACTGTTTTTTCACCAGTCACACAGATGCAGCAACGTCTCCTGTGCCCATATGGTATATGGTAGCACCATAATAAGGATCTTTTTATTTCTGGGGACGTAATGCGGAAGTAGAAGAGTAGCGCTCGTGTTCCAGGCATACAGCGGCATTCCCATCCATCTGCAAACATCATCAACAAGTATAGTTTGTTGAAAAGCAACTCTGCCTTAAAGCAATAAATGGAGATGAATAAATCGATGAATGAATGCGTAGCGTGCAAGATAATCGTAGTACGGATACATAGTAGCCTGTTTAAAAAGCCGTCTGACGTTCGTTTTTTTATTGATTATCGTTTACTCCGGACACTACATCGCACGGTCTTTTTGCTGTTTAATATTTATAGCTTATATCGCGAAAGTCAACAATAAACAAGGAAGAAACAACCGCGGCGGTGAAATTACATCCCGATTAGAGGAAGCCAAGATATTACCGGCCTGTTTCACTGGGATGGCCGTATATGCATTCAAAAGAGCCATCTCCCTCAAGGGAGCACATGATACATCGGCAGCTTTAATCGGAGCAAACCCCGAAGATGCCGCTTCTAATTACCATATAAGGGTAATCAGGCAGTGGTTACGGATAAATGTGCGTGCTTTCTAATTAGCCGGGAACGGGCAAACCCCGATAATTAACTGTCAGCAATTTTCAAAATCTCGTTCAAGGGCACTAAGACCGTTAAGATTTTCAAGGCCAGATTTAAATGAACAGGAAGCACAGGGAATTTCATAACAGTTTACCCTAGAGCTGGTGAAAGATTAAGAAAATTAAATTAAATTCAAAATAGTTCAACAGAAAAAACTTTTTCTACGTATATATGGTCCAACAGATTTTCGCCGAAAATTTCAGCATGTTTTTTGGAGCAATCGATTTCAGCAGTTTTGATTTCAGCATGTTCTGGGCACCATGGGTTTGACAAACTATGAATCGAAAATTGGTTAAACGTAATGTTTACATATAATACACTGCGTGGACAATCTCTCGATTTTGTAGCGGCAGGTACGGGATAAGAAAGAGGAATACTGGGATTTAAAATAATTTCGGATTTGTGTATATAAAAGGAATAATAATACGAGGGTTACTCGGAAAGTAATGATAATCAGTATCAGTTAATAATCATAAAATTATGCACTGATTTTTTAAAAACTGTAGCATTCATAACTAGATCATAGGGCAATGGCCGTGGCCATACCGCCTAAGGTTGGCGGCTAGCAAGGCTCTGAACATGGCTGGGTAGCGCTGATTTTTCACTGATCACTGAAAGCGTTGCCTTAATTACTGGCCAGTTTTCATGATATTATTTTGAAAAATTGATTTGCAGAGAGAAGTGTAGAATTTTTCATGCTGTATTGCCTGTTCTGTCGCCTTAATAAGGACCATTCTTTGCTGATGTTGCCAGTTGGTTCCAGCGAACTCCCACCGAGCACTCCGTTTTGACAACGGTGCTCAAATTTTGGAATATTTTTTGAGTTTCCACTTTCGAAAAGTAATCATAGTCAAAACCCTGATCGAGAAGGATCCTTTTCCGACCCCGAAGCAATAGCAGAGGGTCTAATCATTATGGAAGGAAAGGTGTCGAGAGTGTGCTGCAGCTGCTTACTGATAACGCAGAAGA
This sequence comes from Paramacrobiotus metropolitanus, assembly GCF_019649055.1. NCBI lineage: Eukaryota > Metazoa > Tardigrada > Eutardigrada > Parachela > Macrobiotidae > Paramacrobiotus > Paramacrobiotus metropolitanus. The sequence continues at coordinate 411,924 of NW_026570274.1, forward strand.
AAATGGTTTCTGGCACGGTATCATCCGTGTGGTGCAATATCGCGAAAATCCACAGATAAGCACCCCGTCCCTGATTTATTTTTTTTCTCGGCCTGGAGTAAAATTATCGTTCCACATTATTTTTCTTAGTTTACCTTAGTCCTTTATCTGTTCCAAATATTTCCTGGCTTGAAAAAATTGTTGCGGGGCAAAAAGTTTGAAATTATGAATAACTGGAAGAAAATATCAGTACACCGATCTCTAAGATACCGCCTAATTTCTTTTCGAAAACGTTTGATGAGTGGCTGTTTAGCTGTTTGCGTTGTATAGAGATTAAGGGACATTGTTTTGAGAAAATACGAGGAAAGCGCTGATGCAATAAAAAATCGTGCGATAGTTATCATTACTTTCCGAGTAACCCTTGTAGTAGGGGAAAGAATTTTGTGAGTGTATGAAGGACATGAGAGGTTGTGGGTGTTTCTTTACTACAGTTGAGACCTTGAAAATTGCGCGTTTAATCTGTAACCTTCCATAGGTTTACACAGTCATTTTGGTGGTAGTAATTTGTGTAGTAGTAATTTGTGTAGTTAAGAAAGTTGATTGCTTAATGGAGCGAACTATTATGTTTTGCACTGATAGTCTTGGATGTGTAGTAACAGGTAGTTTGTATATGGGATGTAGGCTGGGACGCACATTAAAAGGTTGTTCGAGAGAATGTTTGGTTTAATTGGTTTGTTGACTGGATTTTTTAGTTCGGTGGGTATATTAGAAGTTGAGGAACGTTGTGTTTGAGTTATTATGGATTTGACGAAGTATATGCAGTGAGGAGAATGTTTTTCTTGTTGGTTATTTTCTGGTGGCCGGTTTAGATTTTCGGAAGCGTACTGATTCAGGCTGTTGTGTTTTGTTTGGCTTTGGTCTTTTTAGGTTGAGTATAGTTTCGTAAGTTTGCTTTCATAGATAGTTTCTTTTAAGTATTGTTTTTTTTTAATAAAATAATGGAAACTGGTTGTGATCGCAAGAAATACACGCGTGAGTATGAGCGTGATTATAGAAAAAAAACCGCAAAACGGAAACTGATGGTAATTGTAGCAAGGAAGATAATGAAGTAGTGATGATGTTAGACATGAAAATGTGGAGTTAAAAACAAAAATGTAAACTTAACAGGCTCAACAAAACACAACAATTCAGGACAAAATCGTAAAGTAGTGCTTAAGAAAAGATCCGGACAACCATGACACATTACCATACTCCGCAAATGTCGTTTAGCATGTTCCCTTTACAAAAATTGTCCAATAATTGTCCAAAAATTCTCCAATAATTTTTTCCAAACATACCAGAAAACACACCACCTGTAGTATTCCGATTACATTTTTGTTTTTTAACTTTTACATTCTCATATCTAACATCATCACCACTTCCACATTATCCTCCCTGCTACAATTACCATCAGTTTCGATTTTGCATTTCTTTCTATAATCACGCATATACTCACGCATGTATTTCGTACAATCACAACCACCTTCCATTATTTTATTAAAAAAAGAATTCTTAAACGAAAATAATGTATGAAAGAAAACTTACTAAACCATACTCAACCTAAAAAGACTTACCAAAGCCAAACAAAAGACAGCAACCTGAATCAGTAAGTATCCACAAATCCACACCGGCCACCAAAAACTAACCAACAAGAAAAACATTTTGCTCACATATACTTCGTCCACTCCATAATAACTCAAACACAAGATTCCTCAACTTCTTATATACCCACCGAACTCAAAAAATCCAGTCAATAAACCAATTAAACTATACATTTTCTCGAACAACCTTTTAATGTACCTACCAACCTACTTCCCATATACAACCCACCTGTTCCTACACATCCAAGACTATCAGAGCAAAACATAATAGTCTGCTCCATTAAGCAATCAACTTTCTCGAAATTTCTTGAATTTTTCACAATAATCCATCACTATCCACAACCCGCAACACACTCCACTTCCTGTAACACTTCATTAAACACTCAAATACGAACAACCAGAAAGTCGAATATATTTATACCCTACTATAGTAAAAATCCCTTTATCCTCACCCAAATTCAATGTAGACCCTTTTTTCGCTACACTGGATTAGTACACCCTTTCTTCATTATCACTTTTCGTCAAACATATCACCTTTAATATAATTTACTATATTATTAAATTCTCTATTCAGCACTTTATATTCCTACCCCTTATAATCTCCACACACAATATGCTTCTGCATTGTGCTCCTACATATGTAGGAGCACATATATATAGGAGCACATTGCAATGTGCTCCTACATATGTAGGAGCACATTGCAGGAGCATATCGGATTACGTTTGTTTGGGTGCTACAATTCCGTTTTTTCTCCTCCAAGAACCGATGAAACCGATGCAATGTGCTCCTGCATAATGTACGAGCACATTGCAAGGTGCTCCTACATAATGTAGGAGCACATAATGTGACCTAAAAAAGATGCCGAGCTAACAACGCCATCTACAAGTTTCACGCATCGTTACTCGACGCATGTCACATGACTCATGCCACATGACTGTTAGGCCCCACCGCTTCCTTCAACCGGCCGGACCCTTCCGTACTCTACGGGCGCCAAAAATTACTTTTGTTTACACACGGATATCGAAGACCAAAAACCGAAACTACAGTTTCATATATGCTACGACTGATTCTAGTCGTATACCGCATATAAGAACCTGTCACGGTTCAATGAACCTGCCGCAAAATCTTCTTGTCTCAAAGCATCAGGAAAAGCTTGTGGACTCATGAACGATAAACTGACTCTACAGATTACAGTACAGCGTGCATACGGCCATCGATCGCTTGCACAGATAACTGTCGGCATGCGTACCAACATTTTCTGTACACATGCAACAACGCACAAATAGATCATTTAAAAAGCTCTTTATTATTGAAGCAATTACTTCTATTATATGGGAAATATATTTTATATATTAGTTTTTAGTGACATACATACAGTATGACAATATCGGCAAGGGCCACCGCGGTCATATAGCAGTTCGTGGACGCCTTGCGCTTCTCACAGATCAGTACAATGAGATTGAGCGTGTTTCCGATGGTGCAGGACGCTAACAGCAGCGGATATAAAACAATATACAGCATATTAGCGTCGTCGCGTTGCTGTTTGGTATAATTCCCTGACCACGGGGCAGTCTGGCGCCACGCCTCGGGGTCATTAACCGGCATCTGGCTGGCCGAACTATTCAGTAAGGTTGCACCAAATCCGGCTGATACGTTCTGCTGCCATACGGGATGGGGCATGTTAGTCCAGTGCGACAATCCCGCGGTGAGGTTGGCAAGGAATTCCCCGGCGGTACCGTTATTAATAGTAAATGCCATGATTTACGTCTGATTGCGACGATAGGACTGATTACTTGGGGAATGTTGTCGGGATTCCCGTGTGAAGAAGACCCTTCCAGAGTGTCAATCACCTAACGCAGATGCCGGGTTATTAATTTTTATAAAGCGTACAGACAAAAGGACATCACGCTGCTACTGTATATATGCAGACTAAAAAGCGGTTTGGCGTGATGTGTAAAACGCTGCATCAATCAGCCCGGCACTGCGTGGCCGTAGTATACATAAAATGTGTGAATAGTCGGCACTTACCCGCAGCGATAAATGGTCGCTAATGAGCGTGCTGCATTTCCATATTCCAGTTTTATCAATTTTCATGAACGATTATCCTCTTAATTGTATCCACCGGCTAGGGTAAATCCCCGCAAAATGACACCGCAGTGCTTACTTAATAACGATGCTGCAGAACCAGCATATATAAGAGTGAAACCAAGCCATTCATTTGAAATTTATTAAAAAAATTATAAACTTTCTACGTATGAAAAAACGTTTCTGCACCTTTACAGGCGTTTAAGATGGGTACTTATAATCGTTAACCAAGTGCCTAAATACACAATAATACGCTCAGCTTGCAGAGGGATGATTAAGCAATACAAAGAGACATTCAGTGAGTTCTGCCGGTTTCTTGATCGTGAGTCCGTGACGTATGTAGGCGGAAGTGGCGGTTAGGCCTGGATCGATCAGAGGCGGAGTCCAGCCGTGGTCATGCCAGAACTGTGCTATTGTGCCGATATTCAAAGGAGCCCCCATGAAAGTGATGCGGAAAAACTATGCTGATTTGGTCGTGTTTCCGTATATTTCCAATTAAACTTTGCGCAAATTCGAGTGTTGCTATTATGTAGTTAGTTGGTCGTCTCTAAATCGCATCCCAGGTATGCGCTCAGATACGGACGTTTCATCGCTTGCGCACATTTTAACAGCACTTTGCAGAACGTCCAATTTTCCAACGGCGCTGGCGCGAAATCCGATCGACTTCGACCATTGAATTTCTAGCCAACTAAGCTTTTAATTGAAGGAGAAAAATATAATAGCATAAATTTTTTAAAAGTCGTTAGTTTCAGAAATCGTGCAGAATAAACGAATCCAGAATGCGCACGTTCGCATTCTGACCGCATCACTTTCGTGTGGGGAGTATAGTCGTTCGATCATTATTGCGCCGGTCAGCGTAGGATGAATTGTGGTTTTTATGCAAGTAACACATAAAAAATACTCTACGTACCTTTGTCTGTGCTACAACTAGTAACTGCTCTGCGGGATGGCGATATTGATGCGGTCCTGTGCTGTCGGTTCATAATTAGTGCACACATTTGAAGGTTATGATATTTCGTGGGATGATCGATATTTATTGTCTGCGTCTCAAACAACCCACTCTAAATTTCTCAGCATAACCGGAAATATCCCTAAACAATACAATATACACAAGTACAATAGCGTCAACTGCCGGAATAATAAACACCAACATCATGCACCGGTGCTCTTACGCTGTCTTTATTCTCCGGTGGAGACGTTGGCTTATTAGGCACCACTTGCTCGCACTGCCGGAAATAAAAATATTGAAAGAGCGAAATATGCTGGTTTTATTTCTAAGGCAGGCGGTAACGACAAGGAAGCAGATAAAAATTAAAACATTTGTGCATAAATATTAATTTATTCCTTTTCATTTTCCTACAGAAGAAGTATAATACCTACTGTAGTAAAAATAACAGAAGTATACGTGGGTGGACTAACATTATTTTTACAGAACAGTTTCTGGATCGAGTAGACAAAACTCAAGCCGCACTTCGCACTTATTACTCCGTTTAAATTAAGACCTGTCGGATGTGCAAAATATCAGATGACCTACGGTAAAAATTTTTTGTTCCACTAGGAACGTGCTGAGTAGTCTTTGCTAAAACTAAATCCGTTAGTTTGGGGGATGTCGACACGATATGCAGAGATTCCATGTGCATTGTACAGTACCTTGTGATCCCTACATTTATGCAACTGCGAGGTATACGGTTGCAGCTGCTGAACAGACATTTGTGGATAAGAGGCGGAAGCACAGCATAATATCTCTAACCACTGTTAATTTGTGCTGTTTGCAAGTGAAGCTTTCGAAACATCGGGTGAAGTGGCGCTAACTTTGTTACAGTGGCCGAAAAATGTTCTATATACAAAACCGGATCCATTCTTTTTTGTTTTTCTTTCAACCTTTGGCCTTGAAATGATACAATTTATCCAACAAAGCTCCAATCCAACAGCTTTTTTTAGGACATTGTACTTGTACACTGTGCAGTACTTGTTTTTGAGCGACACTTTTATGCTTTTGAGCGTTTTTGAGTGCTACTAAAGAAAAAAGCTATATACATACGGGGTATCATGGTTTTGATCATTTCTACGTGATCGGCAGTTCGATTCTCAGATGCTTCCATTTTACTTTTCGCACCACCCGCCATACTGTATATCAAAACCGGTCTGTGTTACTGTATTCTAATTAAATAAATTATTAATTTTGGTACTACAGATACAGTACATAGGTTTTGGCCTTTCAAGATAGATGTCCACCGATATCGTCAGCATACAAAGTGTGGAGCAGCCCAGTACGTGAAAACATCTTAGGTAACTGGTAACCTTATTTGCTGCAAAGTGTCTACGCATAAATGATTAACCAACAAGAAAAAAGAATTGCTTGAAGACAAAACTGCGCACGGTCGAAGTATCTTTTGAAAGCTCGTGCGCCAGAATAAACAGCTATAAAGTGTTAGTATAATTGCCGATGACACGATAACAGCACGTGAAACTAATGGATGGTGTTTCTGCATATCTATATTATTAAGGGGAACTGTCAGACTATCCCTCTGCGTCAACCGGGGGGGACATACTTTACACAAAACGGAAAGATGCCGAATAATCCGTCTCATCGACATATTATTAATTATGTACGAGCGTCTAATATCCATTGCGTCTGCGTATGCCTTTGCGTGCGCGCAAAGTCTGCAAGCTGTTAACATTTATTCGATCCAGGAAATAATCGGCCTCACAAAATCAGCAAATCAATAGGCGAAAAATGTCCAAAATACGTAAAATCGAACTGCAGCAGCGGTGCAGATTCTGGATGCTTAAAACTGCCTTGATACTCTGTAAAAGTTAAATGGGAAATCAAAAGTTGTGGGACAAACGTCAGTAAAGATGAAGAATGCCCGGTCAAGGAGAGTTATCTCCACCGCGGCTGCAAAATAATCATATGTTATCAACCCTTGCATTTTTGCAAAGGTGTATCGTGATAGCAGATTCCATGTCAAGATTTAGACTGCTTGGAGTTGTGGACAAGCGGCGTGCTGTTGATATTTTCGAGTAGAGGCATTTCGGGCAACGTACTTGCGAAACACTGAAAGAAAAGCCATATCGTTACACTGCGAGTGAAACCGACGTTACTCTGGATGGAAATTAAGGTCATGCCGCGCCATCTTTTACTCATTGGACGTTGAAACGCAAAAACAGCAGCCGAAAGTTTTATTTCACCAGTGGGCAAGGGTGGCATAGTCCCAAGTACCAAATAAACCAATATGTCGTTGGTATTCTTACTACGTCATTCTTACATTTGCACCCCTTATTGATCTTTGACTTATAACTATAACGTATACAAACCTATTAAATCTCAGTGTAATTTACATTAAACCTTGATACTTCACCTTTGTGCATTCAGATGGCGGGCACTGAAGAAGCACTACAGACTACAGTGACTACACAATGTGCCTCTTTTGCTGCTGCATGAAGCATTGGCTGCGTGTCACCGTTTGGGGCTCAGGTTCGAAGCGAATCTCGCTATGGTACGGTTGCTCAACCGCACGAGGTGGCTGTATGCAGTGGCCACGCCTACAGATACGGTACGCGAAGCCACCGCCGCGAGGTTGGATTGATGTATCGTAGCTAGATTTGCTTCGAATCCGAAACCCACCCTAATACTTAACTAGACCGATTCGCGACGTTATGTTATCCGGTTCAGCCATCGAGGGCAGGTCTTTCGGTATACACAAATATGTATCTTAGCTCTCCTCGCTGAGAATTAATACTGAAGTGCTGCCGGTAGTGCGTAGTGGGTTCCACTTGCATCCGTATCACATGCAAGGATCTACGGTTCGTCGGTAATTACCTAGGTCTAAGTTAATCAGATTCTCCCTAGCGTATGATTTCCACATAGTTGTACTGTAATTCCAACACAGAAGGGCACGAGCAAGGGCAGGAATAAGGAGAATGAAATCTATCTTTTTTCATGCGCAGGCAGCGTGGACAGGGCTATCGATATCACACCCAGAAGCGCCAAAAGATTTCAAAATATACAAAACTGCTTTGGCTCAATTTTAATTGTACAGGCGGTTGCCTCTGCAACTATTATAGCTTAATTTCAGTGATTGTCAACTGCAGCCAGAAGATTTTGTCGGCAGTATCCCTGGGAGAGCTTTGAAAAGTATCTTCCTCAAAAGCTAGTCTGTACTTTCTCCTACCCTCGGTATGCCTTCCTCAAGTTCCGCTTTAAAAAATAAGACACTTTATTAATTAAATGCTTTGCAATACTTGTACTCTCAATACTGCAAAATGACCATCCTGACTCACGTCAGCAGAATAGAATCCGAACTATTTGTGGAAGTTACGCTAATATTACCAACCAACATGATCCGATCATGATCGCGATTTATTTGGGATGGAGACTGAATCTGACTGAAAGATCACATTTCCAGTTTAATTGCTTCCCGACCTATATTGCGGCCGCTCCCTGTTGTAATTGCGCAACTACTGCAGCACATGACGACAACTAAATTAAGGTCAAAATGCTGTGCTAGGATAAGGAATTCGCCGGTACAATATTATGTACTTGTACTGTTATACATAGAATGTTTATATACCAGCTGAGCACGGATGAATATTGGCTTACGACGATTTTAAAAACTTATTATTTTCTTTGCAGTATATTGTTTAGCATGTAATTAGTTTCTCGAAAAGTCAGAATGGCAAAGCCAGACAACTGCTCAGGATGGTTGTCCGCGACGAGCGTACTGCGTTGTTGACCTTTAACCCTGGAGCTTGTTTTGTTTTTTTCTCGCGTGCTAGGTTTCTGTTCATTCTACTCAAAATTACCAAATTATTAAGCTATTGTCTGTTGATCGAAAACTTAATTTTAAAGTTAACAGTGAAAATGTAGCAAAAAAATGTAACCAAAGAATTGGCTACATTAATCATGTTTTTCGATACACGGACTACGGGGCTCGCATTCGGCTTTTCGAATCACTCGTCCTCTCAGTTCTCGATTACTGCTGCTCCCTAACGCATCCGGTGCTGAAACAGTCAAGAAAAATAATCGAACGTTGTCAAAGAAGATTTACCAAAACCCTACGCTTAGGCAACGGTGTCCTGAATTACAACAAACGGCTAAAAGAGCTAAAATGGGACGATCTAAGCATACGTCGTTTGAAAAAAGCCTTGTTGTTTATTTACAAATTGGTGTTCCAAGTAATTCCGTTGGGTGACCAAATCGTATCACCGCTCACGCTCTCGGCTGCTGTGCTTGAGTCTGTTGCAGGTAACACCAGAACATCTGACCGTCTCCTGAAGCATCCATGTCCTATCAAACCGGCTCCAACAACCATTTGTGGTAGAACAGTTCCAGTCACCCATGAATCATATCTCAACAGACTCGTGTCCGTCTGGAATGACCTTCCGCTACAATCCATTGCGTATGTAACGCTGGCCACCTTTACCGAAGCCCTGAATACCGTGAAACTGAACAATTTGCCATCAGTAAAGATCTTGAAAGAAAGTGTTAAAAAGTGAAAACTCTTGTTTAAATGTTTTTTTACTCGAATATTTATTGTTTGTGAAGTTACTTAATGTTTGGTGTTAACTTCTCTTTCTTTCCTGCAATTATTTCACGGTTGCGATATAGTTGACAACGATAGTACAAGGCGATTACGTGCGTAAGTGTCGGTGCTTTCCTTTTCCCCACGGTTTTCTTTTGAAAATTTTGAGAAACTTAATAATTACTTTGTACATTTCGTGGGTTTCGGTTTTACGCATCGACCCCAGCGCGATCGTCTCCTCCCTTTTCCACATTGGTAAAACGACTTTTCGCAACCGCAGTAAAAGTACTCACTTCCTTTCTGCCTATTCATGTGCTAATGGCCAACGCGTGTTACTTTGCTTGTTTTGTTTCCTGCTTGTTTTAAAAGACCTTCATGTTTTCATGTTTATATTTCTGGATATTGTTTCTACACTCTGTTTTCTTTCTGCTGTCTGAAGCCTAGAGGGGGCAATCGCCTCGTTGCAAGGACAATAAACTTCACTTCACTTCACTCTAGCAGATGCAGCGGCCGAAATGATTTGTTAACTCAGTCCATGAACAGAAGAAACGCAGAGGCCGAAGCTTTTCTTATTGTTTGAGTGTAGTACTTTGTATATAATGTGCCCGTGGTAACCGGCCAGCCATGTTAGCTCTATGGCATCCATGGTAACAAGCCTTTCAGTGACCACTGGCCTTAATCATTTGATGATAGCAAGACAAGACTGGCCTTAGATCACCCGCAAGACTGAGAGGTTTTCAAAACATTTTAAAGTACGCAAATTGGATGAGTAGAAGCGGAGATTACCGCGGTCTAACAGGAGAGGCCAAACACCTGCAAGAGATGTTTAGTATTCATATAACCAGTTTACGGGATCTACATCCGTACACAAACTTTTGCGGCGCAAATTTGTTACGAAATGCACACTTCGCAACGGTTGATCGCATTGGTCCCAGCCGCTAAGAAAACTACGAAATTTAAGAAAGAGAAAATCTTAGAAAACTTGAGAAACCCTAAGAAAGCCTAAGAAACCTAAGAAAACTAAGAAACCCAAGAAATCTAAGAAACCTAAGAAACCTAAGAAACCTTAGAATACCTAAGAAAACCTAAGAAACCTGAGAATACCAAAGAAACCTAAGAAACCCAAGAAACCTTAGAAGCCTAAGAAACCTGAGAAACCTAAGAAAACCTAAAAAACCTAAGAAAAACCTAAGAACCTAAGAAATTTAAGAAATCTAAGAAATCTAAGAAATCTAAGAAATCTAAGAAATCTAAGAAATCTAAGAAATCTAAGAAATCTAAGAAATCTAAGAAATCTAAGAAATCTAAGAAATCTAAGAAATCTAAGAAATCTAAGAAATCTAAGAAATCTAAGAAACCTAAGAAATTTAAGAGTCCGAAGAAATCTATGAAAGCTTAGTAAACAGAACCTTAAAAGGATTAGGTAATTTTAAACGCCAGGTTCTTTATTATGTTATTATGTTGCGCTTCTACAATTTTTTGTGAATTGTTAGCGAAGCGAAGCTGAAAGGCGCTGTCTGTCTTTGTCGTTCCGCATTAGCCCATGTATGTCTATGGAGGCCCATAGCAACAAGCCGTTTTTTGGGGGTTGCCTTGCTCTCTTGAGGCGCAAAATATTCGCAGTGCCCCTATGTCACTCGCGACGTTGCGACGATTCAGGTGCACTTTACCGCGTCAAAATCGCACCATCCGTTCGCCCGATCATCGCGAACATGTGCTAAGCATGTATAAGAGGTTACGGATGTAGATAATAAAACAGCGGTGCACGCGATGTACTTCGGCTGAATGATTCAGCATAACTATCACTGGTAAACTGGCAATTACTCGGGAGCTCATTGAACTATGTAATAACATCCTGAGAAACCTTTAATAAATAAAGCTAATATAAATCCTCATATTACAGCCAAACTGTCATAGACATTTCGTGCACGACTGCAGTAGTTTCTGCCTGTGTAACACTCCGCTAGACGCATAGCGCACGATATACAAATGAGTTTTGCAAACGGTACAAACTTTTCTACTAGGACCGTCCAGCTGGAACCATATTTTGTGGCAAAAACATGGGATTCTCTACAGTACATAAGCATCTTTTTGTCCCTTTCCGCCATCGCAACCAATTCCTTTCTCCTCCATCTATACCGAATCTGTCCCATTTTATTCACGCCCTTTGGCATATACATCTTTACATTGTCCATAGCCAATACCATCCAAGCGACGATGCAAAACCCCTTGTTCCTCGCTATTAAGGACCTCATTCCCTTAAGATACGCTGGTCCTTTCTGCTGCTTGAACAATGCTCTACGTCTGTCATCTGCTACGTGTTTACCAGCTTTGCATCTGTTGATTTGCCTGAACCGCGTGTGGGCCATCGCATATCCGTTGTCGTACAAAGCCCGTCACGGCCATTCGCAGGCGGTTGGTGTCTGCATATCAGCCATTGTGGCGGTTAATAATTAATCTATTTTTTTCCCGCCGCGGCACCAGCATTCCAAACAATGACGAGCAAGGCCTTTCAAAGACGCAACGAGCCTTTCAAATGAATCAACTTTTTTTTACTGGGTTCTACAATTGCCCCCGGATGATTAATTTCCTTCATCCGTGTATTATGGGTGGCTACGGGACCTAGTCCGAAGGATTTCTTCGGAATCCTTTCGGAGGCTGTCGTGGCAGCTTGTCCCGTAGTTATCAGGCCCCCACCGTCCAGTACTACGTAAGTTCCTTTCTCCTGGGTTTTGCACTCCCTATTCTGCCTTGAGTTTTTCATCCATAGCCGCGATGACGTGGACCTGCCCCGACTGTCAGCTTATCTGCAAGCGCCAGGGCAGCCATCTAGGCAGTGGTAATTGCCTGGAGCGCCAAGCGCAGAGACTCGGGCACGCTGTTGGTCCTCCACAAGCCCCAAACCAAGCGCACCGTTCCCCTCTCAGTACAGCCGGGATGCTTGCCTCGCCTTTCGTCCCCGCTAAGAGGAAAATTATGCGGCGTATACCGAAAGCAGCACGCGCCTCCGTAGCCATAGCCCTGACAAAGTTGATGCGGAGCGCCGTATCTGCCAATGATTCCTCTACATGGCTGAAGCTGCTATCGGCCCCCTCAGCGATACTCTCCCTTCCAGGTGCCAATAAAAAGTCACGGAAAACCTCGATCACCACCCACATCCGTGACCGGATCGCCAAATTTGAGAACGGGGAGCTCGACGGCGAAGAATCCGATGCGCGTGGGAAGCCTCGGCACGCTACTCCTGATGAAGAGATTGCCCGACGCGTGGGTATTCAAATCGATGACTTTAACGTCACCGGAGCGGTACGCACTTTGCTTTCGTCGGACTCTGTAGCTGAAACAACTGCAGCTGTGATAGAGGCCATGAAGCTTAAACACCCAGCAGCTCCGTTACCTACGCCCCGACCGATCCCCCAGCCTTATCATTTGTCCCGCTTACTCCTGCAGAGGTTTTGTCTGTTCTAGAGGCGATGCCACGCGGCAGCGCTGGAGGCCTAGATTACCTGCGCCCACAACATTTGCTGGACCTTATCGGTGCAAGAATGGATGACGCCGCGTCCGATCTGTGTGATACCCTGACGGACCTGCTCAATGTCATCCTTGCGGGCAAAGTACCACAGGACATTGTACCACTGCTCTGTGGCGCTCGGCTCGTTGCCCTACGAAAAAAAGACGGAGGCCTGCGCCCAATCGCCGTCGGAAGTTAGAAGCTGACACCGACGAACTTCAACCGGAAGCTTTCCGCCACGTCCAGAAAGCATGGGACACTCTCACAACCCTGCAGACGTTTTCAAGACTTACCGCACTACGGACATCCCAGGAGGAAGTTGCCCATCTAAAGGCGGTATCAGTCCCGGAAGCAGGCGTGTGGATCCATGCATTGCCGGCAGCCTGCCTCGGTAATCTGTTAGATGACAACGCTTTTCGCATAAGTGTCGCGCTGCGTCTGGGAGCACCGATCGTCACTCCACACGTATGCGTTTGTGGTGGGCTGGTCGACGAGTTCGGCCGGCACGGACTTCGTTGTAAGCGGTCTGCCGGAAGATTGCCACGACACGACGGAATCAGTGCGGAATTCACTCGGGGCCTGAAATCAGCTGGCTTTCCTTCGAGAATGGAACCAAAAGGTCTATCCCTGAAAGATAAGAAAAGGCCGGATGTGATCACCCTCATCCCGTGGAAGCGCGGAAAACCGCTGGCAGTGGATGTGACCTGCGTGGACACGCTGGCGGCCTCGTACATCGACCGCACTTCCGTGAACGCCGGCGCAGCAGCCGAACTTGCTGAAAGAAAGAAACTAGCGAAACACGCTTGGATGCAAACAAGATACGATTTCGTTGCTGCAGCCTTCGAAATTTACGGACCTTTTGGAGACGGTACTAAAAAGCTAGTAGAAACGGTTGGAAACGGTATAGCGACTTCAACTGGCCAAAAGCGGGCGAAAGAGTTTTTTAAACAGCGAATATCTATGCAAATACAGCGGGAAACGCGATTTGTGTAATGGGTACGATCCCCGATCAGGATAGCATAGAGGAAGTGTTTCTTTTGTAAACGCTGTTTTGTTTTGTTCTGGTGCATAGTTTGTACTCGTACCATGATACTTATTAAAGGTACTTATATGTTAATGCCATTGTCATCCCCGGCGTCGTTTTAGATGGTCTGTACTATCGCACACCGATTCTCAACCGGCATTGTGTGACAAACGTTTTAGCAATTCCTGTATGGGCGACTTTTATCAGTATCTTCTGCTACATCCTCCCCGAGATACTCATTTTTGCCTCGTATCCGTATTTTTTCATACGACGATTACAATTTCGCCGACGTATTAGAATCGCCGTGGTGGCTGTGTCAGTGGGCGATACAGACGCTTCCCCTTCTAAAGTTGGTGTGGAACGGGCTCAGCGCGCGCGCTCCAAAGCGTCGGCGCATTCTTTTCGGATTCTGACGCTGCTAACCGTTAGTGTGTTTGTATGCTGGACACCGAGTAACCTGTTCTTTGTAATGGCTGGATATCCCGGTGCGGATCTGCTGCTGAAGATCGGAAACGTAACCAAAACCGTGCTGACTATTGTGGATCCGGTGTTATTCATCATCGCCATGGCGGATGTTCGAGCAGCTTATCGAAGCGTTTTATCCCGTAGAGCTTTCAAGTCTTAAATGCTCTCACGCGGTATCCATTGTGTGGAGATGGTTTTGAGAGCTAATTGGAGGAATGGTTGATTTGAACCAAAAAGGCATTCGGAAAACACAATCGTGGATGCAAATCATGCATTTATATCTCCTATCCATGCAGAATAAGCAAATGCGTCAAGGTCACTTGAAACTCGAGCATTATGGGTTTGAAAAACGTTTACAAACGTATTGATCGAGTACTAGCCGTTTTTGTAATTGAAAACAGCACAAAGTAACCGTTTACGTATCTGGTATTTTTTCAGGCGATGCTTCTCGAAAAATACTGAGAAAGCTAATTATCCACTTTTTCACGACTCAATAAGAATTCGTACTTGACCTGAACGGTTTAGTTAGTAATCGTACACTAACTTATACTATGAGTACTTGTCACTTTTTGGAATTAATGTGGCTATGGTATGTATTTGTGGATATGTGACCTTTCCATATCTTTTCCGATGGTAATACGGTGAACAAAGATCCGTAAAAAAAGCTCGTGACTGTTTTCCATGCCATACAGAGGGTGATTTCGCAATATGCTTCCAGCACGGACACAAAGTTGCAGTAATTCTCTCCCTTGTTCTTTCCTTCAATTTTTGTCGCTTAAAAATACTTCAATAGGTGCTTTATAATTCATCATTAGTTGAATTCGAAAAAAGAAGTAAATGGCACTCAAAAGTGATTTTAAAGTGGAACGCCCAGTTTTCCAAACTGGAACAGATTTTTGACGAGGAAATCTTTTTTCCAGTTTCCTTATTTTCTGAAATTTGACACAGACCGTCGCAATCGGTGAGGCGCAGATGTAGCTTCTTTATTCGGACGGGAGATACAAAATTCCGTGCTGCCACTTTTAAATATCGTAATATCAAAAAATCAAAATTTGGTAAAAAACGGAAACGAATGATGTTTGTTTTCCGAAATTATTTACCGGGACAATAATGCAGCGCATATAATTCCTTCCAGTGTAAAAAGCACCGTAGATGTCTATACTAAAAAGTCGTTAAAAAACTTCTCAGGAAAAACAATCTAGAATTGGAACCCCCGGGAGGAACGCAAGGGGAACAGTCAAAATGGCTATCTTCCAGTTCACGAAGCTAACACGACGTACCAGAGCCTAGAATCTCACGAAGCCAGATGTTTTCTGAAGGCCACATGATGTGACAGTTCACTAAACCTGGCACCCATAAATTATGAATTGATGACGATTTTTTAGCTAATTTTTAATTGAAAGCATTGGAAAACGTTTTGCGAATTGTTACAGTGTTGCGCACAGACCCTTGTCGGTTTGCAAAATCCCACCGTATTCTAAATTGTTTTCTGTTTCTTAAAATTAATTTGTTATGATCGCTAAAGAAAGGGCTTTCAAACTTAACGGCTCTAAGAATAAAATATGCACGGAGAGGACGGCAATAAATTCATAAAGAAAGTGGAAGCATATTGCAAAATCACCCTCTGTACAAGTTTAAATAACCAGCTGCTATATCGTGTGCCCCATTGGGACGCAGCAAAAAGTATCTGGACTCGTTCTATTTGAGAGTACAGTGGTTGCGATAAATTCTCGGATATTTTTCCGATTCTTCCACTTTGAAAGGAAGATTCTGGCAACTGGTAACTTAATGCGCTTAAGGCTGATGGGATGGGATGCCGGTTGTTACTCGTTAATACCGTGCTCTGACTTGCAGTTACGGAATTGCAGCGGGATGCTGCTACTAATGCTTTCACTGCGCGATACTATAAATATTTGTTCAGAAAATAACGGTGCTTGGGAATTTCAGGAGGAAGAGTTTGTAACATGAAATAAGGCTGTGAACACAACAATGCAGATAGTTAACACCAATCGTAATTTGAAATAATCAGTTTGCATGATATATTCTTAATGCCTGGCTCATGAAATTAGAAAGAATCAGCGACTTGTACCGTAGAACAAAACAATTTTCTTATTACAGTTCCATTTTTTTTACAGCTGCGTTCAAGAATAACGTTTCTAGAGCTGACGTTAACATTGTGTTATACAGACTACAGAAGACTGTTTTGATTAAGCTCACGGGTAACTATACAAAAGAGAGAAACGTGAAAAAGGGGTTGTTTTACGGTACGTGCTGGATAGCGGTGCGGGATTGTGCAGTTCTAGCAAAAGCCCCGTGCTTGCAGCGTTACCTTACGACGCCCTTGGGTACATTGTTTAGTTAGGTTTTTCGATTGTCCCTTCTGCATTTTGCTCTGCAACCCCGTTCACAACCTTTCGTGGTGCGAACACATGCACCATCTACGCCCGTAGATGTGTGGCTGATATGGTGTCGTACGCATCCTGGGATGGAATCAAGGATGCCAGTCCGTTTGTGCAAGTTGCTGGTTACATCCAGTCGCAAACCATATTGGGCCGGCTTTTACTCATATCAGTTATCGCTGTAAAAGATTTCAAAACTGTCTGCACTGTCTTTGCAAAATCGTTCGATAACGAAAACAACGATACGATTTCGAAATGCCGGAGCGCCATTTTCTGGAAGTTCGTGCCGCTGGCGCTGCTGTGCTGTTGCCGGTTTTCCTGCGAGATCGGCATTTACTATTTTATTCCAAGTCCTATTTTCACGACTATTGCCATGATCCAGTTTAACGGTATATTAGCACAGACCGCTTACGCGATAATTCGGTTTCTGGGTGGAATATTAGTCTACAGTGTTGATAGGGTGTTTATGTTCTTCGCACATTTAATATTAATGAAAAGTTCTATTAAAAGACTGCGACTTTTGAATTACAGTCTATACATCATGAATACTTGCCGGCAAAATCTCAGAAAGAAATGCCTCGAGAGATAAATACAAATGTTATGTCATTCATATAATATTATCGTTTTTGCTAATGAAGTACACCGAAAGCGAGAGGAATTCTCAACCATTTCGCTTATACAAATTCACTGGAAGTGTTCTGGAACTGCTATTCACTCTCACGCGATTTTATGCAACATTTGGATTTGCATCAGTCAGAAGTGGTGAGCTTAATTTGGTTTCTGTTCACTGGATCGTCCGAGGAACGTGGAATATCTTGCTTATTCTTGTGGAATTCTTTACGGTTTTTGGTCTTGCCTCCAACATTTATTGTCAGGTGAGGACACCAAGTCACCGTCACCAAGTCGAGCTAGCGTCTTGCTAAACCTTTTTAATAGAATCCTTAACCCTCGCTACTTCGTGCACTCGCTCGACTTTGTCACAGTCGACCCTGAGTTTGTCGAAGCAGTGTCGGTATAACATGAAGCCTTACTAACTCAGTCAGAAGCATGTTTATTACAGTACCAAGTATTACAAAAGCATCGCAAACATTGTGATGGGCCGAAAATTTTCTGTATATTTATATTTGAATGATTTTAATATTTCACGTAATACATAATGTCGCAGCATAACGAGATCCTGGAAAATATCGATAAAGTTGGATACATTTGGACAAGGGATACGGCAGTGATTCCAAGTTTGGAGGTGGAACTGTGATTCCTAAATAAGTGAACATAAACATATCCTGAGAGTAATGATCACTTCAAGCCTAAACAGCCTTTTATTAGTGTTTATGACAGAATAGTAGTTTCATGTGTCTTCTAGCCAAACCAAGACGAAGCGACTAGAGAAAATATGGTGGATGTCATGCAAATGCTAGCAAAATCTAGTCGTTCACATGGATTTTCCATTGGAGGACTGCTAACCATCAACAAACATGTGATTTTGCTGGTAACCAAGGCTTTAGCACTTTAGATCTAAAAATGATGAGCACCTACAAAGTACTATTTAGACCGCAAGCTATTACCTCGTATTTCCAAATTACCCGTAGAAGTACTTAATTTGTGTTGCAGCTCTTAGTACGTGTTTCGGGTTATTTGACCTTTGCGCCGACCGAACCGACCACATGCATGAGCACAATGCTTTTGCTCGTGACATGCCACATCTGGATATCTCCGACTGTCACCCAGGAAATGCACTGTATTTGAATTTGTCGTCCACTGCTCACAAATTCTAAAAGATTTAGTTGTTCTAAAAAAGACTGTAGTAGTTTTGAAAGTAATTTTTAGTCACTGTATACTGGCGCACGCTTGCTCGTATTATAATCCGAACTTTCCCAACTTACTAATGGCAAGACCAAATACGAAAGGCGTTGTAACACCTTTTATGTTAGTTTCTATTGCAAGAGCATTCCAACAAAGGGCACGGCGACGAGAAACTATAACTTCCCCGTGGTGGTTGGACAGCTGACGGGCAGGGAACGGGCAGTTGACAGATGACACTGGAAGAGAATATTGCGGATTCACGGTACTACAAGAGCAGTGTCCGTATAAGGTCAGCCGCTGCTTGATCTTCACAATACAAACCAGGGAAACGGATTATCTTACCATAAACTGCAATGACTTCATCGTTATTTACGGAGGTTAGCGAGACTGGGGGCTGCTTCGTATACCGTCGATTTGGCCCGCCACTCTTCTGAAAAGATGTTTTTCGTGTCTGCATAGCTTTCTAATGGCAACGGGAAATGCGAGTTTGCGATGAATTGGTTAGCTGTTTTATTCTCGTCGTAGAACTTAATTTATTTATGAACGAAACATTTTCTTTTCTTAACTGTTTTACAGAATTTATTCACAATATATACATATGTTTATGTCTAGACGAGCTTTGCTGAGTAAATACCCTCATGATCAAATTAAAAGTTTCTGCTTGACTTCTGCATTACACCTTTCAATGAGGGCTGATTCATTAACTGATTCATTATGGTAAAACTGGTACACATGCACTACTCTCACACTTATAACTGCATCATATACTCAAAACGATTGTTTGCACCGTGTCGGGTAGCTCAGCTTAGCGGTAGATAGCGGGAATAACTAGCAAAGCAAGCAGACGATTTCGGGCAGCAGCCGATACGAGGGCGATGGCAGGCTTTCCATAGGTCAGCTTGACTGGTCAAGGTGTTGGAAGCCGATTAGACCACGACACTGAGTGACGTGACCTTCGGCTTAAGATCAGTAAAGCTGACGGTAGCATCCGACAGCACCCACTTATCCTCCGGACGCGGATACAATACAATATGCATGCAATATGGATACGGAAACGTACAGTCGGTGATGATATTTCCGGGAAAGCGATCTGGAATGGCTGGTCACACGCGCTTGAATTGTATGCTATAAAATAAAATCTGATGGAGCCTGACCAGTTGCAATAAATACGGTGACTGCAAAAACAAGTGCGATAGAATACGTACAGATGCGATAATCCATTAATTTTTTCAACACAGCTTTAAGACAAGGGATCATCCTCGGTTGTATGAAATGTCTCTACCGACAGCTGAGAAAGGCCATCTGGAGCAGTCTCCGATTCCGGAGGTGCTGGCACTGGGCGCGCCAATCTCCCGTAAGACAGCGCGATGACCGGCGGCCCCGATCCGTTGTTCCTCTCTGCGCCCAGCATCCGCTGCCAAGAAATGAAAAACTGGCACGTTATCCAGTTCCATCCTACCAGTACATATCGCCAAATATTCGAAAGCAGCAGCTTTAAACAATTCCAGATACGAAGGGAGTTGGTTCTAATCCATTTCCATGCACACAGCAAGCGCCCATTATTTTCCGGCGCCGAACCGCTTATTTGGAGGCGAATTTTGTACCTTTGATATGTGAGGTACACTTGGACCACAGCGGCAACAACAGCGATGCTTTTACAAAGTCTGTCGAAAGCTAATTTTCCAAGAGATTTGCTCCAGCCGTTATCAGGGCAATCAGAGTCGAAATTAAGGGTTGGGGTATCAGGGCCAGGATCGCGTGCTACACTTTCCGTTCGATCTACGGAAAATGCAATTACAACAGCAACAATGCAAGAAACCCAACCAAGTTCCATTTTTGTCGTGAAAGAATAGACTTGCAACTATTTAAGAACGAAGGCTCGTAACGGTTAAAGAGTAGAGGCTACATCCGCAGTGCAATGAGCAGAGCAGCGGTTATAGTCTCTCCCGACAATTGGCAGCAGAAGGATGAATCATTTTGGTGCAAGTACACGCAAAAACGGAAGCGGACGCGCACCATAATTATTGATCGGAAACGCCGCATCCAAGATGAGTACAACTGCCGCTACCCCGAATGATCTATTAATCGGTAATTGATCCGTTGTCCATGTTTAAGCTTTCTTCGACTTCGTTCTGGAGGCCTGTACCAGGTAAACGTACCGATACCAGGTAGACATAGATCAATTTTTCGGTGATTTAATTGGTCATAATATCGACGCCGGCATAGGTGTTACCTGACTGAACAGCGATTACAGGCTAAGACATATTGTATTTCAACCACTGATCGAGGGTAGAAAACATGGAAGAGGTTTGCCATACTGTGTTGGTCATGCGGTTAACACAGTATGGTAAATCTTCACGCACACTGAAACAAAAATTTTAATTTAATCAATTTGAAGACTCAACGGCGAGTCAAATTAATTTTAATATCGGAATACTACGGTAGTTGTGAAAAGTGTAGAGTTGGTGAATTTCACAAGGTTGCAACTTGTCGCTGCTCAGCTTGAAAGTACATGATGTTAAGCGGAGAATGCACTCGTACATGCCGGGTTTTCTAATACATACAATGTACAATAAAGGGTTTCTTCTATTTTGCTAAATGTTCGCTGCAGCGCAGGTGTTGTCTACCGGTAAATGCGCGAGTTGCTTGACTGTCGGATATGTAATTTGCACCGTAGTAAATGCAATCGCTATAAAATAAATATCGCTGTTGTGGTACTCGTATCAATGTTTGAATGTTATTTACCTAAGAATAAAATTTTACCAAAAAAATCGTTTCAAACAATTTTATGGAAGTATCAGTTTTCCTGTGTGCTGTAAAACTTGTTGTTTGCGTTCTATTTTTTGTATTTACCGCTCTGTGACAATAAAGATTGTATTTTAAAGAATTTGCAACGTACTGCAGTTCATGTCAAAATTGTAAATAATACGAACAGTAAATAGTATTTTACTAGTAAGTGCTCACTGCTCAGCAAGTAAAAAGAAAGTAAGGCTACGATGGAAAAGTAAAAAGTAAATATAAATACTTACGAAAGGTTACGAAAACCAGGTAGTAAAATCAACGGCAGGACGAAAAGTAAAAGGTAAATAAGCCGCTTAAACGGTAGTCAATACAGCACTGCTGGCGAGGCAATACAGTATAAAATTACAGGCACACCTGATTACACAATTCTGGACTTATAGACACAAAATATTATGGACAGCTTGCGGGATCGCGCCACAAGTCGAAATCGGAAATACCAACTTTGAACGTTTTGTTGGCTTCCTTGCAGAGAAACAAACCCTATTGGGGCATTCGGTTTTTCTACCGTTTTTCGTTTGTGAAAAACCTTTCCATGTCAGAGCGTATATGACTCGTTATGCGCAGCATAAGCCATGCATTGCTTACTGGCTTGGGTTGCTTTAATAATTTTTAGTGTAATATCACTGACCTTTCTGGCATTTGATGTTGGTGACATTGTGTCATTTGCGACTGAAGGATTTGACGGCGCCAATCCCTTTGTGCAAATTATAGCATATCTTCAAACCCAGATCCTGCTTGTTCGCTTTTACGTTGTTTCTGTAATTGTCATCTTTCGTTTCGAGTTTGTCCTTGCTGACTGCATCAAAAGCGAGCCTGCGTCCACTATCTCAACAAGTAAAAAAGCAGTCATTCTACAGTTTTTACCCTTAGGAATTTTGTGTATCGGGCGATTTATGTCTGAACTTGCAATATGGTCTCACATCCATGAACCAAGCGAAACAATAGCAAATATTGCATTTAATGGCGATTTTGTTCGGATAATTTACGCTGCTACTCGCTTTGTCTATAGTGTTTTGCTGTATACAATTGAGGGAATCTTTGCTTTTTGCGCAAGATTGACAATAAACAAAGGTCAGCAGCTTGCATCCAATACTCAACTAATTCGTGTCCATTCCGGCGTTTTTCGATTTCAGAACGCCGGAAACTTTGAGCATTTTATCTACGAAACACACATGATTATCCTGTCTTATGTAACGTTCACTAATGAGATACTTCGAAGGCGAAGCTTTTTTCTACGCTGTTGCTTATCGAAGTTGTAGGAAGTGTTTTGGAATGCATGGTAGCCATATCATGGTATGCCATGTTTGCCTTTTCGCCGGAATTGCGGGATATTAGCTGGGAAAACACGCGGTGGATTGTGAACGGTGCCTGGACGATTGCCATTATTACAGCGCAGTTCTATATTACTTTTGGAACGGCCATCAAGATGCATTGTTGCGTAAGGCTTATTATGACAAAGTGACTTTATGAAAAGCATGAAATACGTAGTCCTGCTGTATTGGGATAATGGTTTTTTTTCAGCACGAGGAAATTGTGAAGAGATTTCGCGTCGTACTTATTGAAACGACAAGTGCGAAAACCCTGCTTCAAAAGGTATTTTGAAAAGGTTGTGAATATTGTGTGTTTTAGACTCTATTGGCGGATTTTGCTGTATGTTTAAGATTGATGTGTGTTCAGAATCAGAATCAGTTGGTCGCAGCTTATTTATGTCTTATGTTGCTGTATAAAATGTGTGCAAGCTATATGTCCAAGCTTTTTGTGCTGTATCTTGTCAATTTTCTCTTCGACAGGCCATGAGCACTGTTGCTGCAAGACAATATAAGTGCACACTTAAGATTCTGCGGATTCTCATTGATTCCAGCCGTCCATATGGTTTTACTGTTGGAGGAGTTGTTGATCTGAACAAAAGAGTCATGATGTTGGTATGGTTATGATTCTCATGAATTTAGTAATGTCCGTAATCTAGGCACATCAAGCCAAACGCCTGTCAGTCTGCGAACTTGTGCACTATGGTGAACACTGAACAGTATGTATTGCCACTAAACGCCACCGTACCATTCTACAGATAGTCACTTCCGTAGCTAAAAGTATAAAAATCGGTAATTTATCGGTGATTAGTGTTCTCAATTTCTCGGTGCCGATGCAGCTGTTGGTATGCGTATCGGGATACATAACTTTTGCTGTCGATCGCATGGAGAGCAAAGATGCCTACAGAAGCTCGCTACTGACCAGTCCAGCTGTCACACAAGTTAACATAACCAACTGTCAGTCCTCGCCTTAAGCCACATCGGGAAGCAACAAAACTGAATAATGGGCTCTCCTGTTACATCGATGATCCTGTCTCCTGGCAGCAGCAACTTTGTGCTAAGGAATGCCGAGGAACAAGTTAATTGTACTCGCTGTTTCGTGTCCCGACCCACGCAAATGCAGTGACGACACGATGAAATGTCGGTGATGCTTGTGTCATCATTTTATGCAATACTGAAAATGTTGGTTTGAAAAAACAAATATTGTACTCGAGGGATACGAATACAAACACAGCTATTGGTATTCAGGACCCTTGTTCCAATCACGTATTCCTGCACCCATATCTATTCCCGTATTCCGTAAAGAAAAACGCAGTATTGCGTTCCTGTTCCTCTCGCTTGCACAGCCCTGTACGCTTGCTTGATCAAACGCACTTATTCTGCACAAAATAATGCACATACTGTTGCATTAGCCTTTGAGAGATAGTTCCCGAACATCATTGCGTCAGTTTAAAAGTGGAGTATGAAAGATATTATTATTTATAGGCGCATAGGCAAATCGTGACTTTTGTATACACCCAGGCATTTCGACATGCATTTCAAAATACGTCTAGTCTTGATTTTCTGCTGTGTGCTGATGACAACCCTCTTTGCTTTTGACCTGGCCGATATGGTATCGTACGCATCCTCGGACGGAATCAGCGATGCCAGTCCGTTTGTGCAAGTTGTTGGTTACATCCAGTCGCAAACCATATTGGGCCGGTTATGTTTCGTATCAATTATTGCTGTAAAAAATTTTAACATTATCTGCGCTGCCTTCGCAAAATCTTTGGACAATGAAAACAAGATTACAGTTTCCAAATGCCGGACTGCTACTTTCTGGCAGTTTGTGCCGCTAGTGCTGCTTTGTTGTGGCCGGTTTGGCTGCGATATTTGCCTGTACTGCTTAATTCCGAATCCTGTTTTCACAACCATTGCAACGATCGAGTTTAACGGCATGTTTGCCACCACCATTTACGCGATAATTCGGTTGTTGGGCGGGATATTAATTTACACTGTTGATATGGTTTTTGTGTTCTTTGCGCATTTGACACTTACCAGCGGAGCCCGGCTTCTAAACTACAGTTATCACTTCATGAACACTTGCCGGAAAAATCCGAAAAGGCTTGCGAGCGAAATACGCATGTTCTGTCATTCGTATATTATTTTCGCTAATGACGTACAACGAAAGTGCGAGGAATTCTCCGCCGTTCTGCTGATTCAGGTTAGCGGAAGCGTTCTAGAACTGATGGCCACTCTCACGCATTTTTATGCAGTATTTGGAACTGCAACAGTCACTGATATTGAGCTTAGTTTGGTTACTATCCTCTGGATCGTCAGAGGAACGTGGACTATTTTGCTTATTATAGTGGAATTCTTCGCCATTTTCGGTCTCGCCACAGACGTTTATCGTCAGGTGAGGGCATGCCGTATCAAGTCAATAAGAAGCGCAGTTTGTTTCAATACCCCAAAAGCGTTGCAAAAATTGTGACAATAAGACGGTTTACGTATTAATTCGTGCAGCTTCGCGTTGGTTTTATTTCTTACGATATATATACGAGTATATTGTCGCAGCATAATGATATTCTGCGAAGGATTGAT
Organism: Paramacrobiotus metropolitanus; assembly: GCF_019649055.1. NCBI lineage: Eukaryota > Metazoa > Tardigrada > Eutardigrada > Parachela > Macrobiotidae > Paramacrobiotus > Paramacrobiotus metropolitanus. The sequence continues at coordinate 437,042 of NW_026570274.1, forward strand.
CATACTGGATACATTTGGACGAGGAATACGACAGCGATTGCGAGCTTGGAGGTACAACTACTTGCATAACTTTTTTGACCTTCGATTTAATTTTTGATTCACATATGGATTCAATAATGGTAGTTACAACGGAAGTCGAGTAGCGATTAGTATGTATGACAGGATTTATCTAATGGTGTTTATTAATCCTCAAGCCAAGCGAAGACGAAGCAAATAGAGCAGATATCATGGATGTACTGCAAATGTTGACGAAATCCAGTCGTCCGCATGGGTTTTATATTGGAGGGCTGTTCACTATCAACAAAAGAGTTATTTTGCTGGTAACCAAGACATATCATCGTAGGGCTTATAAACATGCTACTCATCTGCAAAGAACTGTGTAGTCCGTAAGGTAATTTTTATACTGGCTGTAATAACTTACGTTGCAGCTTTTATTGTGTATCTCGGGTTATTTGACCTTTATCGCCGACCGCACAGACCACATGCATGAACACACGGCTTTTGCTAGTCGTGAAGCACCACAACTGGATATCTCCGACTGCCGCCCAGGAAATTTGCTGCATTTGAATTTGAATTTGTCGTCCACTGTTCAGAAATTCCAAAATACTATTTAGTTTTTCTACAAAGTACAAACTAATGGTTTAGCTGCTTTTTCACTGTTACAATTTTCAATAACTGTATACCAGCGCGAGCATGTCATAGTAATAGTTTCCTGCGGCCAAATATAAAGGCGTTGTGACACTTTCAAATCTGTTATTAGCGAAAGCGCATCGGCATCCCAAAAGGTGAGCACCAGCAGTAAGGAAGCATGAATCATAATTGCCAAATAAGACTGTAAACACAAGCCACCAGGTGTTAACTGATGCCAAAAACCGAAATATTAACTGCAGACGCGTACCACTACTACCTAGTACTTACCTACTGCCGCTTCGCCACTAAACAATAAAAATAACAAACTTACACCCTTCCTCGATTAAAGATACTTCTATGCATGCTCCTTGACAAGGGCGTAGCGTTGCCTTTGACAGCTAAATCGAAACACTGTTTATATAGAACAACTTAAGAACGCGATCATGTACACAATATTTTCGCTTCATTTTACAAATTTATTGGCTGATGGATAGAAGAAACGCTTACGGTCGGCAAAAAACTGTTAGTGACTCAACCAACAAATGCAGATAGCGGTGCTAAGAAGGTCTTTAAACCATAAAGTCGTAAAACTACCTATCGGATTCGCCAGGTTAGTTAATGTTTCAAGCTTCCAGTCGGGTAAATGAAATGACTGAAATTCGACTACCATCCAAATTCCAGTCAAATATAGGACAGGTGCAAAGTACCGCAAATGTCAGATCCGCACAAGGGATCACGGGAAACTGCGCAAATGCACGCAAACACACACTGCCACTTCCACACGACACTGCATAGTGAGCCATTTTATTGCGAAGGTCATCACTTTAAGATTACAACAATAGTTTGAAAAAGCTTTCTTCAAAAAATACTCTGTCGTGCTTGAGGTTGGTGTGTTGATAGTTGACATCGGATCTCCACAGATGTACTTGTGGGGGATAAGGCAGGACAGAACCTGCCGCATTTCAGTTGTGTACTCCTAATTGTCAGCGTTACGGAGACAGTATTACGTTTCATATTTCACAGTGCCACAGAGTAGATGCATGGTCATATATATAGTACACGTGTACACATAGGATCAGGCATCCATTCTGTCAACTAGATTTTTCGATGTGCCCCGTTTCCTTATGCAAATTATAAAGACCGTCGAACTAATAACGTGCTGCAAGGTCTAGTTATCAGGATATTGATACGTAGTCTAAAGACACAGTGGAAGACACAATTTACCCTGTATTTAGGATGCTTCTGATACAATCCTTGTAGCCATACCAACACAAGCCAGTTTGCATGACAGACCATCACGGAAATGGGGGATCTCAAATGGTTACCGGTAGCGGTAACGTTTAGTGTGCTAGTAACAATTCTGTTTGCAGTTGATTTGGTTGATCTTGTCTCATTCGCCACTGCTGACGGAATGGGTGATACTAGTCCATTTGTGCAAGTGATCGCTTTCCTTCATTCCCAGTCTATACTTGGCCGGCTTTCACTTATATCTATTGTAACAGTAATAAATCTCAAGTCTATCTACATTTCTTGGACAAAGCACGCCACCGGAGGCGCCAATCAGACGACCTCCAAAAATCGGACTCTACGGAAGTTAGCACCTTTAGTTTTTCTGTGTTGCTGTCGGTTTGCTTGTGACATTGGAATATACTGCTTTATTGCGGATCCCGTTAAGACGACAGTTGCCACTATCCAAATCAACGGAATTTTCTTGCAAACATTTTATGCTGTAATTCGGTTCACGGGCGGCCTACTAATCTATACAACCGATATGGTTTTTGTGTTTTTCGCCAATGCGATGCTGGTTGAAGGAAAGCAGCTTTCGAATTACGCTGACAGTCTTATGGCGCGAAGCCGACAAATTTCAATTTCTCGCTTTATCAAAGAAACGCGCTGTCTATGTCGTTCGTACGAGTACTTGGCCTTTGCGAACAATCTACTTCACAAATACAAGGAATTTTCTATGGTTTTGCTTATACAGATCAGTGGCAGTATTCTCGAGCTGATGGCTATTGTTACGCGATGGTATGCGACATTTGGAGGCGTAACGGGAGCAGATGTTGATCTCAGTCTGCCCAATATTCACTGGGTTGTCAGAGGAGCGTGGACTATTGTACTTGTGCTGTTGGAGTTAATTACAATATTTGGCCCAGCTGCCGGTGTCTACTCTCAGGTAAACAACTCGCCGGCAACCGCAACATTAAGTTGGGTTTCGTTTTCAGTGCCTCTAACAAATAATTCCAAGCTTTTTAGAAGGGTCACTTGTGTTGCCCTGCACGGTTTACATTGTAATTAAATGACTTTGATGAACTTTCAATTATGTACAGCACGACGACATCTTGAATAAGATCGATAAAATTGGATTTTTATTGACAACTGTAGACGACGCACCGACTCACCACATCGTAGAGGTAATTTTTAGGCGCCACAACCTTTTCCATACGGCCCAAGCGCATCCTTATTAGACTGTGAAATGATTGAATTATGTGAATAATTCTTTTTATTACATCAGATTATTTTATTTTAGTCCGATGAGCATAATTATGCGAGCGAGATGGATTCCTTAAAAGTCATGCAGATGCTTGCCACATCCAATCGTCCTCATGGATTTTCTGTTGGTGGACTGATAACCATCAACAAGAAGGTTATTTTACTGGTAAATACAGATAGTTAAAATGAAACATTGTAATCACAGGTTACGAAAAGTAAGACTGCTACCTGGGCGATCTGTGACATATAAAATTACGCGCATTTGTTTTAGAAGCAAAAACTGTCACGCAATACTTCAAATATCTCCTTTATACTGAAATTTTTTGTTACAGCTTCTAGTATGTTTTTCTGGTTACGTGACCTTCGTCGTCGATCGAACGGACCACGCGCGTGAGCACACCAGCCTTAGTGGCAGCGAAAGGCAGCCAAATATAACAAACTGCTATCCAGGAAATTTTCTGCAACTTAATTTTTCATCTGCTGTTTCCGCTCGCATGTAACTTCGCAACACCCCGAATGCGGTGTCACGTGTAGCTCTATATTGCTTGCTGGTATAAACCAGCGACCGCCATTCAATTTGAAGGACGTTCTGCCAGCCAATACTGTCAGTTAACGTTAGTGTCAATTCTCATAAAGTCCCATCAAAGAAGCCCGTGAAATCGTTATTCGGATATTGCGACCATATGGGGATTCACCAGAACGAGAACAGTAGTGCGCGGCAAGTATTCACATCATTCTCAAAGCGTGATTGTTACTGCAATCCGCAACTTAGTGAATTATCCATAAATATCCGAGCTTTGCGATAAACTTTGCGATAAACAATTTGACAGGTGTCACAAGTCCAGCTTTTCTTAACGCGATGTTTAATTTGCTGTATCACGGAAGCGGGTCAGTTTTGTTCTAACCCTAACACAAGCTGACACATTTCCGAAGACACAATTTTTCATCTGACTAACGGCGATAAAACGAATATTTCGTTCAAAATTTCACTGCAGGCGCCTTGCAAATCAGGCAACACAATAAATACGGAGGTGCTGTATCAGATTTAAGAAGTGTGTTCGGGAGGTGTTAGACTTTAGTGCTAAAGGCTACAACTTTAGTGCTAAAGGTATAAAATATTGCCGGCGTAAGTGATACACGTTGTTCGGGCAGAAGCTAGGCTAAGGCGACAAATACGTCCATGTACATGTACATACGCACATGTAGTCATGTATATTACTACATTGCGACAAGAGCCAATGTACAAAAAAATATTCTAGCAGATTTAGTGGAATGACTTCGTTAAAAGTACACGCTGGAAATGCAGTTACCCTGCCGTAATTTGAGTTGATAAATACAATTATGGTTAACCGCAAACGCGGCCCCTTCCACTAGACCATGCTGTCGATCAGACAATTAACGCTAAACTCCAGAAAAGCGGCAATGTATGCTTTAAGGTCATGGTCAACGCTTTGACGAAATTGTTCTGCAAAACATTGGAACTGACACCAAAAATAACGTCAACACTGAACGGAGTGCGTAAGGATTTTTTGTGCGGTAAAGGAAAATCCACGAGACACGACCTATGACTAACAGCAAGGACCACGTAAAACGGTACACTGTGAGATTCCGCTTCCATGGAACCCATTTTGTTGGTTTTTCAAGACAAATATTCCCAGTTTTGCAAGACGCAGTGGTGCACAATGGTAAAGGTAAGTGTTTAGGTACAGTAGTTAGAATACAGAATTAATCTAAGTTTGTGTATTTGCTAGCGCTACTACCGTGTTAATGGTCTGAGAAGTATGGGAATCATCCTATTCAGTCGTGCCAGAGGTGCAGTTTAAGATCAAAATTGCGTCGGAGAGGGGGCGCTAATACAGTCTGCCTACACTGCTCAAACTAATGAGCTTTCCCCGTAAATCTCACTGCCTTTAATGGTGGTATAAAGCTTATTAGTTTACTTTTACAGGAAACGAGTCGACATCGTTTTTGTTATGCAGACGGAATCACAGGGACTTTCCAAGGAAGCGAGCAGAACATTTCAAAGCAGAGTTCACTTCTCCAGTCTCATGCACGGATCCCGAAATTCCAAAATACGTTGTATAAAACCTTAGTAAAAAAGGAAAAATTTCGCAGTTGTTAGTTGTCTATGGCAATAAGTAATGCAAGTGGTACGGTATCTGCATATCAGCAATCCTAATTTTTTCATTTATGCAACGTTTTCATAAAGGTACTGTAGCGGCGGTTTCAGGTTAGACCACAGAGTGTGTTTACCGGAAAATTGCGCACTGGATATACCCACGCTGCACGGGCAAAATTCACGAACCAAATCCCGTTTTACATTTTCTTATTTCTGACAGCAAATTTAAACGTAATTTTAACTATTTTTTCACCAAAAATGTTTTGTAATCACAGCTCTGAAAATCATTCCCTTTCTGCGCCCATCCTGTGAACTTGTTCACCGTCCATCAATGGTGATTAAAAACCGTCTCCCCGTGCAGGGGCACCCCAAAAACCACAACAAACCAACATGGCCATCAGAGGTCTGCTTTGTATTACTTACTTTTCAGCCTTCTAAAATGCAGATTCTATCTGATTTTTCGTTTTAAGATATTATTAATTAGTTAAATGAATTGTTAAATCATGAACGTTGCTCAACAGCTCAAGGAACTCCGATTTTGATTTGCTGGTAAAATATCGTGAATTTTGCCCCTGCAGCGTGGGTATGTCCACTGTCCAGTGCGCATTTTTCCGGTAAACACACTCTGTGGTCTAACCTGAAACCGCCGCTACAGTACAATTTCACCGTCTAATGTACCAAACCGATGTCACAATGTCAGCATAAATAAAGTTACTGGCACGAAGCGTTAATGGAAAACTTGATACCGGTACGTTCTTCATTGTCTTCTTTCTCGATAAACAACGCCGGCGAAGCGCAGTCAACGGCATAGAATGCTGTCGATGTCGATAGAATGCTGTCGTCACTCAGATGGCTGCCGATGACGTATAATTCGCCTTCGTCCCGATCCTCAACAGAAAGATACGGATGGGCATCCAGCCAATTGCGCACCCAAGCATATTCGCAGTCACAGTGGATCTTGCGAATTGCCGCGATCTTTGCCACAGACTCCGATGTATTCTTTGGGTGCCGCGGAAACATCCGATCCTCCAACAAGAGCGATTTCAGCTGGGGAAGATCCGTAAAGGTATTCGGCTCAATGGATGCGAAGGTGGTCTTGTAAAAGTCCAGAACTTTTCACATGTTTAAACGAGGCAAAGTCACTCGTCCTGACATTCAAATTCTGAAAGTTGCACAGATATATCCGTAGGTAGATACAACAGATTCACCAAAGGTAGTGCACCAGTGCGGGATGTGCTCGACTGGTCTTTGCAGCTCAGGAAATGCAGTTCAATGATTCGTTTCTTAATAGGATCGGCAGCCTCAGGAGACAGTTTGTAAGAGTCGAGCACTTCGCTGTAAAACACTCTCACTGCGCGGTTGGGGTTTATGCGGGAAATGGCTGTGGCTGTGTCCAGAAACTCCTGTAAAAGTAATACGGATTGTCAGTATTTAAATTTTTCTCCGGCACATATCCGCTCTTTACCTGATCAGTTGTATGATTGTAGCACTCTAATCCCAGAACACTTGCATTCATTTTTCTCATTCCAACGTACGGTTCGCGACAGCTTTCCATGTCTCTCCAGCAGTTGGTAGTCGGTAATCTATTGCAGAACACAAGTACAAGTACAAGATCTATACTATACATTATTTGAATTTTTCCCAACCATTCTTCCTGCGATGAACGCCATGGCTCCATCATTTTCCCATCTACACTTTTTTATGGCGGACTAACAATTTCCCGCTGAGGGTGGCCCCAGAATCTGCGTGGCCGTTGAGGAGAGGAGAGAAACCTCTCCAATATCTCTGATGATACACACGTAGCGGCGGATTCTGGTGAGCATCGAGCGAAGCTGCGTTCTCTTATTTTGTGAGTACTCCTTTTTCGATCTCCGACATTCAGATCTCTTTCTGGCCCCAGTATTTTTTAAAGGGAAGACGATGCCTAACAATCTGCAGTGCCCAAAGTGTCGGACTGTTCTAACCTCGGAACATTATCTGACAAAACACCTCGAGAACCAGCCTCAGTACTGCAAAAAAGCCCAAGCACGTCAACAACGCTTGGAACCAACACAATCATCGGCACCTGTCGTCACCGATTCAGCCCCTAATCGCGATCTAGAATCCCGCCTTGCAGATCTGCGCAAAACAGTCCACCTACCTGACCACATACCGAAGAGCACCCGTGCAATCGTGGCAGATGCACTGATTAAGGTACTGGAGAAGGTATCCAGTGAAAACTCTGTTTCGGCCTGGACGGATCTCCTCATCTTTAGCTATGCAGCGCTCGGGCAGCCAAAAGCAGCCAAAGGGAAAGATCCCCCTTATCCTTTCCCAATATTGTGCGTCGCAACCTGCTGAACGCCACCACCCCAGAACAGAACTGTGGAGCTCCGGCTCGCCACCCACCCCAGCCTACCTCCCGCGAAGATCCATCCCGGATACGAAAACTGGTAAGCCGCAAGCTACAGGACGGAGACGTATCAGGCGCTGTCAAGCAGCTGATCAGCGAAGAATCCGTGATGCCTCCCACAGAGCAGACATTCGCAGCACTGTTGGAAAAACACCCACCCAACGTGCCTATCAACCGCCCGCCCCCGGGTGCAGCAACGCCACTGCCCCCGGAAGTTACCCCTACCGAGATATGCGAAGCCATTCGTGCCTTCCCCAACGGCTCTGCTGCAGGACCCGATGGAATGAGGCCGCAGTACCTTAAAGAGTTAATCGGTATGAAGCACAACGAACAATCCAAAAAGCTTACTGATTTATTAGCTGCCGTTGCGAACATCATGCTAAAGGGAAAAGTTCCCCAGGAAATTGCAGATGTCTTCTATGGTGCCAGCCTCTTTGCCTTCAAGAAAAAGGACAGCGGCATCAGGCCTATAGCTGTCGGATTTTGTCTTCGGCGAATAGTGTGCCGCATCGTGTCATACAGATGTACCCACTTGAATGACGTGCTACGGCCCGTGCAGTTAGGATTTGCGACAAAAGGCGGCGTTGAAGCAGCAGTCCACGGTGCACGGTATTTTATCGAGCACGCTCTTCAAATGGAATCCCCACAAGTCTTTCTAAAGCTGGATGTGAAAAACGCATTTAACTCCCTCGATCGAAATTGCATTTTAAAAGCTGCGGAAGAACATATGCCGGCGTATTACCACTTCGTGTGGCAGTGCTATGGAGCCCCATCAGTGTTGATGCACGGATCCCACCAAGTCCTTTCCAGGGCGGGCATCCAGCAAGGAGACCCGCTCGGCCCGCTACTGTACTGCCTGTTTGCGGTAAAACCACACAAGAATCTGAAGTCTAAGTTGAAATCCAGTTTCCTTGATGATGATGTACTCGGTGGCGACCCGGACGATGTTTTTGATGATTTGTGTTCGCTAAAGGATGCACTGCGGGACTGTGCACTGCTGCTTAACATCAGTAAATGCGAACTAATCGTTCTGGGAGGTTCGGAAGAAGACAAAGGAAAGGTGACAGCTGCATTCCTTGATGTGTTTCCTGATCTACAGTGTCCCAAATTACACGAGCTACACTATCTGGGCGCACCGCTACACGACGATGCTACGGCGGGAGCTATTGTTAATGCGACAGAGGTTGCAGAAAAAATGACGCAACGCTTGCAAATGATACCAGCACACCAGGCGTTGTACCTCTTAAGATGCAGCATGGGACCAGTCAGGGTGACGTATAAACTACGTACGGGTTGATGCTACATGCATAGCGGCCTTTTGCAAGCATTCGACGCGGTAATCCGGGAAAGCCTTTGCACGATTACAAACGTTGCCATCAATGACCAAATGTGGACGCAGGCATCGCTGCCGATCTCCGAGGGCGGTCTTGGAATTCGCAGCATTGAGAAGCTAGCCCTTCCGGCCTTTCTGGCCTCGGCTTACTCAATCGCGACGCTGGCATCCGAGACTGCGGACTTTCACCCTGATGAGTACTGCAGCGCGGCAGTAGAGCAATGGCAGGCAATTACAAAAAGGGATGCGCCGGATGTCAATATTCGCAACCTACAGAAAGTGTGGGATGAACCTCTAATCGCGGAAGCTGTGGAAATGTTGCGGGTTGAAGTCCAGGATGACCTATCCAGTCAAGCTCGGCTGCGCGGCGTGAGAACAAAAGAGAATGGGCTTGGCTAGAGGCGTTACCGGCAGCATCACTTGGTAACCTGCTGACAGATTCTGCCCTGAGAATCGCTGTTGGGCTACGCCTTGGAGCTGCTATCGTCACTCCGCACCGTTGCATCTGCGGGGACTGGGTGGACGCCCGAGGCTACCATGGCCTCAGCTGCAAGAAAAGTCGAGGCAGAAAGCCCAGACACAGCAGCTTGAATGCTGTCTGTAAACGAGCATTCGCATCAGCCGGAATTGAAACAGAGCTTGAACCAGTGGGCTTATGTCAGACAGAATGGCCAACGCCCGGATGGCGTTACGTTAGCACCGTGGGAAAGAGGAAGAATGCTAACGTGGGATGTCACCTGCGTCTGTACGGTGGCAGTATCGCATATCGTGGCAACATCCGAGCGAGCTGGTGCAGCGGCGGCAAAGGCTGAACAGGATAAGGTAACCAAGTACCAGAACATCACCCCGGACTACCTGTTAAGCGCTCTGGGCTTTGAAACGCTAGGACCAAACGGACCGGAAGCTTCCCGCCTGCTGACGGAAGTGGGTAGAAGGGTACGGCAAGAAACTGGCGAGGCAAGAGCACCGGAATACCTGCGCCAACGTATCAGCATAGAAATCCAGCGCGGGAACGCGGCCTCCGTTCAGGGAACAGCTCCACCGGGAGCAAATTTAGATCAGTTGTTCTCTGTTCTTAGACCTCCCGAGGCTGTTTTCTGCTGATTGAGTGTACTGCGTTGTGATGTTAACTGTCGTGTATAAGCTAAATGTACGTTACTGTTGAAAAACATAATTACATCTATTGCATTCCGCTTCGCTTATGGGTAGGCCGTCGAATGCAGGGAAGTCACCTTGAGCTACGACAAAACGAGCTACAACTTTCTATCGGTAAAATCTTGTCGCGATCGCTTCTGCTGGTTTAAAAACGAACACCCGGACCAGACCCGGTTACACGACTGACCTGCTGAGAAATTCCATAGTAGGTGTACACTGACTAGGAAGGGCAGCAAGCGCGATGATAACCTCCTTTCCATAATATTGATGCAAATTAAAAGTGTTACTCCGTTTCCGGCTAGGCACTTATACCAGCCAAAGAAGGAATTCTTTTGAGAGGGAAGGTGCGAATAAGCTCCGTGAAGAATGCAAAATATGTGGTTGTTGTATCGTGGTGTAATTTGCACCGAGCGCGAAACGCGAGGTGTTGCAATAAGTCTTCGTCAAGAGCCTAAAATTGGCGCGCGCTCAAGCTCTGACTCAGACTCTGACCGCTCAAAGTCTGACTCTGACTGTCCAAACTCTGACTCTGACTCTGACTGAATAACCTAACCTAAGAATAACCTAAAAAATTTAAGAAAACTAAGAAACCTAAGAAACCTAAGAAACTTAAGAAACCTAAGAAACCTAAGAATAACCTAAGAATAACCTAAGAATAACCTAAGAAACCTAAGAAACCTAAGAGACCTAAGAAACCTTAGAAACCTAAGAAACCTATTAAGAAACCTAAGAAACCTTCAGAGTCAGAGTCAGACTTTGAGCGGTCAGAGTCAGACTTTGAGTAGTCAGAGTCAGAGTTTGAGTGGTCAGAATCAGAGTCAGAGTCAGAGTTGGAGTCTAGGCCCATAAAGGCCCCCTGATGCCACGAAGAGCGTACGTCACGCTTTTCCAATTCCACAACCCCAATACCATTTTCCAGTGGTATTGGCGCTCGCGCTCGTGCAATAATGTGGTTCGCAACCACCGCTAGAAGTAGTTTTAATTCTATACTGCAATCTGTGGAAGCTGATTGAAACTGCTTGTTGTTGCACGATAAATCGGTTAAACCTGTTAAAAACTTAAAATCAGTCGTATCTGTACCCTCTGCTCGGATCGTTTCTTTGCTCGTATCTGTACAAGTCTTGCAAAATATCATTCTGTGTTCGTACATTACTCTGTAAAATGTGCACGTCGTGCATACAGTGCACAAATTACAAAATTTATGCATTCACTAAAAGCTTCTATACATTTACCAGTTCTGTACAGATAGGTAAGTAATAATTAAACGCCACTCTTCTAACGTTTGTCAAATGACTCTGTATTTATTCTGTACAATTGCTCCCTGGGTAAGACCAGAAGAAGGCAGATCATGCAATTTTGTTATTTAGTTATCCACCAATGCTCTACAGCTACTTCGTTAGCGACGAAGTAGATATTTCGCATTTCCAAAAATTTCGCTACAAGCAAAGCGCAAATCCGGTAGCGCTATCAGAAACATAACTGGATCGAATATAGCTTGGACCAGCTTAAAATAATTACCAATACGGAACACGATATCATTACGAAAATATCGAAAGAACAGATAAAAAACATTATTCGGCGTCCACGATACCAGTATGCTTAACGTCAGCAAGGTCAGTATGCGAAAAGATCGCGATGATATCTTAATATTAATGCGCTCCACGGCGACTTTATTTGTCGGCGGCGTGCTCAAGTCGCGACAAGACCGATCATCCAATTTTTCCAAGCGAATCTTCACCTGGATACGTCGCCGCCATCGCAGACGCCGGTAAACGAAGAACGGATACGACAAAACGATAATAAACTGCGGTGTAATGAAGAACGTTATCGACATGCAACTGATCCACGTTGTAACGACTGGAGAAGTACTAAGTCGGCACATGGAATTCAAATCCTCGGTGCGATGCAATCCATCAATAGCGATGCCCGGCAAAGCACAAATCCCAATTAGAATAAATGCCGCTGAACAAAATATCCCACCAAATTTACTGGAATGGTGTCGTTTGTAATGCACCGGAAATGCAATGGCCCAGCCGCGATTCAGATTAATAAACATATGGGTCACCGGTAATGCGGCCCCTCCCACCACACCCAGATAGTTTTTGATCAGACAAAACGCCGAACTCCAGGAAAGCGGAAAGGCGTCCTTTAAGGTCATGATTACTGGATTGATGATAATATTCTGCAGGATGTTGGCGGCAGCAACAAAAATGACGTAAACACTGAACGGTGTCCGCAGTGAAGCCCTGGTGCGGTAAAGATGAAGAAGAAATCCGTTGGTAACGTATACCATAACGCATAAAGTGCATGTTGCAATTTGGATGGAAGTCCAGTTGTTATATAAGTAAAATCGAGTGCGGAAAGGCACAGTGGTGTTCATACTGTCACAAGAATTGTGGGGCATTTTCGCACGTTGATAAAAGAATTTAAACTTGGTACTGGGGACTCTCATGGCAATGACGGTTTGATCGACCCACTGTTATGCATGAAAGACGCCGGCACTATCTTTTAATAAAATAATCGTCATGATTAAAACCATGATTAACTTAGTTGGACAAGACAATGCAGTACTTCGGATTTCATAGGGAATCAGAGTCCGGATTACGTCAAGGTTAATGTGAGAAAGGTCTGCGTGGGCGCAAAGTCATATGCGGGCACGGAATCAGGATTAATCACACGACATTAGCTTTATGCAGCATTCATGCTCCCGCAGTGTAAGTGCTTGTGTCATGTGGTGTCACTGGTTTGCGTGAAAAGTTGAGTTTGGTATATTAGAGGTATTCGGGTTTCAATAATAAAACCGTAAAATCATGTGAATTATTAGCAAATTAAAGTACGAGTTAAGTTTAAGCGCGGCTATGGGGTCGTAATGTAATTTCTGTGAAACACCATCTTCTTAATTTTGCAGAATTTGTGGTCGTATTTGTGCATGTCAAAATAACTGGATTAAGTATTGATTATCCTGGTTGATGCCTTTGACAGCAGCGCAGCCAGACTAAGGACCCCAGAGAGGCCGCGAAGGTGCAGCTGGGGAGTAAAATGACGTCGGAGGGCGAGTGGTCACAAGCTAATTAATATCTATTTAAGATTTATTTACAATAATGTAAGCCGAACTGTACAGTGTCACGCCCATACCGTTACTTTGACCGTGGATACCGGTTTAATATTAAATTAGGATAACCTATTACCGAATAAAATTTGATTAATTACTCAATTTTCTGTGTTAATTCAAGCTGTGTAACGCCCATTAAAGAGACTAACGTTCCAAGGCAACAATTGTTTTCTTTCAATCGTGCACACGCATTCCGGACAATTAATTAATTTTTTTAATTTTGATCGCCAGCAGCTGGACTAATGCGCAGAAATGCATGTATACTTCATATGGCTAATAAGGAGCTTTTGCAGCTGCTACAGTATCTGGATAATCAGCCGCAATAATTACCGTACGAGGATGCACGCAGTCAAACCGACAGTAAATTTTTTCGGCGAGACCAACCGACAACCGTGCACATAGTGCAAGCGACTGCCAACCATCCACGGATGGCTGTCACCTGTATCACGCATACAGTGCAAACAATACGTCCCTTCCACGGGTGGCTGTTATGTGAAAAAATAATCCACTTGTGAGCGTGGTTGTCGGTTGGTCTCGCTGAAAAAATTTACTGTCGGTTCGACTGCGCGCATCCTCGTATGTATGTAATCTGCTTTTAATCTCATGGCTCTTAAGCTCAAGCTTTATTAATTTTTCGTTTAATAGTATCGATAACGAGAAACTGTTAACGTTAAATCGTACCAGGTATGAGTACACGTAAGGTCAATATACCATATTCCAAGTTTCTGACCTTATTTGCAATGAGCGTTAACAGAAAATCTGAGACCGGTTCTGTCTTTAAACTCTCCCTGCTCGATAAACAATGTCGGCGAAGCGCAGTCAACGGCATAGAAAGCTGTCGATCTGAATACGCGGTTACTCAGACGGTTGCCGATAACGTACAGTTCACCTTCGTCCCGATCACTGAGCAGATAAGGATGGGCGTCCAGCCAGTTGCGCAGCCAGGCGTAGTCGCAATCACAATGGATCTTGCGGACGGCCGCTACATTTAAATCCGAATCTGAAGCATTACTTCCCCGTAAGGCATTCGCACCAAGCCGGTTCTCCAACGCGAGCGACCTTAGTTCGGGAAGATTCTTAAACGTATCAGGCTCGATGGACGCGATGGATGTCAGGAAGAAGTCCAGGCTTCTCAGATGTGTGAAGGGCGCAAAGTCGCTTTTTTTGACCACCAAACCGTCCTTGCAGCTGGAGATTTGTAAGTACAAAAGGTTCGATAAGGGTAGTGCGCCAATGCGGTATGTTGTTGACTGGTCTTTACAGTTCATCAGATACAACTCAATGACTTGTTTCTTAATGGGATCGACAGTTTCAGGAGACAGTTTGAAAGAATCGAACACTTCGCTGTAAAACACTCTGACTGCTCGGTTTGGGTTTGCACGGGAAATGCTTGTGGCTGTGTCCAAAACTTCCTGTAAAACATACCAAAAGGTTTCGAAATTTCGTTAGTTACCCAGGTCCGATTGTGAATTATAGAATTTTTCTTCGAGATTGCTAAAGAATTTCCCACCTGATCTGTTGCATTGTGGTAGCATTCAAGACCCTTAACACTGGTATTCACTTTGGTCATCCGTGCATACGATTCGCGGCAATTTGCCATTCCTTTCCAGCAGTTGTTCCTCGGTAAGGTGTTGCATTCCGCTTCGCTTACCGGCTGCCCCTCGAATGCAGGCAAAGCACTTTGCCCTACAAAGACAAACGAACTTTTTGCCTACTTAGCCATTTACCTTTGAAATTTTTTTCGATTCGTTCTTGTTGAGACCGCTCTAGTTGCTTTAATACAACAAATACGACTTTTCGTGACAAACCTGCTGCGAAATTCCATATTAAATGTAAACCGACTGCCAGGAGTAATAATCGTAATAAGGCCCTATTTTCCATGCTAATTCGCAGCGGGTTGTTCTGCTGTTTCCCGGTCTATGTTGGATCAAAAGTGTAAAAAATTTATCGGATGTTAGCTGGTAGCTTTTGTTGAAACCTGTATTGCGAAGACAAAGTGTGATGCTCATCATTCACTTGGTTTCACCGGATTCCACACTAGCCGTAGGGAATGCGTGATTAAGCTTTGCTAACCAACCTATCAATTTCGGCGTACCTTAATTTTGATTGTTTTTCTAATTGCCTTTCTGGCTAGCTGCCGAAATTAATCATCATGGCATGGTTTATTCTCCACACTAATGTGAACAGTAAGTACCTGCTACATGTTAAAACGCCAAAGTGCAAGCAGACCCGCAGGATGCAAACGGCCGCATTCATATTGTGATTAAAAAATAATCGTTTTATTAATTACTATAGGTTGTTTTATTACTATTCAAATGTACAATATAAGCAGGATTTAAAAAACAACCCCAGAACTTGAACTGCGTACATATTATTTCTTATGCAACACCGCTTTCCTGTAATTTCAAACGTGGCTTCATCTGTATGTATTGTACGTCTATTTTAGTATCGCTTTGTAAAGCACATCAAAGAAATCTGGCATACGTATAATATAGCATTTATCCGTCACTCTGCAACTAGTCGTAAAATACCGTACATGCGGCTGTAAGAAAAGATTAAATTGCATATTTTACTTCACCCCCTGCATATTTTACTATCACCATTTTACTAATCTTCCAAAACTTTTACTTACTATTAACCCAAAAATTTTTGAAATACTTACTATTACTTACTATTCCCATTTTTCCCAACCAATTACTTACTAATTATACTAAATAAATTTAATTTAATTATTAATTTAATGTTATTATCATTTTTGGGACGCTTGTGCATTTCATGAAGGAATCAAAATGTACTTACTGTATTTTATGCGAATCTATGGTGTAAAGGCAGAATCTAACAGAACAACTATCTGTATGCTGCACAATCTGCTTGCCAGGCTGCTGCTGCATTGCAGTGTTTCAAATCCTATAATTATAAGTACTTTACGTAACCGCAGTTTCGGGTCGGCGGTACATTGCGTTTACGTGAGCAGCATACCACCGTCTGTTAAGGCACCAACTTTAGGCTATGCATCACCGTTAATGATGAACCTGCCCTAGTACATCAATGAGTCTTCTGGTTATTCGAAAAAATTCGATTAGTAAATGAATTAGTAAATAACTTTTTTTAGCGAAAGCCAAATCTTACTATTTACTTACTATTTACTATTGTAGCTGAATATTTACTTACTTTTACTAATCTTGCTTGTAAAACTTTACTGTTTACTACACATTTAATTTTAGGGAAGCTTTTACTAATTAAATAGCATTTATTTAGTTTTATTTAGTAGCACACCACTAATTTACTCCAGTCCGGAAATTCCGTCGAAATAATTTGTGAAGGGCGCTGCGGTATTCTGCACTCATGATTAACAGAAAAACCTACGGTAAAACCCATCATTTCATAATCATATATACAGAGAACAAGCATATTGATCGCCGCAATGGGAAATCACGAAAATTCCATAATGCTTTATGTACTTACCGGTACCGTAAGAAATCCAAGCGGAAATAAAACCCGTGAGAATAATTGCAGTGGTACCGATGTAAAGAATACTTTGGGTGCCACGCCTAGAATTACCGGTATGGGCAGGAAGGAAAGCAGACTGACAAAGAAGATGACGAAGGACATTTTCGTGATGGCGGTGGCTGCTCTTTCGGTTGACATGCCGGATATGTCCGAATTCTGCTGTGCTAGCTTTTTGATTCGCAGCGCAGAAGACAGGACAAAGTACGAAACAACGGTTACCGCGATGGGAATGAATACACCAAGTGATTATTATTGTTGTGCATTTCCAAATGGTCCAGTAGGCGCATAACTACATCCTCCCAGGGAGTTTTTGATGTACCCTCCTGCTAATCCGAAGCATCCAGGTAAAGCGAGAAAAAACCCGAAAATGGTGGCAAATATTATCTGGTAGCTATTGGATTTATTGGTGGTAAATGATGCGTAGCAGTGGGGCAACATCAAGGCAGCGAAACGATTGATGGCAACCATGGCATCCAGTAAATTAAGAACCTACTTTTAAAAGTCGATCAGTCACCGTACCTCAGCCACGTGGTATAATTTTGCTTGATGTCAGATAATAATTTTCGGTGCTAATTGTTACAACATGTACTACTGTACATTTACGCTGTCTTCACCAACACCAACTTCTACTGTCAACTTGCTGCGTTTTGCTGTTGGGTGCGGACTTACGTGTATCAAGCTTTGAAAAAGGTATCGTTCGGCAACGCAAGCGGCTGGCGGCAAATCCCACTTTTTTATCTGGCTGCCGTACACATAAATGGCTGATAATGAGAAAGGTATCAGGTACATTAAAGCCATTACGAACAATGATGCCGAAATGAGAAGTCCCACCCCGGTTCGAAGGCTTTTTTTTATGTAAAATAGTGATCACCAGGAGAAGATTTCCGGCAGCCCCGACAAAACACAGTAAAAGCAAACCGGTAGTCCACGCAAAAACTGTCCTTGGCTCAATGAACAATAAAATCACGATGCCAGGCTTTGGACCTGTGGAATTGCGGGTCAGATCACTGTTGTAGAGGGATGAAACATTCATTGTGATTTTTTATATATCCAGTCAGTCGCTTACCTTAAGAATTCTGGTGGTCATGGCTGCTTGGCAAAATAAATACTGCGCTTCGAAAAATTTTGAATCTGAATGCCTATGAGTGTCGCAACCTGCTTATTCTTTATGCTCAAATTAATTTCCGATTCGGTTATTATTATCTGCATGTCCGGTGAGGGAGTTCCTGTGGATGTCTTGCGAGAACACGTTTACCAAAAAGGATACGCCTTGTTTCTGTGAGTTGTATTCAGTTTCTTTTCGCGCATTACGGTTTTAATTAGAGGTTTTTAAAGGTGATGGATGTATGTGATCGTAATTAGTAACCGATGATTCTCCATCTTTCTCTCGTCTGCTTTCTGTTGTTATTACAGTACTTATGTACCGGCTGCAGAAATATTACGTAATTAACCATGTGCCACGCTCCAAAAAATGCCTGTATTCTCGTCAGGCAAGCCGCAAATCATAACCAATTCAGTCCAGTGGTGTTTTTTGGCCCTAGGTGACTTTTATTAACGTAAAACGTAGTAGTGAATATTGTTCTTCGCCACTGCCGATGTTGCAGTGAAACGGCACCTCATTTTGCAAATTCCGGGAAATTACTCTAAATATAAATTTCAATAGTTCTTTAAGCTTTATGAAGAGGTTTTAAGCATAAAACATCAACCCACTTAACTTCAATAAAAACGGGTGAACCTTTTTTACCTGTTTTGCAGTGAAAGCAAATAAGTGAGGCATGTCCGAATTACAAACGCGTTCACTAAAACTTCAACCATGTCTGAAAGCAGCTTCTCAAACGGCTGCAACAGTGCTTGTCGAAAACAGTTTTGTGGAAATTTATATTTTATCGTAGAATTGTGAATCAATTCGGATGGCTTTTTGTGCAAAGATCACCTTAATACGTCAGCCTAACGATTTCAAAGCTGTAGGTTTGGCAGCACTGGATGCCATTGTGGAGGGCTGCACTGACGCGCCAAATCTGCCATGACAAAGCATTCTGGCAACGCCACTCCGGTACTCCTTGCTCATAGCGAATAATAAAATCTGCAAAAATAATGTCATACCAGTGGCCCATAAAATATGTAGCATTATGATGATCAATTTACAGAAGAAATCTCATCCGCACAGTTATATGTATATCCAGACTATCAGCATTACAGTCTCTTTAAAATTAGCTAGATCTATATATACCGGTATGAAAAGAAACCCAACAGGATACAACACCCGTGACAGGAGCTGCAACGGAACGGATGCAAAGTAGACTTTCGGTGCGATACCCATGAAAACCGGGACAGGCAGAAAGCACAGCAGGTTGACAAAGAATATGAGAAACGATATCTTCGTGATTGCGGTGGCTGCCCGCTCTTTCGAGGACCCCACGGCCTGTCTCTCCTGACTGGTGCGCTTCCGGATCTGCAGGCTCAGGGATAAACTGAAGTAAAGCACAATAGTTATGGCAATTGGAATGAATACTCCAAGAGATTGTTGAACGTCTCCGATTTTTCCGGATGCCGGGTAGCTGCATCCACCTAAACCGTTTTTTATATATCCACCAGCTAGGCCGAAGCAGCCAGGTAAGGCCAACAGACACCCGGCTACAATGGCTGTGACCATCTGATAACTGTTGGATTTGATGTTTGTCAATATATGGTAGCGGTGTGGAAATGACAGGGCGACGAAGCGGTTGATGGCGATCATGGCGTCCAGCCAATTCAGGATCTGTACAATTGGTTTCCTTAGTATCATGGAATGCTTACAGTAAAATTAGTCGATTTTAGTTTTCATTAAGAGCTTTCTGAAATTGTGAAACCTTGAGATATTAGCCGTATTCGTGCTTACCTAATTGCACGATAAAGGACATTACAGAATTTAAACTGCAGAATTCTGTATTAAAAAATTCTGTATCACAGAATTTTTTAATTTAAAATTACATCGCATTTTTTCTCCGAGTGTTTAACAATGTTTCCACGTCCAGGTAGATGCAGAACAGGTGGGTGAACCAATAAATAAAAGTCTAAGACATACTTGTCACAAACTCAAAGTCCAGTTCTTAGAAATTTGGCTAGTCAACGTTGAATAAAACTGAAGGAAATTACTGACGTACGTGCAGTAAACTTTGGAAGATCAGTCGGTCAGCAATACAGGCAACAGGCGGAACATGCCACTTATTAATTTGACTTCCGTATATGAAAATGGCGGACATTGGAAACGACACCGAGCACAACAGAGCCATCACCGAGAGTGATGCCGAAATGAGGTGTCCTGCTCCAATGCGCAATGATTTCTTTAATAAAATAGTTGCTGCCAAAATAAAATTTCCTAAGCCTCCGGCAAAACACAAAATCAGCAGACATATTGTCCAAACGACAACGCTGGTTGGGTCAATCCAAATAAGGCTCGGTGGATTTGGCTTGGTCGAATTCCCGGCCAGAGAGCTTACGTTTGTCAAAAAAGTATTCATAATGACAGCAATTTTAATGGTCGAGCCGAATTAACTGCACCTTCATTCCTGACCGTTTCTGGAACCGTAATTTATAGGTAGAAAGGTGACGATGCGTATTTATCTACGTAACAGATACACAGTAGTACACTGCAATACGTGCAGTCTAATGCTCTTTTAATGCTTTCAAATACTGTATGCTTTGGAAAACGGCTGTCACATGCACACGCATACAATTTTATAGGCGCAATCGGTAAAATATCAGCTCTCGTTGTACATATCCGATTAAAAATCCACTTTAAATGTCACTTCGTCCACTTTTTCCGGATATAATGAATCTGCGCGTTGTAGTGGTACAAAATTGAGAACGTCATGTGCTGGTCTTTCAATATTTGTTACTGGTGTAATGCATGTATATACGATCACGCGGATATGATCATAAGACAGTATGCTACATCAGGGGAAATTTCAGCCCAACATTTCGAACAATCAGCGTAGGAGTTCGGCTATTCCAAAATTTCATTGTTTCGGCTTGAATTGGATCTCGAAGTGAGATGTTGTATATAATGTATGAGTACATGATGATTTCTTCAGCAAGAGCCAGTACATATACAAAATGCTTGCGCTGAGTACTGATTAAAAATGGTATGAGTTTGACACGAGTACATTATTCTACTGTCATCTCGGAACACGCTTCTCAGGATATCATTTACTTCTTTGTTTGATTATTATATTATGTTTAGACTGGTGGATGACGAGATTTCATCACGGTGACAGGATGAAACATGATAAACGGGGAAAGCCGGTCGACTTTTTCTTCTGTGTCAGCGTCTAAGTTTGGAGATTACGCGAGGAAATTCACTTTAATAAATGTCTTTGGCACCGTGACTACCGTCCCGTAACATGTTCATGGGGACAATGTATTCCTTTTACTTCGAATGCTCTCAGTAAGCGGTGCCGGTCACATTTAATGCAGAGTAAAGCTAAATGTCATATACTTTGTAAAAGATGACCATTTTCATACAATATCCCGGTTAAAATTTAATACTTTGATGAAACCTTTACTAGTAAGCGCAGGTGTTGCTTCAATTTGTACTGCAATCCTTTAATAGGATAATAAGTTTTCCTACCGTAATCAAGCTGATTAAGGAATTAGTTTCATCTCTTCTGTCTAACATTAGAAAATGTATGAGAAAAAGGATGTTTGTCGCGCATTCAGTCGAAATTTTCTTAGTTGGAATGCAGGCACGTATGATCTTTAATAAGAACATCTCAGTATTAGAAAAAGACAAAAGATGCTATGCTTATTATGAGAAACATGTGATTACTGAACCCTCTATTAAACAGTCTCGTGTAGTGTTTGTACTAGTACTACGACATCTCGCTGGTACTTATAAGTTTTCTCTTTCATTATTGAAGCCACCACAATAGAATTCCCATTAGCAGAACTCTTACGCTAATTACTAAAATTACTGATTACTGATTACTAAAATTGTACACTGAAATTTTCTGGATGCATGTATGTGTAAGGTTCAAAACGTCAGTGCTCATAAATTGGAGTAAGACACTGGAATTCTTGTATCCTACAAACACATGCATTCAGAAACCTCACATTTAATTTCAACCGTAGATTATACGAGTGTCAGGTCTAACAAGAGATGCAGCGATGATGTTGTGATTAGTCTCATTAATTATACCACTGCCATGCACAAACTCATTAAAATCTCGACGATGTCGGCAAAGTTTAACACCCTGATGACACGACAGAGCGTGATACTGTGTGGTCTTCATTTGATATGTGTCGTGTAGAAACTACTCTAGGAAGGGCGCTAATGTCTCCGGCTGCACCCAGTATATGCGTGTGCATTTTAGTACCCGTTTAAAATGGCATATTACTGTAGCCGCCCGCACAAGTTGCCCCACAGAGTGAGGTATACGGATATTTGGCCTCACATTGCTCGCTGTTCAGCGCAGTGTGTGCAGGGAGAAGGCAGCGGCCGGATCTGCCAATGGAGCAACTTGTGCGGGCGGCTACAGTACCTTGATTTTCTTGTTTGCCGCTTTGATAGAGCATGGGATTGCATATGCTATTACAGAGTGCAGTTAGAATGCACAATTACCAGTTCATCGACAACTTATGCTCTCCGGGATTTCAAAAAGGTTAGGATTGTGAGCTCAGTAATTCTGTCTCAGCAAATAACCCGCTAGGAAGGAACCCATTAGGAAGGAACGCTTTTTTGACCAATCGAAGCACCGTGGCAAGAAATTATACCAAAGTAAGTCCATCGAGCTTACCAGTTAGTTTGGATTGAACGAACTACCGTTGCCGCTCACATAATATGGCACTTGTTTTGTGGTTTGTTGGAGATTTAGACATCTTAGCTTTACAGTTACTATATTTTTATCTAGCAGTGGAGCAGGATACCTGATTTCGGCATCCTTCTCGGCGACGGCTCTGTTGTGTGAGGTATCGTTTATTATATTTTATTTTATCCATTATTTTCATATACGGAAGCCAAACACATAGTTACTGGTGTCTAATGATTTCCTGCCTTTTGTAGCGATTATAGTATATGCGTCATAATCTAAGTAGGTAAAACGATAGAATTACTGATGGCAATGTAATAATTTGGCACTAGTGCGTTAATCAATTTTATGTTCCATACAATAGTGGTTCGATTTTCTAAAAGCTGTGCATAAAAATAATCTTGCAGTAATGTAACGACAATTTTGATCTTGGTGCGGTAAATTACATGTACAATAGCTTCCGCTTGCCGGTTACTGTTTGTGCGTTAATATGATTAAACGACGGAGATTTGTTTATTTTAAACCTTTTACGAGTATATTCAATTTTCAGACAAGATTTAGGAAAGCTTATTTTCTTATGCGGCAGTATTTTCTTATCCGCATCAGCTTTCGAAGATTTCTGTTTCTCCAAAAAAAGGAAGAAAAACATGGGCCAGCAGTTATAATACAGTAACCTTACTACTAGCCACTAGATACATTCCGTATATAGAACTACCGGTCATGATTACATACTTACAGATACATGACATTATTTAAAAAATTTGATCAAACTTCTGTTTTCGGAGACAAATGGGACAAAGCTTACATAAATAAGCAGCACCATACGAAGGTTGGCAGATTCCTTTGCAACATCCACAGGAGTAAGCGAAATTCTCACACCGGCAATGCAGATACTGAACCGGATAGCCGTAAATGTAATACCCCAAGTTGCGGAACCGTCTATTATGACAGTGACACGAACTAGCAGTGGTTGTCAGTTTTCACCCGGGGTAATTCGGGTTCTCGGAATAGAAGAGGATGTATACTTTTCATGTTACCAGGTTGGACCGCATCCCACCAAGCATATCAGCTCTTTTAAGAACGTGACTACAGAGTACTTGGATCTGACCTTAACACAACGGTGATAATGAACTATTCGTCCTTAATCTACAGCAGTAATTCGACCCTCAGTTTGACCGGCGCGAAGTCTGGCGTCATATCATTATTGTTCATTGCACCCACGACCGTTTTTGCTTGGACTATCGGTTTGCTTATACTGTGCTTTATCGGAGCTGCAGGAAACGTTCTCTTGGTGGTTACCGTTCTGCTCCAGAAAAGTCTCCAAGCGGGAGCGAGATTTCTCATATCGGCATCATTGTCCGTAATGGGTCTAATGTGCTTGATACCGTTTCCGTTATCAGCCATTTATGTGTACGGAAGCCAGATAAAAAAGTGGGATCTATCGCCCGCCGCATGCGTTGCTGAACGTTATATTTTCCAAAGCCTTTTACACGTAAGTGCACCACCCACAGTAACGCCCAACAAGTCAATGATATACTTCATGATAATTATTTACTTACAGATATATTTGTTTTGCCTTTGTCTTCTGCTAAAGGGAAAAGTCTTTTAACCGTTTGCAAGTACTCTTGCCTGAACTGCTATTCTAGTTTGTGAGATAATTAAATCCAATAAGTAAGACGCTGTCACATGGCTAACGTCACTGATCGACTTTTAAAATTAGGTACTCAATTTTCTGGATGCCATGATTGCCATCAACCGCTTCGTTGCCTTGATGCTACCACATTACTAAGCCGTATTTACCACAAAAAAGTCCAGTTGTTACCAAATTACATTTGCCATAATTTTCGGTTTGTTTCTCGCTTTGCCCGGATGTTTTGGATTAGCAGGAGGATATATAAAAAATTCGGTGGGCGGGTGCACTTATCCGTCAAGTGGACCTGTAGGAAATGCTCAACAAGCGCTTGGTGTATTCATTCCTATCGCGGTGACCGTTGTTTCGTACTTTGTTTTGGCTTCTGCCCTGCAACTCAAGAAACGAGTTCCGCGGAGCGCTTACACTTCCGGCGTTACGACGGATAGAGCAGCCACTGCCATCACGAAGATTGCCTTTTTCATCTTCTTTATCAGTCTGCTGGCCTTCCTGCCATTTCCGATAATTCTCAGAGTAGCACCCAAGACATTCGGCTCGTCGGTTCCACTGCAATTATTCTCGCGGTTTTTATATCCGCTTGCATTTCTTGCAGTACCAGTGAGTAATGATCAAGCAGTGATCAAGTAATGAGCAGGCGATTGGGATGTTTAGGATTTCATTTTGCTACGATCGAAATGTTGTTTGGCATTTGTACAGACTGTATACAGTATCTCAAAATCGCTGCGATCAGTATTTTAGGCAGAAAAAAGGTCAAAGGATTGCTGGTTTTAGGTATTCCTGTTGATCATGAGTGCCGAATATCGTAGCGCACTTCGTAAATTGCTTCGACGGAATTCCCGGCCGTCTGGAATTATAATGCCACTCTCAGCTCCTGTTGCATCCGGCAAGCCAAAACCATCAAGCTCCAATCCTAGACAACCTGCAAATGAGTTTGGAGCAATGGACTGCAATTTTGAAATTGCGGGGAGTTCCTCTCGCAAGCAGCATAAGAACTGCAATCTGTAAAACAAACCTTGCGGCATGGTACTGGTACTACTTGCTTTCAAGATAAGTGCCGTTGCTGCAACGAAGCCAAAAATTCAAGGCGAAATTCGACGCAATTCCCCTTTCGCCTTCTGTCGGGAATGCAAACCAGTCCAGCTCCTCTCTGTTCCATTATAGGTAATCCACAACACCCTTCGTGGCGTTCCGGACGACTTCCCACTTCCTGTCTAATTCCAGCTCATCCTCCGTTCGCGTTTCTAACGACCCGGCGAACCCAGTGGAGTTGTTGAGGCGAAATGTAAAGCCCGAAAGATCACTGGTTCCATCATCTCCAACGCATAAAAAGTAACTTGTTCACCGCATGTTCCTGTTCTAGCACTAGTGTGATCTTCTAGTATACAGTTTAATCGTTTAACGTCCGCACACAATCTGGATTTAGACCCAATCCGGGGCAGCAGATCCGTCATAAAGAAAAAAACAGAACAAGAGTACAGCAGCAGCAGGCTAAAAATTTCACAAATATTCACATTTACCACAGCGACACGTGTTCAGGATGGTAAAATTTTTCAACGACACAACGGACTTCCGGTCAACGCGATTCAAAGTTTCTGTAAATCTACCAAATTCTCATACGCTTTTGCTGGAATCTGCAGGCAATTCCAAATTCTCGCCATCCGATAAGCAAACGATCTGTGCGATGGAGGCAGTCTGTGACCGCAGAAGTTTGATCCAGTGGGAATAATCGGGCAAGGGTGTTTAACCGTTCGTTGTTGATGACGCGTTGCACCTGCAACACCGGAGCGCACGGCAGTATCTTTAGAAAATAACTGGTTACAATTGGAATTAAGATTAAATTGTATATGAACTAATAAGTCAGCTGAAGGCTGCGCTTTAGATTCGGCAGTACGATTGGCTCTCGCTCTACTGGGTAATTCTCTTAACTTTATCAATATAGCTGCCACTGTTGATTCTGATTTTTGAGATGCAACGACTGATACAACGACTGATGATTCTTCTTTGAGCGTTTTCAATATTATCGATTTGTCTTTTCTGAATAGATATGTTACGGATGCACAGTAGTCAGAGAACAAGACTGGTATGCAGCACACAGCTTGCCGACAATCGCGAGAGCAAAACAATAGTGCTTAAATATCTCAACCGCTTCCACATTCTGCCAGATACAGATCCGGACTGCAGTTTCCACCTGTGAAATAAATGCCAAATACTGGGTCGAATCTACTACAGGCCCCACATTTGCACAATATCTTATCAATGGAAAAGCACTGGCAACCCTTCCAGTACGTGTATAGTATCATGTTTATCGAAGGGAGGTTGGAGATCACAAAGCGTACCCTGATCACGGGATAACAGAAGGATCGGGCTTTTAGTTTAATAAGTGCTTTCCTGTCCACTGGCTTGGACATGGTTTGTTTTCACAAGAGAAATTTTATCCGCCCGAGAAGATATCCATGACCATTGAAATGCTACTCTGTACCATTATTCTTATTCACGGAAGAAGACTACGAACTGAATTTATGTATAATATTTCTATAAATGCTGTGCGCCGTGAGGTCTTGGTCAAGATTGTAACTTGTGACGGTCCCAGTACGTTTTCATATACTACTAAAAGTAGATGTCTAATAAAAGAGATGGTTCTACAATAGAATTATCGCCAATCGTCAGGTTAGCATGGTGAAGAAAACGCATATGTATAATGTGTTTGTATATATAGGCATCCTTTATGCAATAAATGTCTGCCAGTGTCTACTGTAGATACGTACAAGAAACAAAAGAATAACAGTTCACTCAATTACCAACACCTTCCAAACTTGGCAAGTATAGTAACTACTACTTTACTGACAGATATGGTAGTATTTAAAATCTGTTTGTGGATTTCGCTTAAACTAATGAGACGTTCAAGGGCGGCCATCGTTTCGTACACCGTGCCGGAAGAATAGTACCTACATACCAGGTATTGATATTACAAATCAAAGTGAAAATAGCAGGCCTGCCTGCCGCGGGCTCTAGGGGTACAGCACAAGAAGAAGCCAGAAATACTGTAAAAATGGATCCGTACTTTTGTTAATTAAATAATGTTTAATCTTTGTGGACTTAAAGGGTATGCATATTGCGTACTAGCTGGGAACGGATGAACTACGACAACAGCAACAATTACAACAATTTGAATTACAATACAATACTTCTGTATGTACTGTGCTGCCTCTTCATTAGCGGACACAGATAGAATTTGAAGACACGAAACTGCTACATGGATCCGAATTTATTTCCTAAATTTAGTATAGCTAAATTGATTTGCAAGTGCTCTATGACCGGAGGTTAATTTGTGGGGCTTTACAGGATGCAACTGTGGCTGAGCATGGTAACACTATTCCAGTCCGGGAATTCCGTCGAAATAATCTGCGAAGCGCGCTACGATATTCGGCACTCATCATTAAGAGAAAAACCTAAAACCAGTAATTTTCTGCGTAAAAACACTGATCGCAACGAGCCTGAAGTATACAGAGTTGAGTTTGAGGTTAATAGTCTCTACAGATGCCAAACAACATTCCGATAGCTGCAAAAGGACATCCTTAACATTTCGCTTGTTCGATCATTACTTACTGGTACTGCAAGAAATGCAAGCGGGTATAAAAACCGCGAAAATAATTGCAGTGGAATCGATGAGGCGAAGACTTTGGGTCCCGCTCTTAAAATTATCGGAAATGGCAGGAAGGCCAGCAGACTAATAAAGAAGATGAAAAAGGCAATCTTCGTGATGGCGGTGGCTCATGGCTGCTCTGTCCGTCGAAATGCCGGAAAAGTAAGGGCTCTGCTGAGCTCGTTTTTTGAACTGCAGCGCAGAAGCCAAAACAAAGTACGAAACAACGGTCACCGCGATAGAAATGAATGCACCGAGTGCTTGTTGGGCATTTCCCACAGGTCCACTTGTCGGATCCACCACCCGCCCACCGAATTTTTTATATATCCTCCTGCTAATCCAAAACATCCGGGCAAAGCGAGAAAAAAACCGAAAATGATGGCAAATGAAATTTGGTAATAACTGGACTTTTTTGTGGTAAATGAGGCGTAGTAGTGTGGTAGCATCAGGGCAACGAAACGGTTGATGGCAATCATGGCATCCAGAAAATTGAGTACCTAATTTTAAAAGTCAATCAGTGACGTTGGCCATGTGACAGCGTCTTACTTCTTGGATTTGACTATCTCACGTACTAGCAACTCAGGCAAGAGTATTTGCAAACGGTTAAAAGACTTTTGCCTTTAGCAGAAGATAAGAGGCAAAACAAATATAATACAAGTATTATGGGTAGGAAGTATATCACTGACTTGTAGGGCGTTATTGTGAGTGGTGGACTTACAAATAAAAGGCTTTGGAAAATATAACGTTCGGCAACGCATGCGGCGGGCGACAGATCCCACTTTTTTATCTGGCTTCCGTACACATAAATGGCTGATAACGGAAACGGTATCAAGCACATTAGACCCATTACGGACAATGATGCCAAAATGAGAAATCCCGCTCCCGCTTGGAGACTCTTCTGCAGCAGAATGGTTATCACCAGGAGGAGGTGTCCAGCAGCCCCAACAAAACACAGCACGAGCAAACCGACAGCCCAAACTAACACTATCGTTGGATCAATGAACAATAAAGTCAATATGGTGCCGGGCTTAGCGCCGGTCAAAATAAGGGTCAAATTAGTGGTGTTGTGCGACGAAGAGTTCATTATGACCTTAGTGGTAGATGCAATTAATCGCGTTCTTTGAGAGCGCTGAAATGATTGGGGGGATGAAACCTGCACCTAAAATAAAAAGCTGCACCTAAAATAAAAAGCTGCACCCTGTTCATTTGAAGAACCTGATCTCTGCGAGTGACAACAACTGCTTGTTCGTGCTCAACATAATAATTATACGAGTACGATTCGGCTATCATGGCTATCCGATTTATTACGTATCTCCCTTCCGGTGCACGAGTTCCTTTTATAACTGTGGATTTCTTGAAAGAACCGCTAATCTTATTTGCGGCGCTCCTGTTTTCTGTGCGTGGCATCCGGTTGTCGTCTTGGCAAACAAGATTTTAATTATGGTTTTCGAAAAGGTCATGTACCGAATCTTATGTATTTGCAGGTGGTACACGATGCATTATACAGTACTGTATAATATCCCTAAAGACAGAATTATGGTTGGCCCATGCTATCTTATATTTCTTGTGAAAACGCTTGCAGTTGTCGAAATAAAAACCATGGTAAATAAAAATACTAGAACTGACCAGATACCATATAAGGTAAAGCACAGGCATATGGTATTTTCACGTTTCAAGCTAAAACTGCATCCGTTATACGTCAGTCATGCTGCGGAAATATTAGTTGTAGCCTGCGGTAACGCGGATGACACAATTCACAAAGATTCAGCAATTTATTTCAAACCATCACTTAAACACGTGTTAGAGAAACAGTTACAAAAACAACAGCTCGTTAAACATTTCGGCTTTCTCCACCGTGCCCAAAACAGAAACCGCATTACCACGCTGTACCTCTATGGACAAACGTTGTCGAAGAAATTCGTGCGAGCGGGCTTCTCCTGAATGAGAACGTAATCTTTTCCCAAGTTCTTTTATGATGGCAATGGCCGCTGGTCCCCACGGGCCCATAGTTTCAAAAGCGATAGGTGTGAATATATAGCGGCCGTTTAAATAAGAATAGAACCTAGACTTCTTCTCTTCAGCCTGCAACGCGGCCGATCCCGCAATTGCCGAAGTAGATTTGATGTGGGAAGCGGCAACAGTATCCACGCAGGTGACATCCCATGCCAAGCACATTCCTCGCTGCCAGGCGAACGTTGTGCAGCCATCGGGGCGTCGTTCGTTGGTGTGGGAAGTGCCTCGGGGTTCAAGTTTAGCTGGGATTCCGGCTGATACAAAAGCCCGACATACGATACTGTTAAGGCCACCATGTCTTGGGTGTCTGCCGGCGGAGAAGGTACAGGAAAGACCATGATGAGCGTATCCGTCGACCGGCTTTAAACATTTCGTGCAGTTGTGAGGTTCACAAATCCTGGCGCCGAGTCTAAGGCCTACTGAGATTTTCACAGTGTCGTCATCGAGGAGGTTACCTATATGGGCGGAAGGCAACGCGTTGAGCCAAATGCCGGCTTCTGGTCTCGACTGGGCAAGCAGACGCGCCTTATTAATTTCATCATCCCGGTATACTTCTAGCAGGGCAGCCAGAGATACATTACACAATGGCAAATCCCATGCCTTCTGGGAATTGCGGAATTCTGGAACGGGCAGTTCTGTTAAACGGGCTTTGCCTTCCACATTTCTAGAGCAACGGTAACGTCTGAAGTCTCTCGACTGGGAAGCAACAAAGACACCAGGTCGCCGACGGAGTGAATCGACGTGAATTCACAAATAAATTCTGCAGATACATATATATAAATTAATTAAAGTAGGCCGCTAATCAACAGCATCCTGGAAACCGCTTGCTCTAATCTTACTAATTTTTTCACTGATTCACTTAGTAAAGGGTACAAGCCCAGCACGGATGAATAATGTCTTAGGATTTCGAGCATGTAAAAGGGTTAAGAGCATATGTATTAAATAATGGCACGATGTTTATTACATTAAGGAGGCACGAACAAAATAAACAGGCGTGAGCAGAACCTGTTATTTTTGCTAATGCGCAGTTCGCTAATTTCAATGACAATTCGATATAATAACACATAGTAACAATCTGGGGATTTACAAACAGCCCATGTTAAGCTAATGGCCACCATGGTAACAAGCTTTTGAGTGACCACTGGATTGTGGGTAGTGGGCATTCCAGAAAATTAATGATGCAGGAACACTCTCGACACTGAGAGGATTCTGTAGCACTTTAGAGCGTGCAGATTGGATGTGTGGAACGGGAGAACATTCGAGACAACGGCAAAGTGTCGGGGACCCTTGTCACGTAGTTAGTATTCATATAACCAGTTTACGGGATCTACATCCGTACACAAACTTTTGCGGCGCAAGTTTGTTACGCAATGCACACTTCGCAAGGGTTGATCGCATTGGTCCCAGCCGCTAAGAAAACTACAAAAACTAAGAAAGAGAAAATCTAAGAAAACTTGAGAAACCCTAAGAAAGCCTAAGAAACCTAAGAAAACAAAGAAACCCAAGAAATCTAAGAAACATAAGAAACCTGAGAAACCTAAGAATACCTAAGAAACCTGAGAATACCTAAGAAAACCTAAGAAAACTAAGAAACCTAAGAAATCTAAGAAACCTGAGAAACCTAAGACTACCTAAGAAACCTGAGCATACCTAAGAAAACCTAAGAAACCTAGGAAACCTAAGAATCCTAAGAAACCTAAGAAATATCGTATATGAAAGAATACGAGGTATACCGATCACGCTGGTGGGATTGACTGCGATTAATTTTTGCACATGTTTCTTAAATTTTCAATACTTTGTAACGTGCCGATGCCGAAGGCCGCGGTCTGTCTCGGTTTTTCCGAACGGTCCGCGAATAAACAATGCATTTACCATTTATGTCTATGGGGGCCCATGGCAACAATTTATTTTTTGGGGCTACTCCTTCCCTTTTGGGGCGTATCGATGGCGCAATAGCGTAAGAACATTCGCGCCGTTGAGGCGAATTTAACGCACTTGGCCGCATCGGAATCCGTTCAGCCGTTCGCCCAAACATTGGCTACATTATCAATCGTGTATACGTGGTTACGGATGTAGATAACCAGTTTACGGAGCACTACATCCGTACCCAGTTTTGGGGCGCATTTGTTTCGAAAATATTGTGAAAAGAAAACGTAAGAAAATATAACAAACATAACGTCGTTGCGGCGATTCTGCCATTTTTGACCGCGTCAAAATCTGCCTACCCGTTCAGCCAAACATTGCTTTTTTAGGTTTGAACGTCACGGTTGTTACGGTACAGTTCTGTGGTATTTTTCCTAATATTTTTCGAGCCGAGGCCGAGAGGGCCGATCTGCCGTGCAAATAATGCTGATGCAACCCGTGTGCCTATACTTTATGTTAACCGGTTTGGAGCGAGGTCGGAAGGCGAGACTTGCAGGCACATGGCAACAATTTGTTTTTTGAGGGCCGTGCTCCCCCCTTGAGGCGCATCGGGTCGGCAATAGCGCAACATCACCCGCTTCGTTGCGACGATTCTGGCGCACTTTACCGCGTCAAAATCGGCCTACCCGTTCGTCCAAACATAATTTTCTTAGCAAAGGCCGTCATGGCTGTTACGAATGTAGTTAACCAGTGTACGGAGGACTACATCCGTACCCAGTTGTGTGATATTACGGCGTCGGACGCATACATTATTAAAATTTGTCGAGGTATTCCGGATAAAAACTTTGGTTTTTTACGCATGGAGGCCGGTGGCCGAGGTGCGTCCTGTACTTCACACCCGGAAATAATAAGCAGTAAACGTTGTTTACAGTACTTTGCTTTAACCAGATGGGATCGATGTCTGAAGCCGAGGCTGACAGGCCCATGGCAACAATTTGTTTTTTGAGGCACCTGCTTTCCCCTCGAGGCGCATCGGTTCGGCAATAGCGCAACATCACCGGAGTCGTTGCGACGATTCTGGCGCACTTTACCGCGTCGAAATCGGCCTACCCGTTTGTCCAGACATAATTTTCTTAGCAAAGGCCGTCATGGCTGTTACGGATGTAGTTAACAAGATGAGCACGGATGAATATTGGCTTACGACTAGGTACTGTAAATAAGTGAGTTAGGATTTGTTGTTACTAGTAGTCGCAGAATTACGTCGTAGTATTACTGTTTAGTGAACTGGGCTGCAAGATTGACCGAACTGTTGATACAGCTCAGTGCATTGGGCCGCAAGGTGCGACAGTGTCACAGTGATCAAGTGAAATACTGCAAGAAACGCAGAGGCGAAGCGAAAGCTGTTTCATGTTTCAGCTGATTGAGTAGCACATACAGTGTACTGTGACCGTGGTAACAGACTAGCCCATGTCACATGATGTCAGCCCTATGGCATCCATGGTAACAAGCTTTCAAGTGACCACTGGGCTTGAGGTTCTGCATATAGCAAACAACGATTAGTTTTAGATCACCCGCCGGGCCGAGCGGTTCCCAGAACATTTTAAAGCGAGAAAATTGGATAAGTGGGAGCTGAGATCATAGCGAACAAAGAAGGGAAGCAGAAAACCTGCAAGAGATGTATAGTATTCATATAACCAGTTTACGGGATCTACATCCGTACACAAACTTTTGCGGCGCAAGTTTGTTACGCAATGCACACTTCGCAAGGGTTGATCGCATTGGTCCCAGCCGCTAAGAAAACTACGAAAACTAAGAAAAAGAAAATCTAAGAAAACTTGAGAAACCCTAAGAAAGCCTAAGAAACCTAAGAAAACAAAGAAACCCAAGAAATCTAAGAAACTTAAGAAACCTGAGAAACCTAAGAATACCTAAGAAACCTGAGAATACCTAAGAAAACCTAAGAAACCTAAGATATCTAAGAAAAATCGTATACCGATCACGTTGGTGGGATTGACTGCGATTAATTTTTGCATATGTTTCTTAAATTTTCAATACTTTGTAACGTGCCGATGCCGAAGGCCGCGGTCTGTCTCGGTTTTTCCGAACGGTCCGCAAACAGACAATATATTTACCATGTATGTCTATGGGGGCCCATGGCAACAATTTGTTTTTCGGGGCTACTCCTTCCCTTTTGGGGCGTATCGATGGCGCAATAGCGTAAGAACATTCGCGCCGTTGAGATGAATTTAACGCACTTGGCCGCGTCAAAATCGGCCCAGCCGTTCGCCCGATCATCGCGAACATGTGCTAAGCATGTATAAGAGGTTACGGATGTAGATAACAAGATGAGCACGGATGAATATTGGCTAACGACTATTTAAAATTACGTCGCGTCTGCATGTGTTGGATTGTGGTGCAAAGTCAGAATGGCAAAGCCAGACAGCTACTTATTCAGGATGGTTGCCTGCGGTGAGAGTCGTGGAGTATTGACCTTTTGCCCCTAAAGTTTTTTGGTTCATGGCTCAGCTGCTAAGTTTCTGCTTATTCTACTGAATTCTACTGAATCTGAGAAGCTACTGTAGTGGCTTATCAGTGGGCGAGGTGATTTGTAAAGTGTTTACTCAGCCAGGGGAGCACAAGAAACGCAGAGGCGAAGCCAAAACTTTTTCTTGTTCAGATTTATCATGCCCGTGGCAACAGAGCTGCCCATCTTAGCCCTATGGCATCCATGGTAACAAGCTTTTCAGTGACCGCTGGGCCTACCGCGATCGCGATGGCGAAAGGTCAAGGGTCTAAGAACACTCCCCGCACTGGGAGGATTCTTGTGCAATTTGAAGCAGAAAAATCGAGTGAATAGAAGCAGAGATCATGCGTTACATTCAGAAGAGGCCGAAGGTCTGCAAGAGATGTTTAGTATTCATATAACCAGTTTACGGGATCTACATCCGTACGTATTGTCGCGGCGTACTTTAGTTTCGAAGGTTTCGAAATTTTTTAGTTAATGCAATTAGGACTGTCAAATATCAGCAGCCCGCTTGTATCTACGGCACGACTGCTGCGCACGTATCGGTTACTCATTTTTCCGCTATGACTAAGAGAAAAAAAGTGAAACATGTTCCCACCACTGGTAACGGATACACTCGTAGAAACACACACCAAATCTGACAGCACCGTGAATTCTGCAATAAATCTGCATTCAGTGCCATTCACTACTATGGACAACGCAGCACAACTAGCGCAAACTTGTTAAGAAAAATAATCTCACATAGCTTAATGACATGTAATTAAATTTTCTTCATGTGTAATAAATTTTCTAATTAGGTGCTAAAAAAACCAGGTGCAAAATTGCTAATTAGGGGCAGATTCGCTAATTAATTAGCTGCTAAATGTATGCCAATTAGGCGTGAATGACTCTAGTTAGTTCATATTTTTGCTAATCGCTCAGTTACTAATTATTAGGTTAATTAATTAAACCTTATTATCCTAAAAACTTAATGACGAACTACAGTAAGTACAGCGTAATTACATACAGTTTAATGCAGCCTGGGTCACTACGAACGTTTATTAGCAGCGCAGGATAATTTTAAAGAGTTGACAAGCGGTCATGAATGTGAGCGCGAATTATAAAACCGAGCTCAACAGCTCGGTTTTCTAATTCAGCAACTGATTCTCCAACTGACCAATGCGCGCGGCGTTATCAGTGAATCTGTCTGACTCACAAATCAGTGCGCGAGTTGTTGCGCACTCGAGAGTTTTGACCTAGATACAATTCGCATCAGAGTCCCAATACGTAGCATATTTGACAGCAACTAATATACGAATCTTCTGCATTCACAAAGTTTTTTAAGCGTAAGAATTGTAAGACGCCTAAGAAACCTAAGCAACCTAAAAAAAAAACATAAGAAAACCTAAGAAACCTAAGAAACATAAGAAACTTAAGAAAACATAAAAAAACCTAAGAAAGCTTAAGAGACCTAAGAAACCTAAGAAAAATAAGAAACCTAAGAAACCTACGAAATCTACGAAAGCAAGAAAGTTAAGAAAGGCAAAGAATACAGATTACGCTAATCGCCAGTTTGATCATCATTATTTATTTGTCGTACTTTTCCGAATTTTTTTAATTTTTTTCGCCGAAGCGATGTCGAAGGCCGCGGGCCGCCTCTGTCGCTGCGACTGTGCAGATTATTAGCCCACGTCCGTCTATGGGGGCCCATGGCAACAATTTGTTTTTTGGGGCCTTTGTTTCCCCGTTGGGGCGCATCGGTTTTGCATTAGCGTAACATTACCGGGGTCGTTGCGACGATTCTGGCGCACTTTACTTCGTCAAATTCGGCCCTGCCGTTCGGCCAATAATTCGGAATAAAGCATATTCGTGTATAAGATGTTACGGATGTAGATAACAGTTTACGGGATCTACATCCGTACACAAACTTTTGCGGCGCAAGTTGATTGCATTGGTTTGACCAATGCAATCAACTTGATTGCATTGGTCCCAGCCACTAAGAAAACTACGAAAACTAAGGAAGAGAAAATCTAAGAAAACGTGAGAAACCCTAAGAAAGCCTAAAAAACCTAAGAAACCTAAGAAACCTAAGAAAACCTAAGAAACTAAGAAACCTAAGAAACCTAAGAAACCTAAGAAAACCTAAGAATAACCTGAGAATACCTAAGAAACCTGAGAATACCTAAGAAAACCTAAGAAACCTAAGAAGCCTAAGATATCTAAGAAATATCGTATATGAAAGAATACGAGGTATACCGATCACGCTGGTGGGATTGACTGCGATTAATTTTTGCACATGCTTCTTAAATTTTCAATACTTTGTAACGTGCCGATGCCGAAGGCCGCGGTCTGTCTCGGTTTTTCCGAACGGTCCGCGAACAGACAATGCATTTACCATGTATGTCTATGGGGGCCCATGGCAACAATTTGTTTTTTGGGGCCACTCCTTCCCTTTTGGGGCGTATCGATGGCGCAATAGCGTAAGAACATTCGCGCCGTTGAGACGAATTTAACGCACTTGGCCGCGTCGAAATCGGTTCAGCCGTTCGCCCAAACATTGGCTACATTATCAATCGTGTATACGTGGTTACGGATGTAGATAACCAGTCTACGGAGGACTACATCCGTAATAGTAATCTAGTAAATACTAGGGTGGCGTCTGGTTTTGCCTTTTTTCGTATTTTTAGCGCTTCGATTCGGTGGTCGAAGCGCGTTGCGTTGTTTAAATCTTAATACGAGTATTTTGCATTAACTACTACAAATACTTAGTTTGCAGCGAGGTCCGAAGTCGAGGCGTGTAGGCCCACATACACCACTGCAGGCCCACCACCATATTTTTATTTCTGTAATTTTGAAGTACTGTATTGGAAAACAGATGAATGCTGAATTTAACGGTAGTGGACAAATAGGGGGTTATTTTATGTCCTAAATTATACATTCGTTAAGAAGTTCAATAATAAAGGGACAATAACGGTAGTGACAAATAAGGAGTCATTTTATGTCTTAAATCCGCAACCAGCTTTGTGGCGTTACGGCGCATAATTTTATGACGTTTGTGGAAAGAATTTGCTTTTTTTACGCATCGAGGCCGGTGAGCGAGGTGCGCCCTGTACAGCATGGACAAAAAAACGCATAATCCCACCCACAGCATTCCGAACGCATGCGGCGCAGTTGCGCTGTACAACTCAGCTAAAATATCCGGTTGTCGTATAAGTGCACTTGCCCCATGCGTACGGATATCTGGGTGTGGAGTTATGCGTCTTTTTATAGTCCTCACACCGGAAATAATAAGCAGTTAATATTGTTAACAATACTTTGCTTTACCGAAATGGAAGCGATGTCTGAAGCCGAGGCTGTCAGGCCCATGGCAACAATTTGTTTTTTGAGGCACCTGCTTCCCCCTTGAGGCGCATCGGGTCGGTAATAGCGCAACATCACCCACTTCGTTTCGACGATTCTGGCGCACTTTACCGTGTCAAAATCGGCCTACCCGTTCGTCCAAACATAATTTTCTTAGCAAAGGCCGTCACGGCTGTTACGGATGTAGTTAACTATGTATCATAGCTTTCATTATGATAACAGTAAAGAAGAGACATCAAATATTCAGAATGTCTCTATAACATATGATAGATAAGTGCTCTAATAAGGATGGGTTTTGACACTTCGTAAATTTTGTCGAAATTTTCCAAACAAGAAGTTTGTGTGTAACTGTGCTTATAAATCT
Source organism: Paramacrobiotus metropolitanus (assembly GCF_019649055.1). Lineage (NCBI taxonomy): Eukaryota > Metazoa > Tardigrada > Eutardigrada > Parachela > Macrobiotidae > Paramacrobiotus > Paramacrobiotus metropolitanus. Next base: position 474,966 of record NW_026570274.1, read on the forward strand.
GACCCTGTTAATTTACGGTTTCCGGTTATTTTCAATGAATATGTTTTCCATGGATAATTGCGGATCAGCAGCACGCTAATAGAATCAGCTGGTTAGATTTTGGTGTCGTGGCAGTATCTCCGACTCCACTAAATGTCGACACTCCCTGGCTGCGGCCACGTAATGCTTCAAATGTACAGTTAGAAGTTATTAGTTATTGAAAACCATTAAACAGTTCTCGGTGCTTCTTACCGAGCATGACAACATTAAGTGAATTACAAAGATCCAGTAGGGAACGCGCTCATCCTACCGACGCATACGTCGCAATCATACTAGCGCTGTCACCTTCGGTCTATCTTTGCTAAAGTGTTATGGTACCTTTATTAAGTATCATCGTGTGAGTACAAACTAAGTACCAAAAGAAAACAACATTTATAACAGAAATACTTTGCTGAAGGCTTCGTCGAAGCATTTACCTTCAAGCAGACTCTCGAGCAGAAATGGCTACAGATTTAGATTTAAAATTATCGCACTACGGTAAATGCGCTGTGAATTAATGAGCATGGTACAAAACTAAAATGCCAGTGCCTAATCTATCGTATTCTGTTGCTACCGAGTAGTTATCTATCTGTACAGTACATTAAAGTTATCAGTTCACAACTGACAGTAAACTTAGGAAATCATTTTCGTCTACCACAAAATACCAACATTGTATTCACTTTTCTCGTTAATATTCAGTGTTAAGCTTTATACCCGTTTTCTACCAATTAATTTACCCAAGGGTAACAACGCTGCTGCCCAGAAGTGTCGGGGAAACTTTCGCCGCCGTCTCGCCAATCCTAGTCATAAAGTGTGAAGCCATTACAGTGATTTGAGAATATTATAATGCGAAGAATTTGCTCGAAACCCAAAATTGCACAAAACTGAAAGCACTTAGGAGTTCTGCAGGTTTATCTAATTTTTGAGGAATTTCTGCGAGCCTGCAATTAATTAACCACAACCGATACTTTTCTGTTTTATAACCATCGGGTTGGATTTGCTGGGGTGACCTTTGCGAGCGGCGTATCCGATAAAAACAGATCTCTCGGATTGGTTCTTGCGTAAATATGTGTTTTTCCCAAATAGCTAACGTCAAAATTTAATGTTGAATGCTCTGTGCACGCGCGGCAAATTTAGTTGAGTAGTTGTGCATGTTAGCTAAAAAAGTGTTTCGAGCCTTTACTTGACCATGGCCAGGTATGCGCTTGAAGCAAAAGGGTACGGTGTCTCCAGTTTGCGTATACTCTTTGGGCAGTTCCGGGCGATCGCTCATATTCACAGTCTGTCGAAATTCTATGATTGGAAAGTGATGCCAAAAGTTGACCTTTAGCCCACGCCATGGCCATGGACGCATGCCAGCCTACGCAGCGTATGTTTCTTCGCCTTGCGGGCAAAACAGCCTAAACTGGTGAATTTTGCATCAAGGCCTAGGTGCGTCAGGACAGTCAGTCGCCACTCTTATTCTTTCGAAGTCGTGTAAACCTGTGGGGTGATCTATAATGAAAGAAACTGCACTGAAGGTGACCTATAGCTATCGATCGTCAGGACAGGCATAACCATGCGAAAAGGTGAAATCAAATAACCCCCTGGTAAGATGCAATTAGCAATAGACATTTCAATAATGCAGCATGCTGTCCGCCTTTTCTGCAGAGCGGAATTATCGGCGTTGCAGATATACCGGACCCCATATCGGATTTCGGCATTTACGCGGCTATTACGGTATTTCCTATCAAAATTTTTTGAATTGCGACCGGTTGGTGGGTTTCATTTACGCACGTCGAACGATGCCTGGATTTAACCAGTTTTCGCGTTATGCATGCGGCATAGAATTATTGATAATAATTGTTTCACCGTCGTCATGACGCATAAGTAAGATCAACCGGTCGGCTCTGCATGGTGCAAGAAAACAAATCCAAAATCATGTTCACCATCTCGAGACTAATAATTACTTATAATCACTAACGTCATTGGGAACATTTCGACATTTTTCGTGGATTTTGCCTAAAGGTGAATCCGCTCTTTACTGTATCCGACGAAAGGTGATCTGGCATGACTGCATATTCTATAATCTTCTACTTCTGCTTTGAACGAAACATCTAGCTAGCTACATGAAAAGAAACACGCAGACTGGTGAACGTGTATTTTGCTGAAACGTACTGCCTATATGTGACCTTGGAAATGGCTTACAACAACACCACAATTACAGCCTTTAATATAACCCGATCAATTAGCCGTTTTTTCCTCTACGGCAACTGGACAACTTTGGATTCCATAACCTGTGTATTATGCTTTATGGTGTATTTCACCAACGGATTCCTCCTCCATCTCTATCGGACACGTCCAGCATTACGCAGCCCATTTGGCGTGTACGTCATCCTCATTGCCGTTGTCAACATCGTGCTCAACATATCCGTCAATCCGCTCAGCCTGCTACTCAAGGACGCCTTTCCCGATTTTGCGACATCCACATTCTGCACGGTTCACGAGTATATCGGTGTGGTAGTCGGTGCCGCATTACCGGTAACCCACATGCTGATCAGCCTCAATCGCGCCTGGGCCATCGCCTTCCCAGTACACTACAAACGTCATCATTCCCACACAACGGCCCTTGCTATTTGCACCTTAGCGCTCTTAATCATAAACATCTGTGTGATACCCGGCATCGTGATCGACGGAGTATACAGCCGCAACGAAAATTTAAACCAACGCTGCAGTTTGAGCCGGGACCCGGCAGTGACCACCTGGATCAGTGTTATATCCGCGGTGTTTTTCATCGTACCGGAATGCGTCATATTGGTGTCGTATCCGTTCTTCGTTTTTCGACGGCTGCACCATCGACGACAGATCCGCACGACAGCCAGTAGTCAGGGAAAAGGGGAAGATACAACGGCGCCGGTCAGTGGGATGCAGATGCAGGCAGAACGGGTCAAGACGACAACATCGTCGCGTTCCTTCTTTATCCTAACCTTGTTGACGCTGAGTGTCCTGCTGTTCTGGACGCCTAATAATATGTTTTATTTATTAATTCGCTACCTTCCCAATGTGGCGTTGGCGCTCCGTATTGGAAATTATTTGAAATTAGTGCAGGCCATCTTCGATCCAATCCTGTTTCTAGTTGCGCTACAGTATTTACGGTTTGTCTGCATCGAGATTTTCCATGATCTTCGAGAAATTTTTGTGTAGTTAACTGCTGAATTATTCTCAATATTTTCTGTGTATAGCTGAAATGAGAATGATTTCGACGATAGTTCCGAATATCATAATATATGCATATAGGTATTCCAGTGGGTATCTTTTTGTCTGCAAGTTACTGTAGTTTCAAGTCCCGTTTGCTCTGCGCGTTGTTTGGATTTGCCGCTCTTTTATCTATAAACGATAACTCTGCAAACGGCGCCGGTTCTGCATTTTTCCGAAGAATCGTACACTCGTATCTGTACGTTTATTTATTGATCTTTAATTACTCTGTCCGTTAACCCAAAAATACCCGCTCACCTTCATAATAAATAAAGCTTGTTTTGAAGAAACAAGGAAACTGGCTGGTCACGTTTATCAGCTGATCTACTGTACTTCTATCTACAACAAATACTTAAGTACATGTACGGTTATAACTAAAATTCGCCGCTGGGGATTCTCATTAAATTGCGGTTTCTGACGCATAATACTACAAAAACGACGAAACACACATTATATTGTACCACGTACGCAACTTCATAATTTACTTAATTTCCAGAAGTCATAGCATGTTAACATAATACTTGTATTAATGCAATGGATATCGTTGCAGGCAACTACGGTAGCAATTACTGTACATGTCTCTGCATGCAGAATGCAAAATTAATTAAATTATGTAAACTCGTATTATTGGATCATGCAGATTAAGTAATTTATTTATTTAATTATATTATTGATTTTTTCGAGTTAATAGTAGCTATTCTAATAATACTACATAGTTAATACCAGACTATTATACAGCAGCAACAGTAATTATTGCATTAAGTAAACTGATACAGTAATTCTCATTAACATTAAAAGCTGTAAGTATTATGCCGGATATAGCCTGAGCCGCGGTAATCAAATTTTATATAATAATTATATAAATTAAAATTTGATTACCGCGGCACAGGCTTTAATTATTGTACTGAAGTATCTACGTGGATGTTGTACTGGTACATACAGATACACCGCACACGGCTGCACTCACGTATTATCTTAATACTGCATACAGTGTCATATTATAGATATAGATATTAATTTTATTTTTATTAGAAGTGTGTATCTGCGAGTACAGGACTGTTTACAGAAGTACAGCCTGCAGGTAAGTACAAGTACATACGAGTACGTGCATACGATGACTCAAACGGATTTCAGCGGCGAAGAACACGTGAGTCGACTGTTTGGCCAGTGCACAACCGGTTTGGCCGAGTCAGCTTGGACGATTTTATCGCCTCCGCACTGCAACTGCAAAAAAACGTAAACAGCTGACTTTTGCTCCGTCGTCTTGTGATTATTTCATGTTTTTTTTCGCAAATACTGTCATAGCGGGTATTTTACGAATCATTCAACGAATTTTGCGTGTATCAGGATCAGGAGGCAACAGCAGAATGGCTGCGGAATCATCGGCTGCGCGTTCGTGGACGATCGCCACGTTCCCCGTCAGCGCGGGGAAGGAAGTGATGCGCAATGAACCTTGGGTCTATTCGCTGCATCCCCGAAATTTCCACTCACTGTGCTATCGCTGCTTCACACCGCTCGATCCCTCCAAAGCCGTCCGTCCCGATCTGTTCGCCACCGTCAGTTGCAAGTTTCTTCGCTCCTTTCTTGTATGAAATTTTTTCGTGTTTGTAGACGTATCCTGCTCCAGGTGCGGTGAATACTGTGCCCTGCCCAGACTGCAATGTCGTCAGTTATTGCTCACCGGAGTGCCAGGTAAAAATGCTACGGATAAAGTTTGCCGGAGAAAATTTTTTTTAAATTAATTTATTAAATAATTACTGCTCCCAGTAAAAATGCTGCGGAATGGGGTAATAATAATGTTGTGCGGAAAATCCTTTTAACGGAATAAAGAAATAACTGCCCACAGAAATCCTGGTTGGTATTAAAAGCATTCGCGGATTGACATTTGACAGGATATGATAATATTGTTTTTCGGGAAATTATTTTGATTCAATGAAAAATTACTGCCATAATTTTTCTTAAATAGTTGCAGGGTTTGATAATGTATGTTAAAAATTAATTAAATTATTTAATTTAAAGGGAAAAACAATAAATTTAATTTATTGTTGTTAATAATTACTATTTTTCTTATTTCTGTTGTTTAGAATGCGGATAAGACAACGTGGCGCCACGGTATGGAGTGCAGTTTACTGAAGAAATTAACCGCCACAGGCACAACACCGCACCACGACATGCTGATTATTGTGAAGATTATGGCGCGTCTGCTGAATGTACGGTGACACAAAGTCACCCTGGGTGTCATTGGTCCAGTGATATGTTGTGTCATTGCAGGACGATGGCAGTAGTACCCGCGCCAGCAGCAAACCTTGGATCTACAGTGGCCGTGATTATAACCGGCAGCTGTCGCATGCCGAGGAGATCCTGCAGAATGAGGTGTGGATGAAGGATGCGCAGCATCTGCGCCACCTCCTCGAGGCCGTCATGGACGAGGCCGACATCCCGGATCTGCGCAGGCAATTTTCTAATAATTTTTTAAATCATCACAGATTTTTTTTTACAAATTTGTAAAATTAGTCATGTTTATTAATTTCGAAAAAAGTACATTTTTAAATTTTATTTACATTGCGTATTGTCGCTGCTTGAACTTTGATTATAAATGGTGTAGTTTGGTGGAGATGTACGGGAAGCTCAAGGTGAACTCGTTCGATATTCGCGATCAGTATCTGCGCCGTCTGGGAGAGGGATTCTACTTCGAAGCGGCCAAGTTTGACCATTCCTGTCTGCGTAATGCGCTCTTCTTTTTCGATGGACTGACGCTGGTGATTCGGGCAATCGAAGACATTCCGGACGCCTTGAAGGTCGGTAATGGTTTGCGAAATGATCAAGTTCATAATACCTACGAATGTACTCATATCTGTACGTGCAGCAGTGTAGTACAACGGCTGCTTGGTGATGAATCCGTTTCGAGCATTCAGCGTTGATCTCTTGCAGTTTGATAGGATAATTAGCAGTTTTCTTACGTAAAATTCAGTAAGTTTTTCTTGGTCTGGCGTGACATTCTTTTCGCTAACCATTTCGCAGTTAATTACTCGACACAGTTTATAAGGTAGACGTATGTTGAGCGCAGACAATGCCACACCTATCGTAACTGAACATTCAACCATCTTGAGTCGTATCATGAAATGCAGTATGAAAGTGTATGATGTCTGTATGACTGTATCTGCAGTATTAAAACATGAAAATATATAAAGTGAGATTCTTCGTTCATAAAAAGTTGCAACATGGACCGGAGATCTCGAATTTTGCAGGTGCGGGTGTCGTACATTGAGCTCTTCACCACGACCAATATTCGTCAGAAGAATCTCGAATGGTTCTTTTTCCGCTGCAACTGTCCCATGTGCCATGATCCCCAGAAGGTTGGCATTTTTTACTGGATGTATCCAGTAAAATGTACATACAAAAATAAAATACATAATACATAATATAAAAATACATATTTTGTAATATATATGAAAAATGTACAATATATGTAGCCTATAATTTTGTCTACGTTGTGCTTTCTTCTCCTGCTTGACGGGTGAACAGAAAAGCATTATTGCAGAACGCCGACATGGAATGCATACGCTGCTGCACCCCGGCCTGCCCCCAGCCCGTCCCCCTGGACATGGACACCCGCAACCGCGACCCCTGCCCCACCTGCATGGAGTTCATCCACACCCAGCTGGCGCAAGATCCAAACGGCCGTTGGAAGGATTTTAATTGGCACGACGAGATGAGTCAGCGCTTGAACGCGGCGCATAAGCTGCTGGAGGAGCACAGTAAGCAGCACGACGACATCTTCCGCGTGCTGGATGACGCGTCGGCCACCCGCCCCGGGAATGAGGGCCAAGGGGAGGGGGCGCGGCAGACGCGGGAGGTGCTGGCGGATGTGGAGCGCCGCTGTGAGAAGATGCTGGAGGAGGGAAGAAGCTGCTGCATCCCAGTAATTGGACGCGCTGTGTGACGCATACGGTGTTGGCGCGGGTGCTGTTGGCCGGCGGGGAGGCCGGGCGGCGGATGGCGGCCGGGGAGCATTTTGCGCTGGGACTGCCCGGCATCAAGTAAGTGGTTGCTTTTTCCTATTAATGTTGATATAATAAAAAATAAGATATCGTTTTATCTTAACTGGAAAACAGTACTTATAAATTGATTGGCATATTGCTGTACTCGTATCCTATTAACTTCAATAAAATGCAAAATAATATGTCGTTTTATTCACGGCGTATATAGTTTTGAATTTGTCTTTTAGCTGGATTTTTGTGTTACGTCTTATTGGTTTTTTGACAGGCGAGGATTGCGAGCGAACGATACCCGAGCTGGAGTTCAGACACTCATGGCCGCCTTACTTCCGCTGGCGTCGCCACAGTTTACCAATGCGGTATGGCTGTGTTTAATAATACCAACGTGCGAAAGAATTTATTTTTTAAAAAATGGGATTTTAGGGGAAATCGCAGATGCAAACTTGCATGTAACCAGTAATTAATAATGCAGTGCACTCTGTAGTATTTTTAATTTACCAGCAGGCAGTAGTGTTTACAGGAATGTCAATATATACGGCAAAATTGAAATCTTCACTTCAATACTGCAGCTGTGTAACGTAGAGTAGTGGCATCTTAAATAGCTGATGCAGTTACGGAATGAATGGACTACTAAGAAATTAATTATACATTTAAAGGTTGCGAAAAAGTTTTGAATTGTAATTTTTAATTTTGCTGTATTATAATTCGAATGGTTTTGTAGCTGGGCGGACAGGGCGCCGAAGTGGACCGCAACCGCTTAGCGGAGGTCAGCCAGTATGCGGCGGAGGCCAAACGGATCTTTTCCATCAGTGACGGCAGCGATCGCGGTCTGTACCGTATTGCCGACAGTCTGGCGGGATTGTGCGATCAGCTGGCCGGGAAATCCACGGAGAAGCCGGTGGTCGAGGCCCGCCAGTGGTTGGAGACGATGGTGGCCACCTTGAGCGATCTGGTGTGCCGCTCACTGTTCCCGGTGGTCTACTGATCCGTCACCGGCAGAAATCTTGTTCAAAAATGTTCATATTTTTTCCGGTGTTTGCATGCAGTTGCGCTGTAGTCACATTACGTGTTAATTATTAATTATTGAATTTGTCTGGTGTATTTTTCTGATAATGTTAAATGATGGCATGACACGTAATTATTGTATTTAATATGTAACGCCATTCATATAAATTTCGTAAATTGCAAATTCATATAATTTATAACTGGTTCATATAAAATCTGGATTCATGTAAAATTCAAATGGTTAGAAAATCGCATTTTGATAAATTTACTCGAGTTGATTCCAGGTAAATATTTTAAAATGGTTAGAAAATACCGGATTGTTTTAACTGTCTATTTAATCAAGCCGGCATTTGCCGAGCCTCAAAAACGGTTTCACTAAAGTATTGCGTACGTACTTAACAACAGTCGTTATAATTGGAAATATTTATTTAACTGCATCAGTATAAAAACATCAGCGTTGATGTAATACGAGTACAATTTGTTGTGATGAATGATGGTGCGTGTTTCCTCACCAGAGGCACACTACCGGAAATTACACAATCCGGATATTTGTTGTTATAAAAGCTATAAAAATTCGTAATACTTAAGAACGGAGATAACTGGTAACAGATAATTGTGATCACAGAAAGGTAGCGATCAAACAAAAAAACGTAGCTGCTGGTTAGTTCGATAGGAGAATATCCCACGATCCAGTGAATGACTTAATATCCCCGATATGCTCGACGTGCGCTATCTGGGACGGTTGACCAGAACCGCAGATCTGGCACGAGTCACGTGGACTGAGATAGAAATCTGCAAATTAATAACATAATTGATACGAGTATTAATCGCGGAATTTATTTGATAGTTACAATGAGGTACATATAGAAGTATATATAGTATATGCTCGTAATTGGTAACTTAATCTGCATACATACAGTTACAGTATATCATTGTACATACCTTCGGCAAAATACAACTGCGTGGTCAGTGTGGTTCCGGTGGGTTGATTATTTCTGTCCACCGGCGTAATCATAAAATGAATATGCGCTGGACGATAACCTCCGTCATCGTAGCGTCCCGGGAAGATGGATGTCAGGGAGAAAAATCCATTATCATCCGTGAAAAAGCGAATTCGGCACGTCTATATAAAAAATCATTCTATATTAATTATAAAAGAGCAAATGTATGTCGCATATCTAGGAGTACAACTGCGCGAAATCTAAAGGATTTTATATATTATACTTTGGAGAACAGCTAATAAAGCGGAAGTCGCAGAAGAAAAACTAAAATTGATCAATACAGCTTTCATTGACCGGAAGTGGGAAGAAACGTACATAGTCCTTGGACTGCATGGAAGTACTGCTGTATACTCCATCGGAATTCGCTTGCCAAATATCCAAGAAAGCCCTTGTACCCACACCGCAGTCGGAAGCGGATTTCTGCACCCGAATGGTGCCATTAAGGAATAAGCGATCTTGTGCCGGGGTGTTAGCGCAGATTTGCGGGATATTTCGGCTATCGAAGGAGACAACCGGCGCGTTGCGTTTGTAATACGGACCCAGTATGTCCTTGGTCGTCACGCGGCAGCTTCCTGTAATCAAAAACCAATTTTTAACCATGCGCAGAATTAACGAACCATCGAAATCTACAAAATATATACGAGTACTTCCATATATATCTCTATTAATTCATGCAGTAAGATTAAGTAAGTATACAAAATGCGTTACAATTTGTTTTATACTGCTACAGCATACATTTATCCGATAGATCAAAATACTTTGTATTACCATTAGGAACACATGAAAATTTGTTACTTACTGTCCGCCGCGGTAATTCCACAAACCACTGCTAGTATAAAAACTGTAATCGCGTACATCGTACAGCCGGTAATCGCAGTGAAAACCCAAGTTAAAATGAAAAATCTGAGTAAATTCTGCACTTGTAAATTGTAAATACAAATGAGTGATTTCGCACTTCAGTTAGATTTTGCTTATATAGATATACAAGCGCTGTACATAGATCGCAATAAGATGCTCGATGATATGATCACTATCGACTAATTCACCGTGGAACGGAGCCGGTGAGTAACGCTGGTATTTTCAACATGTACCACGGCATCAGAATAGCCCGGAGAATCGTTTGCGATCAGCGACATGATTTCTGTGAAACTGTATCGGTTGTTTGCAATTAAGTCGAAGGAAAACGTGACATTTACGCGCAATTTGTATCCGGTATTTTTTTGGCTTTTTGTATTCGTCAACATATATACAGCGTCGGTTTTCGCCTGACGCATGTACGTCATAGTGGTCATTAGACATTTGTGACGAATGCGGATTATACGGTTTGTACCTTAAAGCGTGACTTGCGCACACGATCAACAAGTTCAATCGGTGAATTTTGGTTTTCAGGAATTCCCGAACAAATGATCGTCACACTTAATAAAACTGTACTTTGTTTCAAGTGCACATCCAGGCAACTTTACATACGGTACATGAGTATGAAAATTGAATTTTCGTCGTTGTGTTTTTCCCGGTAGCGCGTGACGATAAGCACCGTTTCAGCAAATAATCGACCGATGTACGGCTGTATTATGTATATCTTTGCTTATCGATCAGCGGTGACAATTAAACATAAGACGAGCACGATCCCTTGCTGACACGGCATTGTTTTAACAGAGAATACACACTCGCCACAAATCACACTGTGACTGATAGCACAGCGAACTACATAAACTTCCGCAGTGAAAGATTTTATTTTCGCTGCTGGCTTTAACTTTATTGCGTTTGGAGTAAGCGTGAATTTCGGCGCATAATTAATCACAATGTTGACAAAGGTCATTCTGCTGGTTGCCGTGCTGGGCTGTGTCCACGGCGGGAACTACGATGCCACCTTTTTGAAATCGGGTGAAACCTTGCTGCCGAAAGGTATGTATCTGTATTAGCACAGATTCGGCTGTTTATTTGCTTATTTATTATTTTGTTATTATATGGACATGGTTTCGTCCGGTGAGTTTTATACAAGTTGTTCGTTGTATAGCGCTGCAAGTGAAAGCCGGTGGATCGTGTACCCCAACGGCCAAGGATATCCTTGGGCCGTATTACAAGGCAAACGCTCCTTTACGCCCAAACAACCCCGTTCCCTATATCTGCAACAATTTGCCGGCGAATGACCGTTTGTTCTTGAACGGCACTATTTCCCTGCGCAGCTCCGCCGCCCAGTGCGGTAAGCCTGTCCGCGCCCTCCTGGACATCTGGCACGCCAATGCCGATGGGGTGTACAGCGACACTGCGCCCACTTCCAAGGACTTCGTAAGTACTACGAATACCGCAATCGTATGTTATCCTCAGTACTATATGTCGATTCTTGGCTGCCTTTAATTTACCAGTGCGCATATATTTGTATACAATATAAATATATCGTAATTTAGATCTGTGTATAATTAATCACTGTACTCGTATTATGTACTCGTTATAATTAAGTACTCAATGTGCTCGTATTATGTACTCGTATTATATGCATATACTATGTCCGGCTCCATAGTCAAATTTTGATCACATCTGCGGAAAACATTATTGTATTTGTATATTCCAGTTGTGTGTGTCTAAATAAGGTGGTATTGTAGTTAGCAAGTATCATCCAATCCGTACGAATATGTACATATTGCAGAGCTGCCGTGTGAAAGTGTACACCAACGACAACGGCGCGTACTCCCTGACGTCCATCTTCCCCGGTCGGTATGACGACGGCGGCTACCGTCCCGCTCACATCCATTTCAAAATCACCCCGGTGGATAAGAACAACAATCCCATTGGCAATACTCTCACCACCCAGCTCTACTTTGCCGAAGGTACATCAACATAAAAATTATCTGCAAAATCGTATTACGCATGCTGCATGATCGACTTACCAGTTAGATTGTTTACATGTACAGTACTTACAAGTTACATAATATTGTTACATAATAATTTCTGTAGAAGTGTACGCTGTATCGACGCCTCGCTCTAGCCAGATAATTACCATATGAGTGACTTCGTCTTATAATGAAAAACTAAAATACAGTATAAAGCTTCGAAAAATTTTCGGCTAGAGTACAGCACAAATTACAGAGGTTTTGACCGCATCTATGGATTCATTCATAATCAGAATGCGACCTAGCACTACAATAATCCCGATATCTTTTAAGGAGGTTGCGACGTGCGACGAAGCGTGTGCGACGAAGCGTTACCATCATAACTGCGCATTCATGATCTTAACTCAATTTGAAATGAATTTGAAAATACTATGAATTTGAAAATATTAAACTTTTTGAATTAAACTCAGAGAATGCTCGCTATGACAGGTCGGACATTCTGCGCAGCTACTAAAACGAGTAATTTGTACATTTGTGCCGGGATCGTCCATAGCGCCGAATTCGTGCTTCGTCATACTTTTCAGTTTTGATCACTTGGCTCCTGTTGACGTCTATGAATTAATTTACGGATTTATTTGTTAGCATCTACACAAATATCGATCACATAATGTTTTAATGCCGGCATTCTTAACCCGCAGATTTCTACCTCAGCCCGCGCGACTCCTGCGGCGTCTGCGGATCCGGCCAGCCGACGCTCATCTCGCACGTGGAACACGTCGGCGACATTAAGACCTATGTGGGCTCATGGAACGTTTTGCTTTAAATAATTTCTCCCGTTTTACGGAGACTGCCATCTTTGACAGAAAATCCTCCCCGCTTCCGAACTGAATCAAACTTTATTTTTCCGGTATATATTTTTGTAAAATGTAAAAACCGTGATAAATTCAAAACCGCTGTGAAATTATGAAAAAAACACAGCACCGTAAACCAGTAAAATACGATAGAAGTAAATAAAATTTCGGCTTCGGAGTGGAACAATACTTTAGTTTTCCCGTATATATATTTTTTGTAAAATTAAAAAAACCTTAATAAATTGCACTAAGAAATCGCGAAAACAACACCACGGTTAACGAGTAACATATGCGAAAATCCGCTTTGGAACTGCACCAGACTTTATTTTCCCGGTATATATATATTTTTTGTAAAATTTTAAAAACCGTGATAAAATTCAGAACCGCTGTGAAACCGCGAAAAAAAACACCACAATAAACCAGTAAAATAATTGTAAAAGCATGCAGAATACAGCATGAGAGGACAACTGCTTTTGAAACCATAACATCCCGGGCCCGCCAGAACAGAAAGGTCACCCGCATAACGCTGCTGTCATCAAACAGGACAAACATATTACAACATGCGCCAAAAACGATCGAAAACATTTATATTCCGGATAAATGTATATAGAAGCCTCTATCACAACGATCCAAAACAGAAAGAGCCAAATAAATCCAAAATGAAAATCCTCCTCCAAAAACAGAGAATCCACAGCTGCACCCACTATTTTCCAATATATCCATATTAAAGTTGCCGGATGTGTTCGTATATCATTCAATACGAGGTGTGTTCTGTCGGAAAAGAGAGAGACTTCGATTAGCGCTAATTGCATATCGATTGATTTTCCATAATGATCGCCATCACATTTATGGAATATATTCAGCCGACATTTTACCGTGAATATTTATTAATAAATCAAGCTATTAACTGATCAGCGTTCCGATAATCGATTATTATTCTATGTCTGTATTCTGTGGCGATTAAATTAAGTACTTATATTTGCTGCATTATTATGGATGGAGAGGATGAAAAAATGTCGGTTACCGAAGCTGTCAAGTGCGTGCTCCGTGACGCTCAGTGTCAGCGTCTCCAATTCGGGATATAATCCGTCAAACCAGAGATTCGATTCCATTTCTGTCGGCGAAGAGCAACAACAATTTGATTAATCCATATTCCATTAACAGCGCGTCAATTCAGCCGATATGTCGTCATTATATTGCATATCAATTCTTCGATATTGACACATGACAGACAAAAAGGAAGAATTATATAAAAAATACTAAAGGCCAAATTTTCGATTAATTCAAATGGCGAAATAAATAAAAATTAACATTCATACTGGAATTAAATCAATACTGAAATTAAATTCTAAAAATACTTAAACTAATATGTACTGAATTAAATCAGATAAAATCTATACAAAATTAAACCATTTAAATTCAATAGTTTAAATTAAAGGATGCCATTCCGACGCAATAAAAAAACAATAAAAGAACTAATGGTTTTTCCGCTTACCGGACAACGGAGCCGACTTCGTCCGTCCGACGGGGATCTTGGCCGGTTTGAGGAGTTTGTCGGGGTCGATGGGAGACGCCGGCGTCGCCGGTCCCTTGACGGCGTACATGCGCTGAAGGGGCCGGTGGGCCGGCACCGACGCCGTCGCGGTCAAGGGCCGGAAGCGTCCTTCCGCACCGTTGCCGAAGAATTCCGGCTGTCCCACACCGTTCGCTCGGTTGTCGAAACTGCTCGAGTGTCCACTGGCCGTGTAACTAATTTAAAAAAATTTATTTTACCTATGTTAAACTAAGTCAAAATTTCTTACATTTACTAGAACGTTTAAAAACTGACCAAAAGAGAAAAGACAAACGTGTATTAAGGACAACGCAGTGTTACGACATTAGGAAAAATAAGCCGCGAAATAAGAATACAGCTATTTCATTAACTTTGAAATTTTGGAATGGAAGAAACGTTAAAACGTGAACTGCTGTAGTGGATTAGTATTACGTTGTGTATGTACCATTTGGTCAGTTTCCGGTGTCCTTGGAAGGAATTGGGACGGAGATGCAGGTGGAGATTATGTTTGATGGACTGCAGTACGCTGCGCAAGGAACTGTAGAAGGCTTCGTGGTGCAGACAGCGGTCCGTGATCTGCAGCAACACCGCACTGGTGTCGTCTTCCGGCTGCGGGATGGCGGCGCCGCTCAAGCGCAGTGCTGCCGCTGCAATGCGAATTATTCCCATCAGCTCAAACAATAAAATCCAGTCACAAAAAAAAATTAAAGTATTATAATACAATGAACGTTTCACTGGTCGCAAAATGCATCAAGTCATTTTTCATTGTAAGTTCCAGGATAATAGGGAAGCAAACTGCGAGACACTGTACTACGATCGCACACTGCAATTAGCTTTACCAAAGTGTACCGGTTTGAAAACCTGCAGGATCAGAAAACAAATAATACGAATAAAAATCAGTATGAAAACAACGGAAAACCGCCCATTCCGAATTACGGAGTCAACAAAATGTCGAGCTCTAATAAGCGAATCTCCAGCTGGCTTTTGAAACACTTTAGGCGATGCTTGCGTCTGTATAAATTTCTAGCTAACTTATTTTTACACCAGTTGTAAAATGTTTTTCCATTTATTTCACTGCGTTACCTTTCTTAACGAGAAACGTTATCCGTGCGGCGATATCATTGGACGGGATCTGGTCCATGGACACGATCTTCTCCAGATCCCGGATGGGGGAGGTGGTCATCTTGATGGGCGTGCCCAGCATGTTGCGCACCTCTGCCAGGACGGTGGTCAGCTGTGCCGGGTCGTGGAGCTGTTGAGCATACTGCCGCAACTCCTCGGGACGATCACGCAACTTCTGAATACTCAGCGCAATCTTCCCCCGGGCGCCTTTGGTTACGTTCTGCAGCCATAAAAAACCACCACTCAATGACAAATCGCCCGACAGTTGGCTGCTGGAGAATGCATCGTTATTTTGTGTGTGTTTCATTCATACCCATGCTTCCAGCTGTGCTTCCGTGATGCCAATCAGTTCCTCGTAGGTCTTATTAGCTAATAAACTGCAGTATTTGTGCAGGCGGAGGGTTTTCAGCCAACCGGGGACGTCTAAAAAAACAGCAGGCCTGTGTAATGAATATCAAAAGCCAATATAAATAATAATCAAACTAATTTTAATTATTTCCAGACAAATATAAATGATAATTAAACTAATGGAAACAATAATAATACCAACACACCTCACTATAAACGTACTGTAAGCTAATATGAGCAAAAATTCTTATGAAATTTACCAAGGCGCCCGTTATTAATTACAGATTCTTTCATTCATAATTCCACATTTGTTCCCAAATGAATCGTACAAGTAAATTAATAAGAACGATATAAAAAATATAAGTGAATTTATAAACCGGTCAGCACATTGATTTCCATTTTATCAACTTAATATCGAGAAATTGTTCAAATCAACGAAACCTTGTACAGGCTATTGCTGAATAAAACCCCCTTACACTACGATCGTTCACTGTAGGCTGAAGCTGATTTCACCAAAATGTTGTGTAACAGCGTATCGACGGGTATAATGATTTCCGGTGCCGGTTATCTGCTGCGTTCCTAATTCGGTGCGAAGCCGGTACAAATACCGCATCGACCTGTGAAATTAAATTCCGGCAACCCCAGCAGATTGTTTTCGCCCTCTGCACTAACATCCCAAAGCCCCTACCCGGATGTCATAAACCCCTCAACTGACAGTGGAATAACCCATTTCGCGCTGACACTTCCGATTAAATTTATTAACACTGGAAAAATAGATAGCGCGCACATCCTTTCTCACGCATTCCATGCACAATACATGGCTCATCGTATTCACGAAATGTTTACGCATAATTCACGTGTTTTTCTCAAGACTTCTTTGTAGAATAAAATCGATAAAGCTATCATACAAATTTATTTTATTAATTTTAATGCGCAATATTAATTTTTCTATTTTTTTTCTATTTAACACAACATTTATTTTACGATTTTTGTCTCAGAAATGCGTTTATTTTAAACCGCTTTTTGGCAATTTCATGGCGCTCGTTGCATGCGAGTTGAGCTGGAAACGGAAAGCTTAATTTATTAAGCAGAGATAATAATTAGAATTATCAGGTAAAATGTCAACGTTGAATGCACATCACACGTCCACTTAATCAGGCCAACGGAGACAATCAAATGCGCAGACAAACACACGGTTTCACAAGCCGCTGCCAGGGAGAACAGACCGGAGATCCGGTGCGTATATGGCAAAACGGCGCAGCAGCAAGCAGCCAACGTGCCAAATCACTAACTAACGCCCGGCAGACAAATTAAATTTCAAAACTCACCTGCACGTGAAATTGAGAACACTTTTTTCACTCTTTAACACGGTTAAAAATCGGTAACGCCTCACGCATGGCTATTGTTACATTGTCATCAGTCTGCTACTACCGGCGCCTGGAAACCCCAATTCTTCCTTACGCAACAGAAAACAACGGCATAAAAATCCGGCATATTATTTCTTATCGAATTACAGCATAATTTCTGATGAATTTATACAATTCAAATTTTTCCGTCGCAAAAATAATAAAGATAATATGTTTAACTTATCAAAATATCTGTCGAATATCCCACTTGTAAATGCAAACAAATGCATCCGCAATTTTTAGCTCCGTTTTTGTATTTCTTTCCGGAATTATTTTTTAGAATTTTTCTCCTTTCCCAGCCGAAAATTGTTATTAATTGTTTCGGTTACCAACCGAAGCGGTATTATTCGTAGACAAATTCCCAAGTAAAATCTCGTTATTTCTTCTGTTCCGCTGACGATACCTTTCCCTTAAATATTTACATGCGGAAATCCCTCTCTGATGTGCTCATCCGTTTCTTCCCTTTTATAACCCACCATTCTCTCATAAATTCACCGAACAACCCGCATCCCTCGAGACCCATCATTCTCTGGCAACCCGGAACACGCCAACCCAGCATCCCAGCCCACCATCCGTCTCACGTGACCCGGCCGATCCCCCGCACGCGGATGTAGCTTTTTCCCGGATGTAGCTTTTTCCCCCGCGCTGCACAATGCCCACACACCGATCCCATGTTTTTAAGCTGTCACACATCCTGCTCTGAAACTGGCTGGAGCAGCATATTAAACCGGGAGCAATCGATCCCGGATCGATGATCATTAGCAACACATTCCCTTCCGCATAGATGCTGCCTCTCTATACACGCCGCACTGCACTCTCGACCTTTTATCCGAGCGACGCTTTTCAATGGGATCCCGTTCCCTTCACCCACTACCCTATTCTTTAACGCTGAAGGCCTGAAGCCGCTCTTCGCGGTACGAACGGGAGAGTAATTTTCCCTTTCAGATGCTCGGGTTTGGAAAACATTTTTCTAATTGAATGCGCTCTAGCGATGAAACCCTCCGTGCCGGCAGATAATAGGTACGCGTTAAATTTAAACTGAAGAGTCATCTTCGACGGAAGGATGGTAGAAGCCGTTTCAGGAAAACATTTTCCAAATGAAATCATTTGCTTTAAAATACGACGCTTTCAGGGATTCCAATAACTCGTACAAGTTATTATCACGAAAATCCGAAAAAATATTAAAGAAATATTAAATACCTACTCCACAGCTTCAAAAAATCATTCCGAACTCAAATTACATAGAGTGCAAGATGTATTATATTACAGAGTATTAAAAACAGTTTCCTAACTTTCAATAAAACTGCGTGCAAAAAAATTAAAAAAATACGGAAAATATTCGCAAAAAAAGAAAAAGTCGACTTTTTACGCACCTTTCATTCCCGGCTGCGGAACATGGATAAACGGTTCGGCGTTCAGCATACTGGAGCAGCTGCCATTCAAATCCAACCTCGATCCTCCCATCCGCTCCTCCTGATTGGGACTGGACGACAGCGAGCGGTGCAGCGGATCCCCGCCGTTCATCCGTCCCGGCGGCATCAGACTCATCGTCCGCCGCACAATGGCGGCCGTATCCGACACCGCCGCCTGCAGGGGCGCGTGGAACGGCAGCTTGGCGTTCTCCTTCCCGGGCGGCTGCTCCGCCGGACCCTCCCCGATCCCCGACGAGCCGGCGGAGTTCTGCGGCGACAAGGACGCATGCGACAAGGACGAATTCATCGGGGACAGCGAGCGCGGTGAGATGGTCCCCAGGGAGGCGCTGGGCGACAGCGGCACCACGGCCTCCCCGGTCGACGAGGCGATGACCATGGGAAAGGTCACGGCGCCCACCGCCGAGGCCGCCCAGATGGCGAACGTCTCGCGGTCCTTATCACAGAATGCCGGATGGATGCTGGCCATGGTGACCAGCTGGTGCAGGAGTTTGGAACTGCCGCCCGGATGGTGGTAGGCCTGCTGCACGGCGGTGGACAGGGCGTGACGGAGGGACGGCGGGTGGTCGGGTTTCAGGAAGCATAGAAGGGTTATTAGCTTGTCCAGGGGCTGTTTGGATAGGCTGTCTGTAAAATGCAGGCATGCGGTTGAGAGTGAGAGATGTGTGTGAGATTGTTTATACGCGCAGAGGGATGCGACTGGAATGCACAAATAAACAAAAATCGCGCCGTCTGCGCCGGAACACATGCCAGGCCGAATTCTGCGGTGCTGTTTGGCATGTGGATTATACGGTACGCGTACTACTTTAAATCGACTCCTTCAGTCAACACGGTTAACTTGTAAGCAATTTCTTCCTATCAGTTTTCAGATGCACGATCATTTCTGCCAACGATTAGCTCAGCAGTCAAAAGCAAACAACAAAAAAGCGATTTTATGAAATTCTTCATGTTAGGTAATATTTCCAGCCCGGTTTTTAGAATTACTCTAGTAAGAAAAAAAACAGTTATCAGAAATACAAGTTTTAAAATTCCAATAAATAAACAGAGCACTCCAAAAAAAAATTGTATAAAATTAATCGAAGAAATTTTCATATTCAAATTTCAAATATGCGAGACAACATGCGAATCAAGAGTAAACATTTAAAAACTAAAAATAGATTATGTGCCTTAAAGCAATTAAAATCCCGGAAGATTTTCTAAGCCGGCACCGCTACGTATCGTGCGCTATTTTCGTAGTTACCAACATCCCGATCAAGCGGCCATGTGTAAATGAAAGATCAAGAGATTAATCCATTAAAGTATTTTCATTTACCGCCGGCGGGCAGAAGACGATCAAATAAATATGCAGATCAAAGATCACATTCTCAAGTGATGAGCAAGACACACACCAGCATCCATTGCCAGATGCTACATCGCTATTTGCACACATTTCAACACAACTGAATCAACACACCGGACAATAACCAACAACATCCCTTTCCTTTTAATTCCAAAACAAACCAATCGCTTCAGAACACACTTTCTGCGATAAAAAAATAACGGCAACACATACAGTGGGTGTTTCCATCTGAATCGATCTGATACTAATAGATGTGAAAAACGCCTAGCATTTAAATATGTTTCAATAATTAGCTCTGTTAATTCAACGATCGCACGTCGCATGCATTGGGCGCCGCCAGCCATCTGACCAGCAAATCGGCGTCATCAAGCACAATACGGAATTGAGTTCAAGTTTGCAGACAATCGGACTGTTTCATGCAATTTAAAATTTTTCAACCAGCCCCGGTGTTAACGTACGAAGTTCCTGCTGCACTATGACATACTTTGCCTTAATTTATTTCGTCCCGCTTATTTAAACACGCTTAAAAGCTCGTTATTAATAAAAGTTTTAAACAGAGCACAGAAATCAGAGGTTTTAGACAATTTCTAAAGTAATTATCCGAAATGACAGACATTTTGCCGCCGGTTTTTATAGCGTTGCAGTTTGGTCAGATGTTTTAACAAAATTTAATGATACAGGTACTTTTGCAATTTTATAAATTTCATCCTTATACCTATTCCTAATTTATATTTTCACTGTCCTGTTTTGCAACACAGATGACCCAAAATTAACAGTTACTGGTAAACAGGTAAATTAATTTTTCCAAATTTTATACGTATAAAGTACTGTATTAAAAATAGGGCAAATATTCTGAATATTTTGAATTTAAAACAGCCCATTTTTAAAAAAAATAGTTTTTCTTGCTAGTATCATTTAAAAATTTTAAAATAAAATTTTTTATTTTTTTCCTTCCATTTTAAATTTCCAATCAATTGAGGTAAAGACGCTAATGACCCACAAAATGGTACAATTAACTAAGTGGCCATGCTAAGCGGCGCGGTAATTGCATTCTCGGTCTACGAACTAACTAGCGTAACGGCTCGCTCAAGCAACACACACACAGGGAGACCGTAAAGAGAGCCCCACACACAAAGCGCAATTTGGCAACAATCAACAAGCGACTTGTCCGCGACGTGCCTCATTGCCAATTTCACAGGGCGGTCGCGTCAGGTAAAAGGGAAAGAAGAATCGGCGCGCGGCGGCGGAGACAGATAACGCACTCTCTTTGCATTCCCTTCACACTTTCGTTGGCTTACATATTGGCACCGGCCATTCATCCGCAAGTGAATTTAAAAGCGGAATGCGGCGGCGCTACAGTTACCCAGTTACGCAACGCATCTCTTCATTGCCAGGGTCGGCACAGCGGCCAATTTTTATTACGCATTAAAAACTGCGCAGGTCAGCCAGGAGAGAGAGAGAGACGGTTGCGTGATTTTTTTATGCTATTTTAACGAGGCATTCACTGACTGATAAAATGAAACTGAGCTTTAAAAATTAATCGTCTAGCAAAAACACTTTTATACACGACGCAAATTGGAGCACTTTGTAAAAAATGAAATAAATAATTGGATCCTGCGGCCTTAAAATCGGATATTAAATTTTTCCGACGAAGGTCGATTTAAATCACAAGTTCACAACATCATAGTAATTAATTAGATTAAACCTTCTGAATTCAAAGTCTAATTAATGCCGAAGCAAAATACTGTTATTTACAGCTACTTATCGCCTGACAATAAAAATATCGTTTTTTCCATTAAAAATATGAACAAAGTACTACAAAAATTTCAAAAAACAGACTCGCATTAAATCTAGCTACTCTACTTTAAAATTAAATCTAGCTACTTTAAAATAAAAATATTTGGAGAAAATCTTTAATATTACTAATAAAAAAATTCGCTAAAAATATTTTGCACGGAACGAATTTTGGTTGTCTTTACTGTAGTCTGCTCAACAAAATTTCCATGAAGCATCTGAATATTTACTCAAGGTGGAAGCGCCCGTAAAACACGTTACAAGTTACATATGATAAATCGGCGAAATTGTTTGAGCCGATAACGAATGGCGTTCATGCCGTTGGGGCCGGATATTTCCCGGAACGCATCACTCACGTTTGATTATCAAATATCTTTGCGTTCAAAAGGCAACATGCG
This sequence comes from Paramacrobiotus metropolitanus, assembly GCF_019649055.1. Taxonomy (NCBI): domain Eukaryota; kingdom Metazoa; phylum Tardigrada; class Eutardigrada; order Parachela; family Macrobiotidae; genus Paramacrobiotus; species Paramacrobiotus metropolitanus. The sequence goes on from NW_026570274.1 coordinate 497,293, forward strand.
TGCAACTGTGGTACCGTGTGAGGACAACCGGTTTGCTGAAAGTGTGTTAAGTGCGTAGCCGATGAGTTGCACTTTACAAATTCTCAAACCCGAAACTGAATTTTAAACAAAAGCAAACAAGCTGCGAAAGGTTTTGCAGCCGTAAACAATTCCCGTATAGAAATGTGCGTGACGCAAATGTGACTCATGATTGTGCGATTGACGCTCGAAAGAAAAATCTAATCCGGTTTAAAATCTAAGTTTATTAAATCTACAGATTTTCAAGCGGACGTCAAAAAGAAATAAAAGTACAAGTACAAAACATTTAAAGGAAAATCTCAAGTACGCAATATTTAACTATCCCTGTTTGAAATGGTACGCTTAATATTATAACGTAGACTAGCGTATTTTAAATCGGAACAATTCTGTCTAAAATACTTACTATGCTCATCAAATAATTATTATAATATGTCAGAATACTAATAAAACGCGCTGCTCGTCTTCGAACAGTATTTCTTCGAAATATTATTTAAAAGAAATCCAAACAGTACGAGTATTTAAATGATATTTTAAAGAAATGTGATTATTAATTTTTATATTACTAAGCTGAAGTTTAACAGATTTTTCCTTTTAGACTTCAAAAGCATTTAAGCAATATTTAAAAGTAAGTAATACGATTATTAAGTTCTTATGTTCTTATATCACTAGGTTTTTTTGCTTTTTCCTTTCCGATCCCCTTCACCGGTTTTAGTATCACGCACTGCTCTTCTGATTAAAATTAAAAACACGGGATAAAGTGTAGCAAAGCGAAACCGAAGAATTCCATCACCACTCCCACCGCTGATGATTTATGGGAAATTATTCGGCAAATATTTTTACGACGTTTATCAAAAGCGGCCATCGCGCAGGTATCCTTGCGACGAAATTCATTGGCGCCCACTCACCTGCTTTACTGGCATCCTGGCCCACAAAGTCCACCAGCGGATCCGCCGCATCCGGCCGCGTCTCCTGCTCGATCAGCTGGCCGACGATGAGCCGTACAAAGGTCTTGTGGGCCAGCGGGAGCAGCTTGATCAGCGCACACAACCCCACCATCTCCTCCACACTGTCCATCTCGCGGGCCGCCTTCAGCAGGGCCTCCATGGCCGAGGAATGAACACTGTCCACCACGATCATCTTGTCGCTATCTCTCTCACATCCGCAAATTAAAAATCAGAACGGCAGGAGCAATTCCGACTCGGTCTTTTTCCCAGATGAAGATGCACAAGCAGCGCTCGCGCTGTCACGATCAAACTGGATCGACGTGCGCACGAGAGTGAGCGCGAGAGAGAGACAGTAAAGACGGAGAGAAGAAAAGAGACGGACGAGCGAGAGCGAAAGTGATGCGATCACGTGTCAGCGCGCCGGATCAATACCATTAATCATTCGATATGGCTCGGATTAAATCCCGCACCACCACCCCACACACACGGATGCAATCCCCGCTTCCCGGTGTGTCAATAACAGTCGGGGGATACGGGAGCAAAGTGCACTAGGTTAGGAAAAAATTAAAAATGATCATGAAGAAAACGGTGAGAAAAAAAGAACGAAGAGAAACTTAAGTGGCAGTTCTCGGACTGGAATGAATGAGTAACGTGTGTGAGTGTGTGTGATAGATTTAACGCCGGTTCACATCTTCGCAGTCTTGTACGTACACCTGTTTCGGCTCAAAGTTCGGTTGATCCGGCTCGACTGCATTCGAGCCGACTCGTTTGTGAGGATTTTTGAACTATTGCTTTCGGTTTTTATATTAATATTTTCAAAATCACACAAGTCACTTTAATGACCATTGACCAGCCCAAAAAAATTACTTTTGAATCCGTTTTTTATGAAGCCGACGATTCCGGTTCATGGCGCGGTTTGTGAACGGTCAACAGGCAGCAGTGGGTTCCGGTTCATTGCTCAGCTGGTACACGAGTACTTAAAGTAGGTACGTATGCATGTTGCATTCCATTCGCCGTACGACTGAGTACGCTCCGATCTTGTCTGGTTTCTGTCAACCCGGATCTGGCTGGCACTGGCAACAGTGGTGTTTGTACAATACGTCACTACACTGCACAGTGTCCACATACCAGATCTATCGCAGTTTTATCTCGTATCGGTATTGATCCGGTTTAGAAAGGCTGCGATTGTAGAACATGCCGGCAATTTGATAGAATTATTTTCGTCCAACCGGATGTGAATTATGTACCGGTCTGGGCGAAATGCGAACAGGAAAACGTTACATAAAACGCCGTTGTAATTTTCTGTGTCAGCAGCTTGGTCGCGCGATATTCACATAAACCACTTTAAATACGACAGTTGGGCTAATGAATTGTTGGCAGCACAGAATTTTGCTGGAAAAGTCGCCAGACTTTTGTTTAAAAAAGTACCTATTGTTAATGGAAATTCAGCCAGTAGCAAACCGAACGCTGGAAGATTCTCGATGGAATTATCGAGCACGAAAAACGCAACGAAACATTTATTGCATTCATTATACAATTGAACTGACGTTGTGATTAACAAATAATTAGTAAATTGCTATCCTGAATTCTCAGTTACTATACAGTACTTCTCTCAGTTCTCGGTGATTGTTCCTGTTTTTAGTGGGCTAATAATACATACACCATTAATTGCAAGTAATTAAGCAATTCTAAAATGAGTATAATTAGATAACTGTACTATTTGTACACAATTGATACCTGTCTAGCTTGTCATTAATTTTAACATTGACATTGCCATTTAATTTGCTACATGTTTCGCAAAGTGATAACCACCCAGAAAATTAGTATTGTAAGAACATGTAATTATAATTATTAATAACATCGTGTGACCATACTACTGAAATTGTGTTTATGCAATACGGCAGTTTTTTAATTATATTTCCAACAAATAATTATAACAGTGTTAGAGGCACGACAGCCTGCGTGATAGATACGCCACTTTGCGTATGCGTATCACTGCACACATGCTGATTCGCCCTCTCTTGTACGTACGTGAGTGGCTGCACTGCACTCTCCGCCTATGCGGATACACCGCGGCGCACTCACTGAGCATACTTGCTCTCTCGCTCCTCTCTCTCGCTGTATGACTCAGCGTATATTCGCTCGCGTTGGATACGAGTCCAGTCTGCGCACTCACATTCCATGTGTCTGGACAGCGTGACGCCGTTGCCGCCAGCACATTTCTTTCTCTACATTTCATTACGCGTAGAACTCGCTCGCAGCAACTTGACTGCTGATTTCTGCCAGACATTGGCTTTGTTGTGTTTTTCTCCCGCAATCACGCGGTATTTGCTCCACTTTATTTGTACAATAAAGGCACCTGTGAGCCCCCTGCGCTTGCCTGTCACATGGTAAGCAGATCGTCTGGTTTTTCGGTTTATCGGATCCTTTGAGGAGACGGTAAAGGCATAACTTGCGGAGAACTCGAAGAACCCACGGTTGAAAACAGATTGACTGCGAACGCAGCCTCTGCTTCAACCTGGTCTTTGCTGTCTAGCGACTGTGGTAGCAACAGGTTGATCGCAAAAGCGATCCCTGCCACCTTCGCTTGCCCTATCTTTTGGCTCTTCCACACAAGGAGAGCACTTTGGCTTACTGCCCCAGACGGACAAACGGGAACTCCCCCACCGCAACTGACGGACCAGGCTCAGAAGGAAGCCTGCAGCGCGCAAGGATCCTCTCAACAATCGGGGACCTTCTCCTTGAACGGAGACCCGCAACTTTAACGGCGGAATTCGACCTCCCAACGGCGGATCACCGACCTCCACGGACACCGTAACGAACCGGTAAAGTCCTGGTTACAGGTCGACACAGGTCGAATCTAGCTATAATTCTTAATTCTTAACGGCTGAAATTTATTTCTAAGAACTAGAAATAATTTTTCTACGGTAAAAAGTTAATTTTTGTCGGAGAAACCGACCTACAAAATTACTTTACCGACCTAACTGACCACCCTGTGTAACGGAGCAGAGGTCGGTCATCTTCTTACTTTCTTGATTTGACGGATTTTCCACCGTCAGAAAAATTTCTGAGAATCTAGAAATTATTTCTAACGGCTTAAAAATTAAAATTTCGACCAGAAAACATCTCTGATCGACCTAAAAATAATTTTGTTTTTCCGCGAAAATAAGCACGAAAATTCCCGAATTTCCTTGTGACGTCAGAACGCTCGATTTTCAGTACTTTGAGGCTAGCCAATCAGCGTGCAGGGGAAACTTCCCATACGCTTAACATAGGCGTGAATCATCATTTTTTTAAATTTTGCACGCGGCTCGCATTCTGTGACGTAGGCAGCGAAGTGCAAGACCACTTAGCCCTGTGACGTCATACTGGTCAGCACAGTAGTATAGGACGTACTCTACTGTAGTACCTTATCATACTGTACTGTACCATAGTACTGTATTGTAACGTTGTGTACTGAGTCACACACAGACACATCAACACAACAACAACTACATCAAGTCGGACCATCCTGACCCAAGGAAGTTCCTGAACCGAAAGACGTTCCTGACTCAATTGAACATCCCCACATAAGGGATAGTTCAATTTACTGTACAACAGTACAAGTCTCTCGTTGGTTCCACTTGAACCGACCTGACCCGACAACAATGTCGAACCCGAAGGAAAACGAATACGCCCGAAAGTTCAACACGGACTATTCGCGGCGCCTGACCTCCAACGCGCCGTATGCACTACGGCACTCCGGTCAGGATAAAAGTCAGCCGTCATCAACGGACTCAACGAAGTCGGCCGAGGCAAGGGAGAAGCGCAACGAGCGGATCCTCCTCGCCGATTCCAACCCAACGTCCGATGACAGCTTCGAGGACGCCCACGACAAGACGTTCCTCGAGCCCCGAGCTGGCTTAGCAGCCCCGTCCCACCCGACCGGGGGAAATGGAGAATCTGCAGGCTGAGACCACATTGTCTCATGCCGAGGCGGAACACCCACATGGTGTACCGACCTCTACGGACTCAACAGAAGGACTTCAACTGAGCTCACAGAAAGCTCAGGAGTCGGTAACGACTACGAAAGTCACCGACGCCGGACACATCACCTAACCAGACGGATGACGTGAAGAGGTCGACATCGCCCAACTCGGGTAGAGCGACTTCACCGACCTCGAAGGTCGGAGAGAAGCAACCGATAACGGAAATCGGTCAAGTCCAACCGACCACAGAAGTCGGTAGGGCTTCACCAACCTCTAAGGACGGTCAACGGAAACCGACCTCGGGGGTCGGTTATCCTCAACCGGAGGTCGGACCTCATCTGACAACGCAAGTCGGAATTGAGGTCGGAAGACTACAGCAATCACCAACCAAGGAAGTTGGCCAAGTCCAACCGACAACAGAAGTCGGGAGGATTTCGCCGACCAAGAAGAATGGAAGTCCACCGACCAAGGAGGTTGGTCAACAGAAGCCGCCTACTGAGGTCGGACCTCACCCGACAACACAAGCCGGAACTGAGGTCGGACTACTTCCACCGACCAAGGTCGGCCAACAAAGGCAGACCATGGAGGTCGGACCTCGTTCGACAACACAAGTCGGAACTGAGGTCGGGCAACTTCCACCGACCTCAGAGGTCGGACAACAGCAAGTCGGTCAAGTACAACCCACCTCCCTGGAAAAGAAGCCAGTCGATACAAGGTCGGATATGGACATCCAGTGGCCTAAACTACCGGCCAAAACGGGAGAAACTGAGGCCCCGCCACGAAGCGGACCTCACCCGGCTGGATCACCAACCAACATACCTATGCCTAACGAAAAGGCTATTTCACCGTTAAGTCGACCTTCGCCAACGGAAGGCAGGTCGACCCGAGTAACAGAAGCTCAACCGAAGGTGAAGTCGGACAAGTCGTCAACAAGTCGACCGGTCGACCTACTGAAGAAACGGTCGCCACTTATGTTCGAACTTGGCGACTCGGGTAGTGGAACACCACCACCCATGGACGACGTATTTGACACGACACAAGTGTCACGTCCCAGCAGCAGGGATGGATTCTTCCGAACGCCAGTGGCACCCCACTTGGGTAACCACAGGTACCAAGCTAGTACGCTTGAGTACACGGCACGAAAGTGGATCGCATCCACACCTCCAGAAAAGATCGAAGACGTCGATCGACTCAGGAAACGATGCCAGGATCTGATAACTCAAATCGTCCTGGCCGACCAAATCGTTAACTCCACAGAAAGTCAGATGTCACGATCGGAGGACACCCATAAACTCGAACGGAGGCGATGGGAAAAAGAACTCGCTGACGCCAACAAAGGCATAGCCGCTCAACAGTGCCGGATAGAACATCTGGAGAGTCACCTCAAGAGGTCCGACAACCCATGTCGGTACGACTTCGAAGAGGTCGAGCGACTCAAGAGTACACTCGCGACATCTATGGAGTCAATCTTGAATTGAAGACGGCTCCACGCTGTGGAAAAGACATGGCTGACACACAAGCAGCCTTGGTCGAATCGGAACTGGCAGCAGGAAAATTCCACCAACAGCTTAATCAAGCCAACGAAGAGGCTGAAGTGTACCGGAAGGAGGTCGACCGATACATGGTCGAACTCAAGCAGGCCGACGACGAGGTCGACCGGCAAAGACACCGAATCGAACAACTCGAAAGGGAGATGGAAACTCTCCTGGTCAGGGCAGGACGACAGCTAATGGCTCACTACGGCCAGCAACCTGCCTCACCTGACCGAAGTAGAGCCATCACCGACCTGGAACAGGCGAACGCCCAACTGACCGACCAGGTCTATGGACTCAACGATGTGCTGAAGGAGGAACAACGACTCCGAGCACAGCTGGAACACAGCCTGGCAGAAGCCCAAAAGGTGCACGAAGCGCAACAGAACCGCATCGCACACTTGGAAGTCCGCGAAAACGACCTGTACAACTACGGTCTGGACGCGGATAAATACATCGATGACTTAAATCGATATATCGACGAAATGACCACGTATACCGACGACTTGGATACGGAGGTACGCTGTCTCCAGGAGGAAACGAAACACTTGGAACAATCCAGGACGGAGCCTCCATCCTACAGGACTTCGATGGCAACGGACTTCCACTTTGAACCGTCGCAAACAGTCCGAGATATCCTGTGGGACATTAAACCTAAAGAGGAGAAGAAGGAACAGAACTTCTTCGTGGGCGTGGTGACAACTAACCCGCTCATCGGAACTCCTCCGCAGCAACAGCCTCTGCCCCACCGTCCAGAACCGGAACGGAATACGTCGACTGCGGCACCACATGTGCCAACGTCAAACGTGCCGACAACGACGACGGCCACGTCAGGTACCTACACTAGTACCACGTATGCAACACACACATCGATGCATGCGCCAGCGCCCACCACGTCCCACCCGAATGGACCAGCGCCTAATCAATGGGGCGCAGGACGGCGACTGGGAGAGCGAACAAGCTCACATCCCAACATGGACGACTTCGGCCGCTTGACGATAAGCGACTCCGATTACCGGCGTGAACGAGCTAGGTCATACAATAACGACCTACCTCCAGGAGGACGAAGCGGACAACCGAATCCGGAACGCCCTCCCGCCGAGTACCCACAAGACTCGCAGAACGTGCCTCGGTTCCGACCAACAGAAGGTCGAGCACCACCGAGAAGGCCGTTCAGAAGTCAGCATGGAAGGGTGAACGACCTTCCACCGGGATTCTACCAACAGCCACAACGGCCACCACGAGCACCAGCTCCTCAGCCGGAACCGTACCCGGCCGGATACCCAGACCAACAAGGTCGGGCATACCCAGACCAACAAGGTCGAGGATATCCACAACAACAGAATTATGGATATCCGGAGCAACAGAACCAGTATTACCCAGACCAACAAGGTCGGGGATACCATGCGGAACAAGGTTGGGAAGCAAACCCTCCCCCACCGCCTGCCATGGACGCCCAACAAGCGGCTAACCGGGCATTCCAGGAAACGATGATCCGTGTGTGTGCCCGCGGACGTAAGCAGAAATTGCCGGAATACGACGGCGACCATAACAAACTCGAGGGATGGTTGAAACAAATCCGTCGATTCTACGCGGAAGCACAAGAATGGCATGAATCGGACCACACGTTCATGACAGACCTCATCGCACGACTCGAAGGCCAGGCCGCACAATGGCACAGGGACACCGCCGGCAGTGAACCAGCCGGAGGATGGCCAGTCAACCTTTGGTTGGCTAAGTTCGAAGAACGGTTCGGCGACAAAAACAAGGAAATTAACGCCGTAACCGCCATGGCCAAACGAAAGTACCGCTTTGGACAAGAGACGCCAGAACAGTACTATGACGCCATGATGAACATCAAGTCCCGATGTGACACCATCACGGACCAGATGGCACTTTTCCATCTGAAGGATAACATTCACGAACCCAAGCTACGAGAAGCCTTGGAGATTCGTATGCCGGCAACACCAGTAGAACTGCGTGACTACATACGCCAGTTCGTAAACGGAAAGGAGATGTACGACGTGGCGAAGGGATCACGGGATACCGACTATGCCCGGGTCCGAGCAACAACGCCGACACCAGCTCCTTTACCGCAGGCACCAGTACAAACAGTGTACCAGCCATACATGATGCCGGGATACCAAAGTCCACCGGCAACGTACGTGCAACCGACCGTACCAATGACGCCACCTGCGCAAATGGCGCCGGTCCAGCAACCGACCTGGGCCGGAGTGGCGGCTGTCAACTTGGCAGCACCCCAACCAGCAGCCGGAGCCCCAGTAAACAACTACGGAGGCCAAAGTCCTGGCTCTGGAAGTAACCAAAACAACGGAAGTTCTGGATACAACCAAAACCCAAACCAGGGATACTCCGCATACGGTCAGAGTCCAACACAAGGATTCGGCGGCGGAGGCTACGGTCGCGGAAAAGGACGTGGCGGCGGAAATCGCGGCCGCGGTAACTTTAACCGCGGCGGAGGCGGAAACCAACAGGGTAACCGACCTCCCCAAGCACAACAAGGTGCTCGGCAGTTTACGACTTATGCGGATAAGATGGAACAACTGTTCCTTCAGTGGACGCTGGCGGACAGCTTTACTTGCCACTTCTGCAAGTTCGGGAACCACCCCAGGCACGCTGCGCGTTCATCGGCACTCGGGTGCAGGACAACCCGAATCGCCGCTGGTATGAGGATTGGCATACGCGATACCTGACGGGAGGACCGTTGGGTTCGGCCAACCCGAATTCGGCACAGATCGTGCCACCCCCGCGCCAACGCCAACAAGGAGGAGGCTCGGGCGGTGCTGGTAACGGAAACCAGCAGGCCGGCTCAGGAAATGGGTCGGGCGGAAACCGCGGGAATAGCGGTGGAGGTCAACAGGGATCTTCGGAACAGCGGCAAATGCTACCGCCACATCAGCCCTTTGGCTCGCCGTCACCCAACAATGGGCCGGCTCGGGGAAACTCCTCGGGAAACGCTTAAGGTCGATGAGCCCCGGTGACTCATTCGACCTGCGACATCCCACCGAACCACCGGACAAGGATAACCCTACTAACCAACTTCACTTTAACCGGAGAGAATCGCCCATACCCACAACAGAAGGGAAGTCATCCAACGGATGGATGCCTTGGTCAGACAACTAGGTCTGGACCATAACAGCACGGAAGAAGAATTCGTCAACGCATTGATGGCTTCAACAGATGAAGCCACAACGGCCAGAACAATGGCAGAACGACTCGGAATTTTTGTTAACAATGGCAAATTCGAGATCCGGACCGGAACGCAACGAATGCCCGACTCACCCGACCCAGCGCATCAACTCGGCGTTGGAACGTCGGAGGCCGGAACGCAGGGATTGCCCGGACCGGCCGACCCAATACCTCAACTCGGCATTGGAACGTCGGAGGTCGGAACGCAAGAAATGCCCGACCTACGCAGCACGAACAATGTGACTGCGCCGCCCGCCACAGAAAGTGACGCAGGACGGACCGGCCACGGAAGTTGGACCGGACTGCCGGTGAGAAGAAATCCAACCGAGCAGCCCAGACAAGGGCCAAGACGCGGAGGACCGGGACGCCGATTCACGCAAAGGGGCAACAGAAACTACCCCCGAGTATCATCCGCACGCGCAACGGATAGATACGCTGCAACAATGGCAGCTATCGACCTCACCGAAGAATCGGAAGGAGAAGTCGAAATATGGGAAACAGTCCCTCTGGAAGCACAGGCACCCGCTCACTGGCTGCAGCAGGAGTCGGACCTCTCCCAGCAACGACCTCAACCGGCTAGAACAGTAGCCGGATCTCGGACGTTCGTCAACCTTGACTACATATGGTCGCAAGTGAGGCCAACAGAAACCTCGATAGAAGAACGGATACGAGAACAAACACGACGGTTCGAAACTCCCACCGACGTGCTGGAGGACGGAGTAGCTAACCGACCTCAGGTACATGAAGTGGTCGTAACCGAAGTGGAACCAATTCAAGGTACGCTGACGCCAACAGAAGGCGGATCAGTCTCCTTAATTCCCGTCACACCGACTGTACGGAAGTGACCTTCGAAAAGGGACTCACAAGAAACCGAAGACGGTCAGAGCCTGGACACGCAATCCAGATCGGACCGACGCCCACCATGGCGATGCTCGACACAGGAGCAGAGACTTCGCTGATCGAACAACGATTCTGCGAACAAAACGACCTGCCAATGCAACCTCTTGGCCATTACACTCGGATACTTGGCGTAGGCGGACAAGTTGCCTTCACCGTAACTCACTGTTGCACCGTACCGGTAACGCTGCAGGGATTTACGAGCCATCACACTTTCCACGTTCAACCGAACAACGCGGATATCCCAGTGTTACTTGGATGTGATTACCTTCATTCCAAGTTCACCTTCGTGCTAACGCCCATTCCTAATCCGGAACGACCTGGAGGAATGACGGTAGTGCAGTCTATCCCGATACCAGAGGCATCGGGCACGGTAACAACTGAAGCAAGGATAAGCCGGCTTGATCACCCGTCAAACCCTTTGCCCAACATTTGCCGTGACTGCCGGGACACTAACCGGACTCTGATCGAGGAGATGCAACTGCACAACGCCATTGAAGCGTACGAAGAAAGGATACGGACTGGAAAACTACGTCCGAAGAAACGCATACTGAAGACGGCAGTAAAGTCTATCCCGATACCAGAGGCATCCGCAACGGAAGCGGATGCCATCTTAGAAGTCCAACAAAAGTACCGGACTTGGTTTACGGGAATACAACACTTTCTCGACCGACGGACGTTGGAGATGATGGCCACTCTCCAACAGAACGGAGCGGTGACCACGGACCAGATACAGGAAGCACAACGGACATGCGAACCTGTATTGGCCCTCGCCGAAGACATCGACGATGAAGCTTGGGAATGGGAAGACGAACGAGTCCCAATCCATCGGCAGTACATGGAATACGGACTTCCAGTACCACGCCCTCTGGAGATACCCTGCCAAGAACTAGGCGGAGCACTCTTCAGTTACATGCGACAAGTACAGTTGTACGGAGAATCGACTACAACTGCGTTTTGGAAACGGTACGGCGAGGACACCTCAATAACAAGGACGATCCCCGACCCGTTACCGCCAATCACGGAACACTTTCCGAAGGAAGTCAAATTCGTCAATGACCTGAAGAAGCCAACTGAGCACACGCAAATTGGCGAAATTGACCGACCTGATCGCTGCATAATTTGCAACGATAATATTGATGGAGTCGTCCGGACGCTGAAGACTCACCATGACTTGACTTGGATTGACGGCAGACCGTCGTCACCGGCACCTCCGCAACCTGAACGGAAGGTAAACCGAAGCCGTAAGACCAAGCCGAGAGTCAACCAATGGCTGAGCAACATAAGCTCACAGCCATCCGACCTGGAGAAACAGGAAGGAGAGAGTCGACCGACCCAACCGAAGGAAACGGCCGACCAGGGAGTACCGACCACGGAAGTCGGAGAAGGTGGTGCGCCGCCGACCACAGAAGTCGGACACGGCAACACACCTGACGCTAACCCTGAAGATGAGCAAGAATCCGAGGAATACAACTCGGATGGCTCGGACGTACAAAGTTCGAGTGATTCACCGGACACAGACTCCGATAACCAACCTTCGGAAGAATCCGAGGAAGAGGATGATGATGAGGAATTCGACCCGTCAGTACGAAACTGCAGGTCAGATAAACCGCGGAATGACGACTCGGACGACTCATCCGAGGAGGACGAAGAACCGACCTATGACGTCCGGCTGACAAAAGCCTTGCGGTCCATCATCCACACTGAATTCATAGTCGACCCTCCCCCGGAACAAACCGGACAGGAAAAGCCAGTCGATGTCGAACAACAAGCGGAACTCGAACAACTTCAAATTTTACGGGAATTTGGAGAGGCCAACCGGAGGAACGACCTCCGACCTCCGACCATAGTAGTCCAGCAGCTGTCAACCGAACAACCGACCTCGGTTAACTTAACTGACCAACAGAAGTCGGAGCAACCGCGCCCACAGAAGGTCCGGATTGCAAAAGTTAACTTGATTACGGAGTTGAACTTGGGCAACAAGCACCCACAAGTCCATCATCTAGCACTGGACCCGTTCATCGACTCGAAGCCGCTAGACCGACAGGTGGTCTTTGTAGCGAGCGAGTCTCTCTCCCACCTTACTCAACGTGCTCTATCAAGGTACGGACAGCCAGACCAATGGACCCGATGAGACCCATCTACTTCTACACCTTACGGCGGAAGCACCGACCTATCCGACCGATAGAAGCAAAAATTGAGATCCGACCTCAGATAGACACGGCCTGGATAAACATCCAGAACATGACTCACCTACCACGAATAAGCCAGAAGCGCCAACCACATAAGTTGGCCGGATTCTTCGGTCAGACCCGGAAACGCGTGGTCAAGACCTGGGTGTTCCGGTTCTTTCACCGTACCGGTACGTCCCCCGAGGAATCCCCTGGAACGAACTGGGCAACTGACCTCAGTTCCCCAGCATGGCATGAGCAGATCGAGAACCACATCTGCTTTGACCGGAGACAACAGACGCCCCGGCTTGCTAACATAGCATATCGTGAACCACGTTCTGCTACCGAAGAAGATTACTCCGGCTAACCGACTCTGGAGAACAGACCGAGAGGATTACGCTAACATGGTGTCGAAAACGTTGTCACGTTCTCGACACCATGTTCGCCTGGCACCCGTGGCCGACTTTGGGACCGGGTAACCGACCAGTAACTTTCATCACCGCAGACAGTGGTATCCTCATCGGCCCGCAATGTCACACGGTCCGGAATTGACCACAGAAGTCAAAACCGACCTGTTATGACATGACGCATTGAACTAACTGAGGGCAGGAACGAAGAACCGGACTCCCGCCCAGAGACCTAACTTCGCAAACCGCGACCTCAACCGCGTCCCGTTATCTCAGTCAACCACAGAAGTTGACCATTCCCCAGGTAATTAAAGGAAGTGACGCAGACCGTGTCACAGAACCACGATCCACTACCTTCGTTGACCACGGAAGTCAGCCAATTTTAAGGTAGAACTTGGACCTTCCCTAATCACGATTCGGATAACTTAGCCGACCACAGAAGTCGGTGAAGTTTCAACTTTACATCCGAAGGATAAGTCATACAGAAGGATATATCCAATGCAGACCGTGTTGGTTAACCACGATCTACTACCTCAGTTGACCACGGAAGTCAACCATTCCAGAGGTAGATGATCGGAATCAAGACACTCCGGCAACCGGACTCCGGGGTAGAAACCAGCGAGGATTCCGCTAGCATGGCCCGGAACACAGCACTGCGGTGTGTTCAGGACCATGCTTGCCAAGACACCCACGGTTAACTCCGAGACACGGACGGCCGATAGGACAACAAGTCCCTAAATAACACGGAATCACTCGGACCGCGACGGAACGAACAGTGTCAACCACGACCTGCTACTTAGAATCGACCACAGAAGTCGACTTGTCAACGGTAGCCGACCTCAGAAGTCACCATTCGACCAACCGACGTCGACCTGACGGAAGCATATGGAAATCACAGACGGGATGGTTTATCGTAGCCTTTACTGACCACAGAAGTCGGTAATAATGACCGCAAACCGCGACACCCGACTACGATTTTAGTCTGGACGGATTCTCCGTTTGAACCCGGACCTACAGGCTCTCAACCAGGAACCTGTACCTGGAGTCCAACCGCAGTCTCCCCCGGAGGATATCGGATAAACCAACCGATTCACCGGTGACCACGACTACGCGCGGCTTGACCGTGCTGCCATTACCTGAAGAGGAACAGCGACGGTGATTTGGCTACTGACGTACCAACGACTCCGCCGCGACCTGCTTCCCCATGTCTCAAATGGAACATCCTAGGCAGACCGTGTTAGAACACACGGCTCGCACCCCCATACAGATCCCTACGGACGTGTGATGTCTTTCCCCAACAGAAGCGGCAAGGCGTCACAGGTTCGCGGAACCGAACGGAGGAACTCCAAACCAGGGAAGTGAAGTGATCTGATTTTACCTCAGTCTGCACGCCGCATGGGGATGGGAACGGGTAGTCTGACATAAGTCGGGGCCCGACGCACAACTCTGCCGAGGCGCGAGAACCTTACGCCGGTTTGAAACCAAAGAGTCTGTCTTGCGGAGTGGGACCACAGAAGTCCCTTGATGCCACAAGCGACCTGAATTGCATGCTGAATGGCCAACAGACGTCATGGAACTGCCGAACTTGACGGAATTCGGACCCGTCCAGAGGCAAAAACCATCGACCCGAACCAGGGCATGTTAGAGGCACGGACGGGACCATCGCTCCAAACAAACTTCGCAGAGATCGGATGAGTGCCCAGAGGCTTGAAACTGACCTCTTGACGAACGCAACCGACCTGGATGAGGAATCACCGACCTCGAGTTGGATAACATTACGTCCAACCTCAGGTCGGATAACGTTGTAACCGACCTCGGGTCGGACATGAGAGAAGTAACCGACAACAGGTCGGTGGATGGAAACGCCATCGTAGAGGTTCACGAAAAAACGACTTCCGGATAGGAGGAATCGACCTTAATCGACCTGGGACTTGGAGTAACCGACCTCCAGTCGGATAACATCATACCCGACCTCAGGTCGGACATCAGGAGTCACCGATAACAGGTCGGTGAAAGACGACTAAACTGAAGATTGGAACTGGAAACGACCTCGGAATGGACGAATTCGACCTAACGGGACTTGTTTGGCCCCACATGGGCCTAAATAACACGAGTTACCGAGGTCGACCATGGAGGTGCGTTATCACCGACCTCAGGTCGGATAACATTATAACCGACCTCAGGTCGGATATCCATCCTCAACCGGCAGAAGGTCGGATAAACCACCGTTGGATGGAGGAACAAGAAATTCCGACCGGACCTTCGAGCCAGTTCGTATCGGAAGTTACACCCAGGCTCGTGGTAGCAGATTTAACGGTTTTAACCGACCACATTCCATCGGCATTACCACTTGGCGACCACAGAAGTCGCACGACACAAGTACGGTTCTGTCCGACCTGACTTTTAGGAATTCGGGACTTAGCCGAACTCCCTTGCCGCCGGTTAACGTACCGGTAGGCCGACCTTGGTCCGACGACCTTGGTCCATCCTCCCTAATCAGAGAGGATGCTTCGGCATTCGCAACAGCGACAGTGCCTCTCACTCCGGAACGGATGAATACGAGTCGGACGTAAGTGTCAGCCGTGCTTACCCGACCTCGGACGAATTTACCGGTCACGTTGGGTAACCCGGGAACCGACGCCCCGGACCTGACACACCGGATTGCATTTAGACAGGAGACCCCGTGGAAACTCAAGACCCGTGGACGTCATCCTAGTCGGAATAAGCCCCCGGACAGATCTCTTTTTAGTATTTTTATACATTTTCTAACAAACGGAATTGTATTTTACTTAGAATCTCTAACCAGATCTGTTTTGCATTTACTTTTTGCTCACTGGAATTGTGATTAAAACTTTATTACTTTTTTTTACTTCGCGCTGCTTAACTGTCAGTACTTTTCTTTTACTTTCTCCGCGAGCCAACAGAAGCAAGATGCCAGGCCAACAGAAGCAATACCGGTCCAACAACGAACCCCGAGCGGCTTCCAGATTTGCGGCCGTGAGTTGCTTGCCTCTCATGGATCTGGAAGTGAAGGATGGGACGGTCAACAGACACCGGACTCCCGCCGGAAGAGGACGCGTACCGGCGACCACATGGGTCGACCGGAGAGGTGCGACGCTGGTGCGCTACTGAGTCTGAGCATCCTCGCAGGAGCTCGGATTCCCGCCTAGAGGCATGTTAGAGGCGACAGCCTGCGTGATAGATACGCCACTTTGCGTATGCGTATCACTGCACACATGCTGATTCGCCCTCTCTTGTACGTACGTGAGTGGCTGCACTGCACTCTCCGCCTATGCGGATACACCGCGGCGCACTCACTGAGCATACTTGCTCTCGCTCTCTCTCGCTGTATGACTCAGCGTATATTCGCTCGCGTTGGATACGAGTCCAGTCTGCGCACTCACATTCCATGTGTCTGGACAGCGTGACGCCGTTGCCGCCAGCACATTTCTTTTCTCTACATTTCATTACGCGTAGAACTCGCTCGCAGCAACTTGACTGCTGATTTCTGCCAGACATTGGCTTTGTTGTGTTTTTCTCCCGCAATCACGCGGTATTTGCTCCACTTTATTTGTACAATAAAGGCACCTGTGAGCCCCCTGCGCTTGCCTGTCACAACAGACTGCAATATATGTTTAAAATTACTACAGCATGCTCTTATATGTAACCGCTAAGAAAGTGTACCAAAATTACCAACACCCGGTTTAATGCGAATTTTGCTGACAAATGTTTATTGTAAAATATGGTTGCACACGAGGGATTTGTTGTTCCTGACTTGCTGTATAGGACACTGATAAATGCATAACAACGGCGCGCCACGCGCCGGTTTTTTTGGGTTATCGCACCTAATCTGTCAACACTTGGACAGATGCAATTGTTGCAGTGGCTCTAACCTTACCGCTTGAAATAATACACATCTGATATTATGACAACCGTTAGGACTGCACCGCCATGACCGATGAATATTGGGAAGGCCGTTCAAATCTGTGGTCAAGTTGTTAACGTTAATAACGTTGGGGCGCCACGTGTACTTGTACAATGCACTTACTAATCACCATGGTCCGCTCCTGCTCAACCGGAAACGGTGAAACGTGCCCGTACATATTTTATATAAACATACATGTATGACAAAAAGTCTACTTTTTCCTCGCTTAATATTATTGTCACTAAATACGGGAATGTTAGTCTGTTTACTCTGTTATATAGCCGTATTCGTCCCGTTGCCCGGGAGCGTATTTGTGCCGGCCAGCTGCAAAAAGTGAAAACCCCAATCACACTTTACAAACTGGAATACACGCATATTAAAAAATGCAACCCAATACACGTACAGTCGTATGCTGGCTAGTTGCAACTAAAAATATTAACTTAAGCAACGTCCAAAAAGCGCTCTGTTTGATGCAGTAATTTAACTGCACTTTAAAGTTTAAATTAAAGTCTACAGAGTAGAGCACAGAGTAGTCTGTAGAGTAAAAACTATGTTACCCGTACGAATATTGTGAAGTAGTAGTAACGTAAATAAGTAATACAATAACCGGTAGTTGTATAGTACGAGTATATCGATTCTATTATAAGATCGCACAACGTACAGGATTTACTATACATGTACGCCTGCAAGAAATACCGTAGTGGTACAAAAACTAATTTACTAATAAGAATTTACATATACGCGCATGTATTATCAGCAAGAACTGCTAAATGTTACAAATGATATGCATGGTACCACGTAAATGCTAATTATTGCGAACTGGTACCTGGCCGACCATGCTTGCGTCAAGTACTGTAATACCACACAACTCATTGCCACTAGGACATCCAACTTCAGACCTTGAAATACATCGTTCAAAATTTAAGCAAAAACTGGGAAAAATGCCGGTCTTGTCAAGTGTCATACGCAGTAACTGATCGCGTGAACTGAAAACCGCAAACGCTAGCTGAAATAACGCTTGAAAATGCTTGAAACAGATTGGCGCATGAACGCTTTTTGGTGTTGCAGCAGTCGCGTTTCCACACGTTTTGTTGAAAATATGTATTCCAAAAGCTTCCTGGTTTTTCTCTTGGCCGGTGTGGCTCTGGTTGCAGCCAGGCGCGGAGGACCAACAAACAAGCACCACCACGAAAACATCCAGTAAGGTTACCGTGACCTTTACATACCGGTAGCCTTTAACCGAGTAAATAATCTGCTTGTCTTCGAAAGGAAAATCAAGGAGCACTTCAGCAAAAACAATCTACACGGTGCCAAATGGGTACCAGCGGAGAACGAGTTCACCGGCATGGACCCCAGCGAACTGAAGAAGCTGTGCGGAACTAGACGCCCAACGAAGGAATCCACGGCTAGTGATCCTCATTTGGCAGCAGCTCCGTCCGTCAAGCGGGTGGCCCTGCCGCCCAGTTTTGATGTACGGAGCAAATGGCCCGGCTGCGTCAGTATGCAAGAGATCCGCGATCAAGGTCACTGTGGTTCGTGCTGGGTAAGCGCTTTTCGATAGCTGCGCACTGTGGAATGTGTGCACGTTTATCGGAGCCGGTGTTGCATGATCATGGTGAATTACAGGCGCATGCTGGAGCATCGGCACTGTCGGACCGCTACTGTATTGCCAGTGGTAGTGCTAATTCCTACCGGAAGTTGTCGGTGCAGGATTTGATTCTGTGCAGTGGAGGAGACAATCAGAACTGGTGGTGAGTATTATCGCTCCTAGTATGTATATAGATAATCAGTATCAGTACAAGTGCATACATAATGTGCATTCGTCAAAGATTCGCATGTTAGAGTTCAGGCAGCTGCTGATTTAGCCTTACGAAAATGATAGCTCGTCAAAATTTAAAGTAGTTTAATACTACATAATTAAATTCTTTCTTGGGAGAGTTTTATTTGATTTTGGTATCTTGTTTTTATAACGATGCCAATGTACAGCTGTAATGCCAGTTTTACTTCTGTAAAATGCAACTGGATAATATTTACAAAACATACTTAAAAACGTTTTTAAAAGAAATATTTGAAAACAGAATAAAAACAGAACCTTGGGATCGTGTCAATAAATGAAGTAAATAAACTAAATGAAGTAAATAATGAAGTCCCTTGGACTTGTACGCATTCAGTTTTGCTTGCTCTGTAAAAAAGTATAAAAACTGTATGTACACGTAAACGTGCAAACTGTCCTACATATTATATTGTAAACTATCGAAGTATCCCCGTATTCTCAGTGACGGAAATGACCCCCGCGTCCCATACGCCATGGCGGTTAGTACCGGTATTGTGACGGGTGGTGATTATCAAAGCTCCGCGGCTGATCAGGGATGTATGCCGTATGTCTCCTACACAACCGACGCCTCCAGCGCCACTTCCACTAGTCAGTGCACCAAAACCTGCGCCAACACCGCCATTAACTACAGCCAAAATAAAACCTACGGTCAGCCGATTTCTTGCAGCATCGTTGCTGCTTGGCAGTCGTATATTTATATGAAACGCTGACTCAACAAACTCTTCATGTCTAACAGGTTCTTCGTGGTATGCGTTGGGGAACAACTTCGCCAACAACTCCGGCGGAGCAGCCGCATCCATCGCCACCACCGATACGGTCATCCATCAAATCCAGTATGAACTGCAGACTAACGGCCCAATGACCGTCGCCATTGACGTTTACGATGATTTCTTCGCGTACCAATCCGGTCAGTTAGCGTCGTCAGCCTCAAGGCAAATAGTTAGTCGCGTGACCTTTAGGAGTATATAGCACGTCATTAGCATAGTTAGATTAATATTCCGTTAATTCTCTTCAAGTTCTCTGTTCAGTAATCAGCTGCGTGACCTTTAGGAGTGTATCAGCACGTAACCGGCAACTACTCCGGCGGACACGCCATGAAACTCATCGGCTGGGGAACGGAAAACGGCACCGACTACTGGCTGATCGCCAACTCGTGGGGTTACAAGTGGGGCATCAACGGCACCGTGAAATTCCTGCGCGGCACGAATCACCTCGGCATCGAAGACTATATTGTGGCTGGGTTGGTCAGCCCCACCGCGACGGCGCCCATTCAAAACATTCCCTGTGACACGAACGGATGTCAAGGCCGGGTGCGCTACGCCATGACCTCGACTAATATCTGCTCGCAACAATACTGTGCATGCAGCTACCAGAACGGTCTGTGGAATCCGTCGAAGAACGCGTACGACTGGGTGAATGTCACCGCGCCCAAGGTGTTCACGTGTTCAGCCGGGCAGGCGTTTGATTCGTCAGCCAGTGTCTTGGGTTGCGCCAGTACCAGCACCATTGTGGCATGCGGTGGCACCGCTTCTTCTGCGACGAATGCGCCGGCTACCATGACACCGTCGACAACGGTGACAACGACACACGCGACCACGCCCACCACGCCGGCGACCAATGCCAACACGTCACCTAACAGTAACAGCAATAGTAATCCCAGTTCTCCGCCTAGCAGCCCCGCTCCACCCCCGTCCACCACCCAACAACCGGCACCCCTTGGTGGTCGCCCCACCGGCGGATTCGACTGGTGTGACCGCACCTTCTGCGGTAATAAGACCAACGGAAACTACGCCACCGCGCCCTGCAGTATGAACTACTGCAGCTGCTCCAATGGGAACGGGCAGTGGTTAGGTTGCGGCGGGGGAACGGTGTTCGACGGGAATATTCACTCGTGTGTGAACACGAACCCGACGTACTGTGGGCAGAAACCGCCGCAGAGCGGTGCTCCCCCGCCGACCAACACGGCGCCGGCACCGGCTCCGCAGGCGACGGCCAGTCTGTGCAATGTCGCCAATTGTCAACTGCGGGATTTACCGAATAACTGGTGGTTCTCCCTGGGACAGTGCAGTCAATACTGGTGCTACTGCGATAAGGGGATGCAGCCGACGACCGCGATGGGGGCTCGTCTGCAGACATGCCCGTCTGGCCAGTTGTTCGACTTCCGGTCGGAGATCAGTAACTGCAAGTCGGTTGGTCAGATCCCATACTGTTAGCTAATTCGACCAAGACATTTGCAGTAAGAAAAGCTCAAAATACAGTGCTCTGTAGCATGCACGTGTGTCTTTTCTAGTTAAAACTTTCCATCTGACAACGTAAATAAATCTATCATCGATTTTAATTAAAATATTGACACAGAAGTTATTATTAGCCCACAAAACTATTTCTGTATATTGTTGAATCACGATACAAGCGGCATGTCTGTTACGTTAAGTTATTTGACTAACAAGTAACAACTGCGGAAGGTCAGTCATAATATGAAATATGTTATGGTAGTAAAGCCTCTTCCCGCGTGATAACTGAAACATAGAGAAATCTGGAATCATATCTGCACACTATATAACAACAACAACAACAAACAGAAAACACTCTGTACCAAAGTACTCTGTACGCGTTCAAAAACGCAACAAATCTAAAACTCAAACTTATTTTTATCTACTCAGCGACTACAACATCCAGTGTCTAATCAGCTAATAAACGGTTCTGGGCAACCAAAAGTCTGGCAGGAAGAACTGGTTCAAGAATACGCCCACATTACGAAAATGATAACACCATTGCTGGGAACGCGAGGAAACCGGAACAATTAAAAAAAACCAATCCATTTAACATGTATGTGGGTCACTGTTTCACATCATTCCAGTAGGCAGTTCAGCAGTCATTTCAATCTGCAGTGTTAAGGAGAAGTCAGCAGGGTTGACGTAGCCGTTCGCCGGATCCAATAATTCCTCGAAATACAAACCTTCATGAATGATGAGTAACCGAGAATTCAGCGCGAAAACTCTCACCTCCATAAAGATATATTTCAGCAATCCCCAGCGAGAAGTTTGCTTGCAATACAGGCGGGAAAACGCTACAAAGTTGAAGAATACTGGATTGCCTGATGTTACGATAACCGTACGGGAACTAAGGGAAGCATACTTTTCTTGATCGGTGCAGTTCCAGCTTTCCATGGCAGGAGGCGCAGTTCTGCATGAACTTGACAGTTCCAAGTTGCCGACTTGGGAGGGTTGTAACACCACAAGTAGAAGCCAAAAGCCGTCGGTGCACTGTCTGTATCGTTCTTGACGTAGATGCACCTGTAATACGACGCACTGCAATGGCTTCCACCTTCGCCCACTTCAAAGTTTCGGCCTCGTCTACGGCTACCGCCTCACCAGAGCAGGTTCCTAAGTGTAATGCGATCGCTGGGCGCATACGGTTCCCCCGGAACCACCTTCCGGACATCCGGAATGGTGAAGTTAATGACACCCACAGCCCGAACATCTAAAGATGGCCGAAAGTTGAAACAATGCCCAAAACATGGGTGAAATTTCTAGTGTACACATAAACAAAACTAACTTTGTCGGGGGTCCGTACGGAACGGTAGCTGCGGTTTGATTGCGGCGTTCTTGTGGTGGAAGATGTCCCGTTCTTCCGATTTCAGCAACAAACCCCTCTGAATACAAAAACCCGCATTACCATATTCCGTAATACTGTAATATATATTCCGGCGGTGAACTGTTTCGGCCTATGTAATGTTAGTAGGCCAGCACAAACCAGTCTTAATAGGAGGCAATTACATCATCTCTTGTCAGTGGCTTAATGTTCAAATATAGAATAAACGTCAGTGTGACGGCCGTACCTTGACAGGCCCATCCAGCAGCTCACCACTAGTCAAGAGGGGAAAACGAATAAGAAACAGCGTCTGGCCCAATATCTCACGCCGACTGGCGGCAGAAGAGTCCAAGTTCCTTCGTGTGCACATGTTCTCAGCCCACCTGCCACAAACGATACAAGCCGCGGTTAGCGTGCTCACTGTTTTCAATGGGCTCCGTTCTACATCTATGAATCAGTTGAGGAGGACTGCAGATATTCGTCTTACTTATCCACCGACAACCAAATTCTATCTTCACTGGCGGTCAACGTATCCCGCTGCAGAATAGTGCGCAGTGCCTCGTGTCCAATCGCACTGAACTGCTCCGATTCCCAAATTAACTTCGGTGATTCATCAATGAGGTATAAACACTCCTCCAGGATACTCGGCGCCACACTATCGTAGTGAACCGCCTATGCAACAATCATTATATTGTATAGTAGAGTCACTGGAGTGCATGGTAACCCAAGTTCTGATAAAACCCACGTCATCCAGAATATCCAGGCAATTGCTGATTGTGAGATCCTTCAGGACGAAATCAGTACACATGGCAACCAGTAATGGCAGATCGTACTTGTCCGCGCAGCCCAACGTGGGGAAAACGTTATCCTTGGTGAGGGTCTGAACGGCATCGGTGTAGATAAAACTGCACAATGGGTTGTTGTTGGTCATGTACGGAATTCACTCCAAAGGCCACGAAATACCGTAGCAGTAACGACAGATATTTACCTGAGCATGTTAGAAAAGGCTTCGGGAAGAACGTCGGGAATGCTGATGGGTGCTTTGCGCTTATCGGGCAGACTTCCATAGAACATGGTATGGAATACAGGACTGCGACCCATTATGACCCTGCATGACGACAATGACAAGCTACAACTGCAAAGTGCAAAGCAGCCAAATGGATGTGGCGCTCATGGGAGAGGTCTGACGAGTGCAGATTTATGTCTGACGAACCGCCATCGATGGATCGATGGAGAACTCACCTATGGGCAGGAAAAATCTTCACAGCGCCATAATCACGTCCTACTCGGAACCGAACATCGCTGGTGTCTTCACACAGCAGCAGATTCTTTGCATAGTCGCCAAGCTTCGCCATCTTCGTGCTACCTTCCGCATCCGATGATTGTGCTGTACTTTGCCGTTTTTGCGACATATAGCGGCAGTCGGCAGGGAGTGTGAACATTCAGATTACAGTCGATCGGGATCCCGTACTTGTTGCGCAGCTGGAAGTACTTAAACAATAGACGTCTCAGGTTTCAGAGCAATCAAAAACGCTTGCATTAAAACCAGTTGTCTCTATCAGCGAGAAATTTAAAAATCGCGAGAGCGTGACAAGGTACTTAATAACTGTAAAATCCTTGTTCGTCTTGCTGCTAAGTTTCACGGTTCACTGACGTCTGCCTCTCACCCGTTGGCGGGGGCTTGGCACGCTATACTAACGCAAGGCGGAACTGCCGCGTGAGTAGGCTAGGCAATTCTTCTTAATCTTAACTAACGTCTAACCACTTTAAAGCACCATCATAAGAGTATATACTTCTATATGTAGTTCTGAACCAGAATCACATTGTGCCTCGATATTTGGTGGACATACTAAGTGGACGTTTGAAAAAGGTAGAAATCTTCCTTAAATAGATCTTTTAAAAGATCTTCAGCAACCACCTCTCGGCGGTCGTCGAACGACCAGATGCGACTGGTATGCCGGGTGGCCGCACCTTAATCGGCGGCAACAAGAACAATGGGATTTACGCCACCAAGCCGTGTAGCATGAATTACTGCAGTTCTCCAGTGGAGACGTAATGTGGTTGGATTTCGGGCTGGAATACGGTGTTCGATAGGAATATCCACACGTGTGCAACAATGAACCCGACGTACTGTGGGCAGAGACCGCCACAGAGTGGTGCGCCCTCGTCGACCAACACGGCGCCGGCACCCGGAGCCGGCGACGGCCAGTCTGTGCAACGTCGCCAACTGTTAACTGCGGGATTTACCGAATAACTGGTGGTTCTCCCTGGGACAGTGCAGTCAGTACTGGTGCTACTGCGATCAGGGGATGCAGCCGACGATGGTGGCTCGCGTGCAGACATGCCAGTTGTTCGACTTCCGATCGGAGATCAGCAACTTTAGTCGGTCGGTCAGATACAGTACCATTCTGTTAGTTAATTGACCAAGACATTTACAGTAAATAAAATTCACAATACACTTATATGATGCATGCAATGATGATGCACGTGCTTTTCGAGTTAAAACAAGTTTCCGTCTGACAACCTCAGTAACTCTAGTATCATGGATTTCAATTAAAATGTTGAAACACTAATTATTATTAGCGCACCAAACTACTTCTGTATATTGCTTAATCACTTTGCAAGCGATGCTCTGCTACATTGAACTTGTTATACTTACTCGTAGCAACAAAGGGGCAGAAGGTCAGTCATAAATCTCATAATATGAAATATGTCGGTGTAGACATTTGTAGTTAAGCCGGTAGCCGCGTGATAACTGGAAAATATATAAATTTAGAAAACATACAGTATCTGTAGCGTATACAACAACAACAAACAAAAATACCATAAACACTCTGTACGCATTCAAAAACGCAATAATCTGTAATTCAAACTTATTCTGTCGACTCAACGACTAAAACATCCAGTATCTAATCAGATAACAAACGACTAACAATCGAACTGGCAAGAAGAACTGGTTCGAAATTCGCCTAAACTACGAAAACGATAACTCCATTTCGGGACACATGAGAATACTCGGAACTCTGTCTGCTCTTGTGCCGTAGTAATAAGAATAAATAATAGTAATAATAATTAATTAAAACCGCCAATCTATTTAACATGTACGCGGGGTCATCATTTCACATCATTCCAGTAGGAAGTTCAGCAGTCATTTCGATTTGCAGTTTCAAGGAGAAGTCAGCAGGGTTGACGTAGCCGTTCGCCGGATCCAACAATTCCTTGAAATACAAACCTGTGTAAAATAATGAGTTAACTCGAGAATTCAGCAAGAAAAGACCTCACCGCCGCAGAGATATATTTCGGGAATCCCCAGTTAGAAATTCCCTGGCAAAACAGATGGGCAAGCGCTACAAAGTAAAACAATATCGACTTGCCTGGTGTTAGGGTAACCTTATATGGAAGCATACTTCTCTTGACTGGTGCCGTTTCCTTTTTCCATGGCAGTAGGCGCAGTTCTGCATGAATTTGACAGTTCCATGTTGCCGATTGCGGGCGGCTGGTACAAATCAAATAGTAGCCCAAAGTCGGAGACGCATCGTCTGTTTCCTGTTTGATGTAGATGCACCTGCAATATACGATGCAGTGCAAACTGTGCAATGGCTTCTCTGTCTTCGCAAACGTCAGATTTTGTGTTCATTACGAGTCTACGGCAACCTCCTCACCAGAGCAGGCCCCTAACCGTAATGGGAGCACTAGCCAAGTACGTCTTCGGCAGCTTCCTGACATCCGGAATCGTAAGGCTAATAAGGCTATTAGCGCGGGAATCTAGGATGGCCAAAACAAATGTCTATAACATGATTGAAATTTCCAAAATCGGCATAAACGGGCTAACTTTGTCGGGGCTCCGTGCGGAACGGCAGCTGGGGTTTGATGGTACCGTACTTGTAATGGAAGATGTCTAGTTCTTCCGCTGGCAGCAACAAACCGCTCTGAATAAAACCACATATAACTACTTCGGCATTTCTCAACGACCGGTTACCGTTACTTTACATTTTAAACAACTGGTCACCAGCACCAGGTGGCGTTTTCATGATAATAAACTGGCGATAGCATTTGAAATAACGTGTTCAATGGACGTAAAATTTGATTTTACTACAACAGCAGCTATATCCGGTTTTTTTACCTACAGGAGAAGGGTGGTCAAAGAACAAAGATCAAGATAACCGGATATTCAAAAACATATGTACTAAATTTACCGGTTATTAAGAAACAGGAAGTATTCACCCAGCCCATATTACTTAACTCTGGTGGCTCAATTTTACCGGCTACGTCAGACAAACTGGCCGTGAGCCAATCTCAACAGACAACTATTTAGCCCTTACCAGCGATTTTAAGTCTTACTCAAATCGAAAACATAAAAATTGGTGCGAAGGTCATACCCTGACAGGCCCATCCACCAGTTTGTAATTAGTCAGGAGCGGAAAGCGAACGAGAAGCAGCGTCTGGCCCAGTATCTTACGCCGATTGGCGGCGGAAGCGTCCAAATTCCTCTGTGTGCACATGTTTGCCGCCCACCTGCCACAAACGATACAAGCCGCAGTTGGTGTAGAGCAGATACTCATTACTGTATCTGACTGAGTATCTGCACAATTTAAGGCCAAAATCATGGTCGCCCGCTGCCATACCCAGAATTCCGTGGGAAACGACGCAGTGCACTCAGAACACAGTCATTACAAAGTCGCAACATCCGTGCTCCAAATGCGTGCAGAAGGCTGGGTATGACAGCGTCCCAGCGCGCGACCATTTAGTCCTTAACTGTAGAAGAGGAATGCAAAAATGGTCTTACTTATCAACCGACGAGCAAATTATATCTTCATTGGCGGTCAACGTGTCCCGCTGGAGAATGATGCGCAGTGCCACCTCTCCAATCGCATTGAACTGCTCCGATTCCCAGATTAATTTTGGTGATTCATCAATGAGGGATAAGCATTTCTCCAGGATACTCGGCGCAACGCTATCGTAATGGACCGCCTACGCAACAGTCAACATAGTGTTATAAGGTGGAGTGTAAACCCAAATCGCAAAAAAACCCACGTCATCCAGAATATCCAGGCAGTTATGGATGTTGAGGTCCTTCAGGACGAAGTCAGTACACATGGCTACCAATAATGGTAGATCGTACTTGTCCGCGCAGCCAAGTGTGGGGAAAACATTATCCTTGGAGAGGGTCTCCACGGAATCGGTGTAGATATAGCTGCACAAATGGTTGTGTTGTCAAAATATGTGTTATTCAATGCAAGAAACGAAATACCATTCCCTGATAGACGTGCTTACCTGAGCATGTTAGAGAAGGCTTCGGGAAGAACGTCGGGAATGGTGATTTGACCTTTGCGCGTTTCGGGCAGACTTCCATAGAACATCGTATGGAATACAGGGCTGCGCCCCATTATGACCCTGCGACCCCATAACGACACTGCGAAGTTGCAATTGCCGAGCAAAGGATCTGGAGATTATGGACGAGAACTGAGGATCGCACGAACTGCAATCCCAGATGGAGAACTCACCTGTGGGCTGGAAAAATCTTCACTGCGCCATAATCACGGCCCACTCGGAACCGAACATCGCTAGTGTCTTTACAGAGCAGCAGATGCTTTGCATAGTCGCCAACCTTCGCCACCTTGGTGCGACTTTCCGCGTCCGATGATGATGATGATGCTGTATTTTGCCGTTTTTGCGACATAGCTGCAGTCGGCAGGGAATGTGAACCTTCAGATCACAGTCACTGGGGGGCCTACAGCGCAGTTAGAAGTAAACAGCAGAGGCTTCTGAAGTCTGAGCGATCGAAAACGCTAGTTGTCCTTATCAGCGAGAATTTCCAAATCAGGGCAACATTTTACCGTGTCAAGGTAAAATCCAAACTGCCAGCGCTCTACGTCTTCATGGTTCACTTCCGTTTGCCACTCACCCGTTGGCGGTGGGCTCGTCACGCTAACGTAACGCAAGGCATAACTGCCACGGCAGCAGGCACTTAAAACGGTACACAGATTTTTTTCTTACTCGTTATTCTTAGCCAGTAAGTAATTTTAAGCATCATACAGTTATTCGTACCACCAAGAACTAAGTAAGTACTTGGTACCACTCAAAAACACCATTATACATAGTTGATAATTCTAATTTCTTAGCCAGCTGATTGTGCATTACTATTTGATGTCCATGATAAGTGGTCGTTTAAATATGGATTTTATGGTAGAAATCCAAATTAAATACGGTACGATAGTGATTTTCTAGAAGATATTCAGCAACCACCTGTAGACGGTCGTCGAACGGGCGGATTCGACTGGTGTGACCGCGCCCTGTAGTACTGCTTTTATTCCAATGGGATGTGGTTGGGTTGTGCATGAAGATGGTGTTCAACGGGAATATCCACACGTGTGTGACCACGAACCCCACGTACTGTGGCCAGAAACAGCCACAGAGCGGTGCGGTTCCACCGACCAATACGGCGCCTCGACCGGCTCCGCAGGCGATGTGCAACGTCGCCGGCCGCCAAGTTGCCAACTACGGGATTTACCGAACAACTAGTAGTTCTCGTTGAGGCAGTGCAGTCAGTACTGGTGCTGTTGTGAAAAGGTGATGCAGGCGTCGATGGGGGCTCGCCGGCAGACCTGTCCAATGATGTCCATCTAGGCAGATGTTACGGTCGGAGATCCGCAACTGCAAGTCGGTCGGTCAGATACCATAGGATTGTCAATCTGAGGATTCTGATTTCTGACCAAAACTAAACGTCACATGCACTTGTGTGTTTGAGCCATCCGACAACATACTGTAATTATTGATCTTAATCTCTTAATCCAAATGTATGAGATCAACCCACTACTCGTAGATCGTAGTTACTACATAAGTATTACAATGTACGAAAATAAGTTCTGTGTTTTGAATCAGTATTTTGTACAACAGTATAAGCGATGCACTGCTGCATTAAATTTCTTAGGTATATGATTGCAACAGCAGAAGGTCAATACGACTTCATAGTATTACTTTTGAAAATTAGCCGCTGCTGGCCGTAATACTTCCATAATTAAAGCATAGCAAACATATCGGTACTGTTTGTATCGGCAACATTAAGAAGGAAGTGAATAGTAGAGTTTTCATTTTCCTGCCGAAACATATCACCACACGATGACGGCATAACTATCACAATGACTGTCAGCAAATTAAAAATTTTATAGAGAAATAAGTGTTATGAATTCCAAACGATTTAGCGCAATGGTAAAAAATACAAGTGCTTATTGTTGGTACTTCTGTAGATATCTATACATACACATACACACATTTATACAAAACACATTTATACATTTATACAAAACACCCACATTTATACACCTTTATACAAAACAAAATTTAATACATGTGTGGTTATCTGTTAGTTGTCCACAAAACGCACTGCGCCACTGAATCAAGAGACATTAGAGTAACCCTACCAACAAATTTGAATTCCGTTACGAGTATATGTAAATTGCAAGAACCAAAAAACTGACGTTTGACGTAGGTGCTGCTTTTTCTGAAAGGGCTTCGGTTTATTAACTAGAAAATTCCGGCAAGGTACCTTGGCCGTCTGGAAAATCTGACACATCTGGAAAATCTGGGCAGCTGCACATTTGACACGTATACCATGACGGCGCTGCACCGATACTCAACAAAAACACAACAGAAAAATGCGTTCAAAGCGCTATAATGAAATCCATAACTCAAACTGAACCGTACTATCTCCTCAGCGACTAAAACATCCAGTGTCCAATCAGCTAATAAGAAAACAAATCTATCAAGAAGAACTGGATCAAAAGTTCGTCTACACTACGGAAACGATAACGCCACTTCAAAGTACGCGGGAAATTTGAAACATTCGAAAACCCGACAATTTTCTTAAAATTTATGTGGGTCATTGTTTCACTCCATTCCAGTAGGGCGTTCAGCAGCTATTTTTATTTGCAGTTTTAAGGAGAAGTCCGCAGGGTTGACGTAGCCGTTTGCCGGTTCCAGTAGATTCTTAAAATGCAACTTACATGAATAATGAATAACCGACGGACCAGGGCAAAAGCTCGCACCTTCGTAAAGATGTAATCCGGAATTCCCCAGCTAGGACTTTCCTTGCAAAACAGACGAGAAATCGCTACAAAGTCGAAGAATATTAGATTAATGCCTGCTGTAATGCTGTTACGCTGACCGGATAAAGACGCATACTTTTCTGGAATGGTGCAGTTCCCTTTTTCCATGGCAGTAGGCGCAGTTCTGCGTGAAATTGACAGTTCCAAGTTGCCGATTTCGAACGACTCGTACATGACAAGTACATGCCCAAAGCCGCAGGTGCATCTGTATCCTCTTCGACATGAATGCACCTGCAATACGATACAGTGCAATAGCTTCGACGGGTTCGACCGTCGCCCAATTCAAAGTTTTTGTTTCTTGTACGGCAATCGCCTCACCATAGCAGGTTCCTAAGCGCAATGGGATCGCTCTCCATATACTCGTCCAGCTCCCTGACATCCGGAATCGTGAAATTAATCACACCATTAGCGCGACCATCTACGATGGCCAAAACACTACTTAAAACAATTCCGACGTACGCATAATCGAGCTAACTTTGTCGGGGCTTCGCGGGGAACGGCAACTGCGGTTTGATTGTTGCGTACTTGTAGTGGAAGATGTCCCGTTCTTCCGTTGGCAGCAACAAACCGCTCTGAATAAAAAAGTAAAGAAACATAACAATTCACCGAGCTCATATTATTTTATGACAGCGGTTCAATGTTTCCGCCTACGCCAGACTAATCTGTCGCCGAAAAGGCAAGCCCCAGTTTTTCATAACAAATAACTATCACGCGCATGCCAGCGGCTCTCATGGCGTCTTGCTCAACAACATTAAAAACCGGTGTGAAGGTCGTACCTTGACAGGCCCATCCAGAAGTTTACAACTTGTTAAGAGCGGAAAGCGGATGAGAAACAGCGCCTGACCCAACATTCCACGCCGATTAGCTGCGGAAGCGTCCACATTCGCTAGCGAGCACATGTATGTAGCCCATCTGCCACAAACAACAAAAACCGCAGTTAACATTGTCGTAAAGGATTTCTTTTTGTATCAGTAGGAGAGGACTGCGGAAAATGGTCTTACTTGTCAACCGACGAGCAAATTATGTCCTCATTGGCGGTCAATGTGTCACGCTGAAGAATAATGCGCAGTGCCTCGTGCCCAATCGCATTGAACTGCTCCGGTTCCCAGACAAATTTCGGCGATTCATCAATGATCGATAAACATTTCTCCAGGATACTCGGCGCAACGCTATCGTAATGGACCGCCTACGCAACAATCAGCATGTTATAGGGTAGAGTGGTTACCCAAATCCCGAAAAAAACCCACATCATCCAGAATATCCAGGCAGTTGTTGATGTTGAGGTCCTTCAGGACGAACTTAGTACAGATCAGACCTGTGCAGTTATTTTTAACTATTTAACGAAACGCGAGTTATTTTCGAGTTATCGAGAGTTATCGAGTTATAACGTAACTCTGAAGCGTAACTCGTACCCCCGAAAACTTAACTCTAGCGTAACTCGCCCAAAAATGGTATTTATTGTCTGTGGTAGCGTAACTCGCTGAATAACTCGAAACTCGGTTTACTTGCATTAATAGCGTAACTCGTAGCGTAACGCGCACGCTCCCTATAACTCCTAACTCTAACTATGGGTCAGTTTTCCATAACTGCACAGGTCTGGTACAGATGGCTACCAATATCGGTAGGTCGTACTTGTCGGCGCAGCCCAGAGTAGGGAAGACGTTATCGCTGGTAAGGTTCTCCACGGCATCGGTGTAAATAAAGCTGTACAATGGGCTGGGTTGTCAGAACGGTACTGCAAAGGCAACGAAACACTGCAGTCGTACAGACAGACATATTCACCTGAGCATGTTAGAGAAGGCTCCGGGAAGAATGTCGGGAATACTGATGGGAGCTGTACAGTCAGCGGGCAGACTTCCATAGAACATCGTATGGAAAACAGGGCTGCGAGCCATTATGAGCCTGCAGAAGTTGAAATAAAGACACTGATAGGTACAACTGCAAGGCAGCCAAACGGTTATGGCGATTATGGACGAGCCTTAAGGATTGCACAAACTGCACTCCCAGATGGAGAACTCACTTGTGGGCTGAAAAGATCTCCACTGCGCGATAATCCCGTCCCACCTGGAACTGAACATCGCTGGTGTCTTTACAGAGCAGCAGATGCTTTGCATAGTCACCAAGCTTCGCCACTTTGGCGCGACTTCCCGCGTCCGATGCTGTAATTGGCCGTTTTTGCGACATTGCTGCAGAAAGGGAAAGTGAACACTCAGATCACAGATTCACAGTCAACTGGGGTTCTGTACTTGCAGCGCAGCTAGAAGTACTTAAACAATACAGGCTTCAGAACAATCAAAAACGCTAGCAAACAAGTTTTCTCTGTCAGCAAGAATCGAAATTTCAAAAAGCGCGAGAAGATAACCAGGTAAAAATTGTACTAGTACTTAAAATCCTTTTTCGTCTTAACTCTTAAGAACTTAGTTCACTGCCGTCTGCCACTCACCCGTTGGCGGGAGATTGGCAGGCTATACTAACGCAAGGCGGAACTGCCGCGTAAGTAATTCCCTTGAAAGTGTAAACGTACAAAGATTCTTTAAAACACCATCAAAAAAGTGTAGTTCTGAGGCCTGAGCCACATTGTGCCTCAGTATTTGAGGAATTGTTAAATGGACGTTTAAATAAGGTAGAAATCTTATAATTATGATCTTCCAAAAGATCTTCAGCAACCACCTCTCGGCGGTCGTCGAACGGGCAGATTCGACTGGTTTGGCCGCACTTTAATCTACGGCAAGAACAACAGGGGTTACACCACCGCGCCCTGCAGTATGAACTACTGCTTCTGTTCGAATGGGAACGGAGTGTGGTGATTGTAATTTGGTTGCAGCGGGGGAATGGTGCTTGACGGGAATACCCACAAGTGTGTGACAAATGAACCCGACGTACTGTGGGCAAAAATTAAGCGCCATAGAGTGGTGCGCCCCAGCCGACCAACACGGCCCCGGCTCCGTAGGCGACGGCCAATATGTGCAATAATCATTCAATAATGTCGCCGATTGTGATCGACTTCCGGTCGGAGACAACAACTGCAAGTCGGTCGGTCAGATGCCATACTAATAGTTATCGACCAAGACATTTGCACAAAAAAAATTCCCTGTATGTAAGTACTGTAACTCTATCACGAATTCTAAATAAAAATGTTGAGATAAACGCACTAATTATCGTTAGCAATTTAGCACCCACAACTCCTTCTGTACGTTGTATATTGCTGAATCAATGTACAAGCGATGCTCTGCTACATTGAAGTTATTCTACTCGTACTAAAACTGCAGAAGGTCAGTCAAAATATGAAATTAATATGTTATTGTGGTTAGGTAATTGCCAATTTGCCACTACCTGCGTAATAACTGGAAAATATAGAAATTCAGAAAACATATCTGCACAGCATACAACAACAACAACAAAGCAAACAGCAGCATAAATACTTAAGTACTACGGGTAGTACTCTGTACGCTTTCAAAAACGCAATAATCTATAACTCAAACTAATTCTATCTACTCAGCGACTAAAACATCCAGTGTCTAATCAGCTAACAAACGGTCTTGGGCAACGTAACAAAAAACCTGGCAAGAAGAACTGGTTCGAAACTTCACTACGAAAAACGATAACGCAAGGAAACTTGGAACATTTACAAAAACCAAACTACAGTATTTAACATGTGTGTGGGCCACTGTCTAATGTTTCACTCCATTCCAGTAGGCAGTTCAGCAGTCATTTCAATTTGCAGTTTTAATGAGAAATCAGCAGGGTTGACGTAGCCGTTCGCCGGATCCAGTAGTTTCTTGAAATACAAATCTATGTGTGAATAATTTGAGTAACCAAGAATTCAGCGGGACAAGCTCTCACCTTCATACAGATATATTTCTGAAATCCCCAGCTAGGACTTCCCTTGCAAAACAGACGGGAAAAATCTACAAAATTGAAGAATATTGGGTTGCCTGATGTCACGCTAACCGCACACAGAAACATACTTAATTTCTTGACTGTTTCAGCTTCCGTTTTCCATGGTAGTAGGCACAATTCTGCATGAACTAAGCAGCTCCATGTTGCCGATTGCGGACGGCTGGTACACGCCAAGTAGAAGCCAAACGCCACAGACGCACCGTCGGTTTTCTTTTCGACCTGGATACACCTGCAATACGACGCATTGCACTAGCTTCCACCTTCGGCCACCTCAAAGCGTCCGTTTCCTCTGCGACAACCGCCTCACCAGTGCAGGTTTCTAACTGTAATGGCATCGCTGGCCGCATACGGTTCCGCCAGCTTCCTGATATCCGCAATCGTACAGCTAATGACACCAGAAGCGCGTAAATCTAAAACGGCCAAACCAATACCTAAAACATGGGAATAGTTTCCAACGCACGCTGAGAAAAACTAACTTTGTCGGGGCGCCGTGCTGAATGGAAGCCGAGGTTTGATTGTGGCGTACTTGTAGTGGAAGATGTCCCGTTCTTCCGATTTCAGCAACAAACCGCTCTGTGAAAAATAGACTCATATCAGCTGATGCCGGCGGTTCAATGTTTCCGCTTACGCCAGACTAATTGGCCCTTTCAGAAGGCCGGCGCAAGCCAATCTTAACAATAACGGCAATTATATCGCCCTTGCCAGCAGATTCAAGTCTTACTCATAAACATTTAAAAATCGGTGTGAAGGCCGTACCTTGACAGGCCCATCCAGCAGTTTATAATTGGTCAAAAGCGGAAAGCGAATGAGAAACAGCACCTCGCCCAGTATTTTACGCCGATTGGCGGCGGAAGCGCCCCAGTTCTTACGCGTGCACATGTTCGTAGCCCACCTGTCACAGGC
The DNA here is from genome assembly GCF_019649055.1 of Paramacrobiotus metropolitanus. NCBI lineage: Eukaryota > Metazoa > Tardigrada > Eutardigrada > Parachela > Macrobiotidae > Paramacrobiotus > Paramacrobiotus metropolitanus. The sequence goes on from NW_026570274.1 coordinate 532,698, forward strand.
AAAAGTGTCCGCAGACCGCAATAAGTGTCATTATACTCGTTACTCTCAACTGGTTTTCGTTAGTACATTATCTGTGTATCAGCATAAGAGAACTGCAAAAGTTCGCCTTACTTGTCAACCGACGAGCAAATTATATCTTCATTGGCGGTCAACGTGTCACGCTGAAGAATGATGCGCAATGCCTCGTGTCCAATCGCACTGAACTGCTCCAATTCCCAGATTATTTTTGGTGATTCATCAATGAGGGATAAACACTTCTCCAGGATACTCGGGGCAACAGTATCGTAATGAATCGCCTACGGAGCAATCAACTTATTGTAATTCGTATGGTAGCGGTCACCCAAGGTTCGAAACCCACATCATCCAGAATATCCAGGCAGTTGTTGATGTTGAGGTCCTTCAGGACGAAGTCAGTACACATAGATACCAACAACGGTAGATCGTACTTGTCCGCGCAGCCCAGCGTGGGGAAAACGTTTTCCTTGGTGAGGTTCTCCAAAGCATCAGTGTAGATGTAGCTGTACAATGGATTGTATCGTCATAATATAAAAGTACGTTATAAGTTATTCAAGTTTCAACGCAAGAAAAAAAATACCGTAGAATGACAGACGCGCTTACCTGAGCATGTTGGAGAAGGCTTCGGGAAGAACGTCGGGAATGTTGATGGGAGCTTTGCGCTTTTCGGGCAGACTTCCATAGAACATTGTATGGAATACAGGGCTGCGACCCATTATGGCTCTGCATAACGACATTGACAAGTTTCAAATGCTAAGCAGCCAAACGGGTGTGGCGATTATGGACGAGGATCGTACGAACTGCAATCCAGATGGAGAACTCACCTGTGGGCTGGAAAGATCTTCACAGCGCCATAATCATGTCCCACTCGGAACCGAACATCGCTAGTGTCTTTACAGAGCAGCAGATGCTTTGCATAGTCGCCAAGCTTCGCCACCTTGTTGCGACTTTCCGCGTCCGATGATTGTGCTGTAATTTGCCGTTTTTGCGACATAACTGGAGTCGGCAGGAAATGTGGACATTCAGATCACAGTCACTTGGGGGCTTGCAGTGCAGCCAGGTAGAAAGTATAGGCTTTTGAGGAATCGAAAACGCTTTTAAAGCAGTTTTCTTCATCAAAGAAATTTGAAAAAATCGCGACAAGTCACAACTGACAACGGAAAATCGTTTTCGTCCTGCTGCTAGCGTTGTAACCGATAAGTCACAAGTGTTCACAGTCACACTTCTCAGTTTACTGCCGTCTGTCACTCACCCGTTGGCGGTGGGGTTGACCCGCTATACTCGCAAGGTTGAACTGCCGCGGCAGTAGGCACTTCTTAGTCTTAGAATCAGCCGCTTTAAAACACCACTATAGTTCTTACAATAAGGCTGAATTAGCCAGATTGTGCCTCAGTATTTGACGGACACGATAAGTGGACGTTTAGATATGGTAGAAAATGAAACATAAATTAAATACTTATATCGTACTGATCTTCTATAAGATCTGCAGCAACCACCTCGGCGGTCGGCGAACGAGCGGACACGACTGTTGTGAACGCACCTTCTGCGGCAACATGACGAACGGAAATTACGCCACCGCGCCGTGTAGTCCTTATGAAATATTACTGCAGCTGCTAACGGAAACGTGCTGTGGTTAGATTTCGGGCTGGAGGTATGGTGTTCGGTGGGAATACTCACACGTGCGGGACCACGAACCCGACGTACTGCGACCAGAAACCGGCACATACCGACCAGAAAACCCGTCGGGGCAGTTGTTCGACTTCCGGTCGGAGGTCAGCAGCTGAACGTGGGTAGGTCCCAAACCATACTGTTTCCTAGACCGGCACTGTCTCGCAGGCGTAAATCACGTACTGTAGTCATACTTGAAGACACCTTTCGTGTTCACTCGAGTGCGCTTAATACAGAATTATAAAAGAACGTCAAGAGCAGTCTGTCCAATATAACAAGAATACACAATGTGCTTCCCTACTGGTGTACTTTGCATTGTGTTTTAAAGCTTAAAGAATGCCAACTGACAAACTGAATGCTGTCATGGATCTAACCGAGGTATATGAGATCCAGTGATCCACCCATTAATTACTTACATATTACACATTATCTGTATAACAGATTAGACAAAAACTTCGGTTTTCTGAATAATTGTACAAGCGAGTGTATCTGTACTGCTGCGCTAAAGTCATAATTACAAATTTAAAACTACAAAGTACAACGAAATACGGGGGTGAGGTGGCATGTTCAACAAGGTGCGTAAAATAAATTACAAAATATTCCCGTACGCCATTTTGTTTTTGGTTTTTCATTCCAAGTCTAATCAAGTACCGAAAATCTAGTAAGAACTGGTTTGAAATTCGTCTACGCACGCGAAAGCGCCATTTCAGAATGCACTGCGAAATGTTCACCCAAAAAACAATTTTTTCATCATGTACGTACGCGGGTCACTGTTTCATTCGATTCCAGAAGGAAGTTCAGCACGGACTTCGATCTGCAGCTTTAAGGAGAAGTCAGTAGGGCTGACGTAGCCGTTCGTCGGATCTAGAAATTCCTAACTACATGTACGTAAGTGGATCATGAGCACCCGGGGATTTAGGGCGAAACACGCTTAATACCTCCATTAAGATATATTTTGGGAATCCCCGGCTATTCCCGACATACATGAGACGTTTCACGGTTCACCCGTCTGCCACTCACCCGTTGGCGTACGGCTTGGTCCACGTTACTATACTAACGCAAAGGTGAAACTGCCGCGGCAGTAGTTTATACTCAAAAGTTAAAAACACAGTAGCGTAGTAATAATAACTTGACTTTTCCTCCAACTTTTTTCGATTAACTCAAGTTATTATTTAAGTGGCTATGCCTGTTCAGCCGGTGGGTGCTCAGTGCTCACCTGCAGAGTGCAGACATCCCCATCCGGACAGATACTCAGTTTCTGGTTGGACTTCACCAACTCGATGCCGATCGCTCAGAAGAAAACCATTAGTGCAGAGCTGGATGTGAACTTATTTGATTCTCACTTCGTTGCGCTTAGTACGTATAATGTGAAGTTCTAAAATAATCCGCGACTAACTCAAAGAATGTTGTACGAAAAATTCAAGATAGACAAGTATGTACATATTATCAAAATATACTCCTACAAGCTCTCGCACCTGTGTTTTCGATTCTAACAGAATTTGGACGCAACAACATAAATTAAAGAATTAATCGAAATCAGCGAGAAACACAATTGTATTTCCAAAAAAAATTTCACAAATCTGCAAATTACTCTACAACAACAACACAGTACACTATATTGTCATTCATTATTTACTTGAAACTAAATTTAATTACTGGTACAATCTGATAGTTATAACCCCTATACCAGTAAGTACTTATATAGATATTCTTGCAGAAGTTCAGTTTAGGACGTTCTGTAACTACAGAAAGGTAACTCCCAAAACGTCTTCGCTACAAAACGTCCCATGCGAAATTTCTCCACACCTGTACATGAATGCAAAACAAATACATAGAGGTATTTTGAGGTTCCACTACTTTGGCATGCTCAGGTATTGTATATCTATATAAGAAATGTTTCTATGTAGAAAAGGCACCGGTTGATTCGGTTCGTAGACAATTCTGGAAGATAAATAGTTATAGTTTGCTAACGATGAAAACAACGAAAAGTCTTCTACCGTACACCTCAATAGTTGAAAGCACTGCACATAAACACTACATACAGTACGACTGTACGAGTACAGTATTCGGCAGACGGCACTGCACCGGTAGGCATTATTATTACTTAAGTATTCAGAACGTTTTCATAAACACTAGCAGAATCCGTAACCAGAACTCCGGAAACATTCCCGATTCAGCAGAACATTGCATCTCAAAACTTATAAGCGCTTGGATCACCGGAAATTTAGCAACTAGGATTAGGACAAAATTCTGCACCACCCGAAAACGATAACGCCATTTCAAGATGCGAGGAAACTCACAACGTTTTAAATCAAAATTTTTTATCATTTCTGTGCGGGATCGGTGTTCCTCACACAGATACATCCACCGGCGCACTGCATGCATTCCATTCCACTTGGAAGTTCAGCCGTCATTTGAACCTGCAGTCTCAAAGAGAAGTCCTCCGGGTTGACGTAGCCTTTCGCCGGATCCAGTAATTCCTGAATATAACAGCCAAAGCGAACGAATCATATAACCAAGGTTTAACCGGTCAAAACCATTACCTCCATAGAGATATATTGCGGGAATCCCCAGCAGTTGCTGTCCTTTGCAAACAATCGGGAAAACGCTGCAACATTTAACGATTACCTTGCCAAGGTCACATTCACGGGGTTTGTGAGGCTACAATGACCGCACAGTTAACAAGCGTACGTCTTTTAAGTGGTGCAATTCCTGTTTTCCAAGGCAGCAGGTGGAACTCTGCCTTAACCAAGCACGTCCAGGAAGCCGCTCTCGGAGAGCCAGAACAGTTCAGATAGAAGCACAGAGTAGCACGCTGACCGTCAGTCTGCTTGTGAACCCCTATCTTCCTGCAAAACGAAGAATGTAAACGGCGTCAACCTTTGCATATTTTCCAACTGACTCAACCCCTCACCACAGCAGCTTTCTGACCGTTATGGGATCGCTGAACGCAAAAGCGTCCTGCATCTTTCTCACATCCGGAATTGTAAAGCTGATAACACCCTCAGCGCGCACGTCTAGAGATAAAGTACGATAAGACGTTTCGAAAAACACGGCTGGAATGCAATCGTCAGCGTACGCACTTTGTCGAGGCTCCGTACGGAACGGCAGCTGCGGTTTGATTGTAGCGTGCTTGTAGTGTAAGATATCCCAGCCATCCGATTGCAGCAGCAAACCGCTCTAACAAAATAAAACACAAAATTTCGTTTAAACTGACGCCGATGGCGCTTCAGTGATCTGCATACCGGTGGCTATGTTTTTTTTACGCTGCTGCAAAATAGAGGTGTCATGATGTCGATGATAAAATACTCTCTGTTTTATAATTAAGTATGTGCCTTCGCGAGAATGATCGGGTGCTCTTGACAACCAGCAACCAGGAATATCTCAAGAAGGCCAGGTTCGCTAATTTTTCTATTATAACTGCGTTGGATTAATTAGGATCAGCTCAGGCGTGAGAACAGAATAAGCCAGTGTGCGCTGTAAAGGCCGTACTAACCTTCACAGGTCCATCCAACAGTTGAGCATCGGTCAGGAGCGGAAAGCGGATGAGAAGAAACGCTTGGCCCAGTACTTCACGTCGGTTTGCCGAAGAAGCGTCCATGGCCTTTCGCTTGCACATATTCTCAGCCCACCTGCCAAAAACCGTCTAATAAAAGCCGCAGCTGTACCAAACTCACCCAACCGAGGCCAACTGCCGAAAATTTCATGGTTTACTTGTCAACAGACGCGCAAATGGTGTCTTCATTGGCGGTCAACGTGTCCCGTTGAAGGATAGTGCAAAGCGCCTCTTGTCCAATAGCACGGAACTGGTCTGACTTCCAGATGGTTGTGGCTGATTCATCAATCAGCGACAGACATTTCTCAAGGATGCTCGGCGCAGCACTTGCGTAGAGCACCGCCTACACAAAGATTCGCGATTTAGCTGCTACCAATATGTATAGCGGTGTCTGTACTCTGTAGTATAAGCAGTTCAGTCATGACGACATACGTCATCCAGAATATCCAAGCAGTTGTTGACGTTGAGTTTATTCATGATGTACTCAGTGCACAGGACTACCAACGATGGCAAGTCATACCTATCCGCGCAGCTCAGTGTGAGGAACACGTTATCCTTGGTGAAAGTCTGGACGGTATCGGTGTAGATGTAGCTGCAGAATTCGCTGTGTTGCCAGCAATGTCGTAACGATACGTCGATAAGAGTCCACACACACACAGTACCTGAGCATATTCGCGAAGACGTCGGGAATAATGTCGGGAATACTGATGGGAGCTGTGCCACTGTCGGGCAGACTTCCATAAAACATCGTATGGAATACAGGGCTGCGAAGACCCATTATGAGCCTGCACACGATCGCAAAGAAAACCAAATGGATTTGCTCGGCTATGGTCTATGGATAAGGATCCATCGTTACTCGTTAGCGATAATCAGTGCAGAGCTACCTGTGGGCTGGAAAGACCTTCTCAACGCCATAATGACGGCCGATCGCGAACTGAACATCGCTCATATCGTCGCAGAATAGCAGGTGCTTCGCACATTCCCCAAGCTTCGCTACCTTGGTGCGCCTTTCCGCGTCCGATGATTCTGTGGTACTCTCTGACATAATTGAAGTCTGTTGAGCAAACCAAAGAACACAGACGGTGATAGACTTGCTGTATTAACCAGCCAGAAAGTGAAATATAGGGGAGCTGTAAAAACACCGTAAATGATGGACAACGAAAAACATAAAAGGTAAAAAGAAAGCGTCGAACTCAAACAATAATTATGATATTGTTGTCAACTTGTCATTTATTTGTGTTTTCAATTTTTTTTAATTTTTTAAATTGCTGATTGTGCTGTGTTTTCAAATACTGTAGTGGCTCGCACATCTTGAACCACAGAGTTGGTATACGGGAAAAAACTCCATCCAATATACACACTCTAACGGGGCAAAATGCACGGCTATGAAATAATGTTTGATTTGATTTTAAGATGAATACTCCTTCTGAATCTGTGACTCTGTCCAAGAAGTCAAACATTTTCATTAAAATTGTAATTCACCCAAGAAAAAAGATATGTATCTGAGAGCTCGAATTGTTCTGCAGCTGTAGAATGTTGTCGCTGAACGTACCCCTCCCCCCTCCAGGGGCACCCCAAAAACCACAACAAATCAGTTTTTGAATTCGAGTTGACAGGGAAGCTCTAAGTTAATGGCTGCTTTCGGGCATAAATATAATTAATAATTATTAGAGCTCTAATTTTTCTTAATATTCAAGAAGGTTCTCCAGACCAGATGTTCTGAGACATCAGAAATTTATCAGTGCACACCGTGCGTTTGGCCCTGTTAGAGTGTGTATATTGGATGCGCTTTTTTCCCGTACACCAACTCTGTGGTTCAAGATGTGCGAGCCACTACAGTACATTTGCATGCGTCACCCACCCGTTGGCGGTAGGCGAGGCGCGCTTGATTAACGCAAAGCGGCACTGCCGCAGTGCACAGGCAAGTCGATTGCATTTTGCTGTTAACACTAGTAACTAGGCAGGCAACAACCTATTTTTTCTCGGTTTTTTGTGCCATTTTTTTATCAAAGCACGGAATTAGACGGCATCGCTGCGTATATTAGGAAAACATCACTGGGCATTGGATTTTTACGACCATAACTGCCATCGAGAGCGTATTTTCAGTCCTGTTGTCTTCTCCGCGAATCCGAAGCCAAGTTTCCAAAGTGACCTTATCTCGTGTTTCGTGAAAGGTACAATATATTATAATTATAAGCTGTATAGTCTGCAAGGAGCAGCATTAGAATTTAATGCTTTAACTTGAATCTACCGTATCTGCACAGCGACTACACTCTACGACTTGCATCCATTTCCTAACATTTGCTACATAGTACTTGTATGTACCGACTCAAAAGCGATGGACATCCGTGCGTGATTTGTCGCGTGATGGAAGCGATAACGTTACGTGTAGGCTTATCTGAAACCGTTAACACATTTTACTGCACGACACCGACATTTCCGCAGTCTACAGACGATGCGGGTTTTTTGAACTTGAAAGCTCAATCTCATTCCAGACCTGAAAACCACAACAACGCTAGTTATTTAATTATAAATAGTTGTTACGAAACCAATGCCGCTAAAGCTTTTGCAGCGAAGATAACGCAATACCGGGAAACTCGTAAAAGGATGCAAGTCATCGCAAAAGATGCCGAAAAATAAAATTATATAAATGCGACGGCACGGATTTGATCGTATAATCAAAGCAGTTTGCCGCAGGCCGGTTTATAAAACAGAGCACACTGCGACAAAGCTCCCAGTTGCAAGGCTTTGAAATACATTAATTTTTTTAACGTTTTGCGCAGTTCTAGTAATCATGTGGTTTACGGAATTTAGAACGACGCTTGCAGCAAGCGTATGTGGATGGTATGCTATTATGTTGATTAATGGAAGTAGCGGTTACGATTCTTATGAAACAGAAAGGTCAGTACCACGTTTTACATATAGTATTGTTTTTGTAGTGTGGTTTTCCAGCTCGTGACTCATGTAAGCACTTTTCGTATTAATTTTCTCCGTTTCACAGTGCAATCATCATAGAATAAAATACGCATACAAAATTACGTCGCATAGTTAATGGGATTACAATATCTGTAGTGCACAGTCCGGCTTTTAGTTGTATAACAAGGGAGCGAAGCGTGCTTTTAACAATGATAAGCCCACTAACAGGGACGACATCTGGGAAACAGAAGATGACTGGGATGCGCTGCTGCCACCGTTTAAACTCCCATGGGAAATTGTCCCACCAGGAATTCGTTTTCGAAGCGCCCTTGCCCTCTCCGAGAAAGCCGGTACTGACACTGTGCCGTGTAAAACCGTCAACTGCCCAATCAATATGACATCTTTCGCCACTCATCCCAATGAACAATGCACCAAAGAATATTGCAAATGCGAACGTCATGAACTAGGCTGTCAGCATGCAGAGAGCCAAACCACGGATGCGCTTCTGTGTAATTCGTCAGTGACGGCGGATCTTAAACTATGCGACGAGGGGAAGTTTGTTTTCGTGAACGACGCTACTAGTGTGGTGTGTCTGGATGCTAGATTCGTGGGTTGTGCTCCTACCGAAATCCCAACCCAGCCGCCAACGACGACGACGCCTACAACCACAAAGCCGACAACAACAACCACGCCTACAACCACCACGCCCACAACCACAAAGCCGACAACAACGACCACTTCTACGACCACCACAATAAAGCCGACAACGACAACGGCCGCGACCACCACAAGTACAAGGACTACGACAACCACGCTACCGACAACGACACTGTCAACGACAACGGTTACTACGACACCCAGTACAACGGTGAGGCCAACTACGGTAACCGTATCCACAACAGCACCAACGACAACAACCACCACAACGACAACAACACCCTCCACAACGACCACAACGCTCAAGCCCACGATAACCACACCAACAACAATAACGACAACCACTACAACGACAACCACTCCATCAACAACTACCACAACATTCAAGCCGACAAGAACATCTATTCCAACGTCCACAAACACGACACCCAAACTGACAACGACCACTACACCAACAACAGTCACTCCCGCAACAACATCTGACACGACATCGACCAGTCACACGCTGAATACATCGACTACCACTGCGGTAAGCTACACTACAGAGCTCTAAACTTCTGTGGTTAGCAGATCAGCAGTGACCGCTTGAGCGGTAAACGGGCACATCTGCACTGGCCTAAACCAGAGCCAGAAGTATCTATCACAGGGCCACCAGCGATAAAATCAAAAACAGAGTTTGTCTACTGTATATAGAAATTATAAGCACAGGAGAGCGCAAACTGTCTATGTTATCCAAACATATATGTACTAAATTACTAATAAAGAACTGACAGTAATGTAAACCGTAGGCATACATACAAAGTACAATCATACCTATTCATGCACAGGGAGTAATGGTGAATAATTAATTTCGACAGTCACAAGCATGATTCTAAATTTGCATTAAAAAGTAACAATATGTCTTTATCTCGGACTTTCGGTTAGACATCTGAGTAATACATTTTTTCTTTGCAGCCAGCTCCATCGGTAATACCTAACAACTGTACATCGCAAGATAAAACAACAGAAGGCGGCGTTGTCGCTTTTGGTGGTGATTTTGCCATACAAACCAATCGAAATGTCATCTGGGATAGAATCCGTATTTTGGGAACGGATGCCTTATGCTGTGGAAAACGAAATGAATCGACTGCTGGACAGCCTCCACTAACTCCACAAAAGGAAACCTGTTGCGGGGGGAAAACATGATGAAGAAACCGTGGCCACTCGCGATGCTCAGAGAGCATTCATTTATTTGCCCATACGACTACACGAGCAGGAGCGGAAAATTTTTGATACAGTTAAAACTTTACTTTGGTTTCTTCTGTCGGAAGGCTATTTCTCTTTGCAGTTCGTGCGTATTGGTTTGCACGAAGTGTTGTATGTACCCGGACAAATGTAGTATCATGTTATTTATTATTCTTACTCATTACGGTACATCCAGTTGCGCTTTAATTTGAATCCACAGGACTACCCATAAATTTTTAGGGTAGGAAAAGATACCGGCGTTTAATTGGTAAATATTACGTTTGGATGTAGTTCGGTGTTCATGTTTTACTATAGCTGTTACGTACTGCGTAGAATATTCGAGCTGTCAATGTACTGCATCTGTACAGTAATTGTACATCCGTCGCCATTATTATCAGCAAAACTTTGCTTTCAACTGATTTTTGTACTTAATCTTATGACCAGTGTTTATGATAGCGATTCACGTTAGCTTATTAAGTACATTAAAAGGCATGCGTTCACATTTTGTCGGCACGGGCAATGGTAGTACATCTGTAGGTACGAGTACTGTATATCCACAGGGAAGCACAAGCGACAAGACAACAGTATTCTGGCGTAGTCAGCTTTGATCAAGAGCCACAATAACCACATGGGTTGCTTACCTTGTGCGTTTTGGCGAAAGTAATAAATCCTGCTGTGATCAGTTTATGCACAGTGATCATTTTTGTTTGTTGATCGCAGCAATCATAAAAAAAGCATCGACGTTAGTCTAGAAGCCTGGAAGATACTTTAATTTGCCCGTCGTACCAATCCAGGCTGGTGCATCCATAATTGGTAATCGCAATGAAAACGCTAACGACCGCAGAACTTCAGGAAATTTTGCCATGGTTGAAATCTCAGTTTCCTCGAAGCTTACCGGCAAGTGGGAAGCGTTCGGATGCTAGAATCACGCTTTTACACGATTTAAATGCAAACAGTACAAAACAATTATGACGTATTGACAGGTGTACCATATGGCACAGAACAACCTGCGAAACCATTATCCATACCATTTCTTCTGGCCAGGAATGGAGTTCCTTGTTGACCGATTTCCCCAACCAACTGTCTGTATATGCCGGCCACATTCGTCGACGATCAAACAGTCTTATGTGTCAATGCTCAACGGTCAACATATCTTCCTTTACGCAGCCAACCCCACAGCTTTCCAGTGCATTTGGCTGAAAAACTATTCTGACTTGGTGCACTTGGAAGAAAGCGTAACCTTTACAGGTATATACTCATGCATACGATGCCGACTTCTATTATCCCTTATATTTTGTACCGTGTGCTACAGACATCGATGCCGATTTAGCAAATGTTCTTCTGGATACAAGTGAACGCTTTACACATGTACCCGGCACCGAAGGATTTCCAAACGGAGAACGCTGTTTCCACTTTGACTTGACAACATGGAATACCGAGTACGTGCTTGCCTTTGCGCTGTAACAGTTGTAACTTTACGATTTATACTCGCGTAAATTAGATGATGTCGCTAGTCGCGACATGAGACCGCATACTTGTGTAACTAGTACATACCTACTGTACTTTCGTCGAAAATCTTGTACAGTAAAACTTCATGATTGAATTTATTGACAGGTTAGCAAGAATTCAACTTCCCAGTCATGTTCGTCTGGGAGAACTCCACACCGGATATGTGGACCAGATCGTAGCCAACTGCGCCAACGCGTACGGGCAACCACAGAACAGAAGAGCGTTTATCGAGTATCTTCTCACACACCATTTCCCCAGTGCAGCCATCTTTGACGCCAAGCGCAGTACACCCAACACGCCCATCGCGTACTGCATGTACTGGCCTCAAGGGGTCGTCGGACATGTGTACATCAATCACGATTACCGTCAACAAGGTCTTTTCAAAGTACTACTTGCCCATTTGTTAGGGCGTCTGTGGTGCACGAGAGTGGTCTCCGTCTGGATGGAGACGATGAATTTAGATATTCCTAATCAAATTGAAGATCTCCGTAATCTGGGAGGCCGAGAGTTCAAGCACCACAACAAGTGCTGGGTGGCTTATTCACCAAATACTCCTGCGAATCCTAAGCTTCAGGAAAAAGGCAGGTCTGACTTTAAGACCGATGCGGGGCATGAGAAGTCACGCAAAGCTGGTGGAAGTAGCGAGGGAAGACGTGGTCGCAACTCGGTTAGTGTCGATGCGAAAAGAGAGAAGCCGGTTCCGAGAGGAAGCGGAAGGAGAGAATCACTTCAGCGGGAATACGAACGAGAAGGTGATCCGTCAGTTGACTGTTAATGGATCGAGCGAGGACGACGATACTCGTCACTCGCATCTGGCAGAATGCAGATGCGAGGAGTAGCTTATCACCTTTTTATAGTAAAGAGCAGTCTGTTAACCGTTTTTTAATTAAATATTTTGCAGTTTACACTTGCATTTAACGTTGTTCTTGGACCGCATTATCTGGTGATAATAGCAAGAAGCCATCTTTCTGTAACGTCTGATGTCGCCCGCTTGTCTTGAGTAGAGCTGCTAACCATATTTTCCATAAATACCGCGTACTTTTGCTTCATTCTAGACGCATGGTTATTCTGCAATATCAAGTGAGTAGGCGCGATAAGTAGCATCAGTCTTCTTTTTGATACAGTCATAATATTCTGTCCTAAAACAACGTATTACAACCCTTTCCGCTGCTATCCTGACACTGTATTCGAAGTTAACAAGGTCGTCGGTTCCACCCACCATCAGCTGCTTCGTAGCGATTAATGCTACAGCGTTATATTCTTCTCCAGTTTGCATTCGCTAATTTCAAAATGTTTTATCGATAAACTTACTGTTGCTTAATATCGATAAGAAAACCGCCGTGCTACAACTAACTGGCCAAAGACCCCAGAAATTTTTTGAAGACTTGCCATATTTACTCTCATCGAACCGAATCCCGATACAAATCTAAACTGAAAATCTTCTGTTTGGGAGATTGACCACATATGAGCTGCCACGCTTCTTACCATTGTCACAGTCAAAATCAAAAATTCTCGAACTGAAATTGAAAAGTCTGCCGCGGTCAATGCAGTCACTTATAACCATGTACCATGACGTCACTGGTAGCGCAAACGTTGTCCAACAATCGAATTTCCGTTTTCTGACAACATTCCCGCGTAATGTTGAAAGGAAAGTGTAAGTATTTCGAGTTGGATGCTGGGCGGTTTAGAGGTTAAATGCTTATGCCGCTATGTAGTATCCATATTATCGAAATTTGATATTATCTTCTGATAACCTAAAAAGGTCATCGATCTATGGTATCTTTCATGTCGCACTAGACGTCCATTATTGAAGTTAGAGCCAAAATTTGACAACCCGGCCGGATCCGTATTGAATACCGGTACAATATTGCTCATAAGCCATAACGCATATGTTCTACGAACTGCCTGCATGCATTAAGCGCGTGTTGGTTGTGTTGCAAATTCAGCCATGATATCATATTTCTGATATCACTGCAAATAATAGTGGGTAGTGGGTACTGTTCAAAAGCATATTGTGTTTGATGACTTCTAAACACCAACTGAGTACTTACCTGATTTGTGAGCTGATACGATACTCAAAGTTTAGGATGTCATCAGATTTTACTCATTGCTTTCCTGACATATAAAATCAGACGATTGTGTCTTACTGATATAATTCTTCAGTAGCTGCTTCTACGAGGAATAACTAATTCGGTTGTTAAATCTCCACAATCTTCACTAGCAGGCCAACGGCCCCAGTGATTCCCACGCGTTTACTTCCTAATTTTATTTTTTCGTAGCAGACATCTGTACAGCACATCCGATATTTATTTGTTATCATGTACAAAACAGAAAAACGCCTGGCTCGAACAGTGGCCAGATACGAACTGCCAAAACTATTGCCCTGGTTGAAATCTAAATTTCCCAAAAGCTTGCCGGTACCGTCTCATATACAGCATTAAATCACGCTACGTCTGTCGTTAATTTTCCCTTGTAACAGTAAACTGTTGTTTTAGAAGTTCTGTCAAATATCGGTTAGCACACTGTGTGCTTGCAGGTGTATCATTTGATTAAGAACGCATTACGAGAAGATTGGGCATGGCCGGGTCTGGAAGTTATTGTTGACAGCTATCCGCATCCGTCCATCTGCATCTGTCGAAGCACGGAGATCAACGGCAAACTAGTCAGCGGCCAGTACGTCTTTATTTACGCCAAAACCCACCAATTCTTCCTAAACTTTGTGCGCAACCACTTTCAAGAAATTGCTAACTGGAAAGCAACCGCTACGTTTATCGGTAATGAGACAAACCGTTGTTACGAAATTATTTTGTTAGAACTGCCGCGTACATATGATTTGTAGCTAGTTCTTGGTGTCTACAGATGTGGATACGGAAGTGGCCCAAATTCTCTTGAATCACAACCAGCAATTCACTCAGGGTATTTGGGAAATAATTTTCGGGCTGGTGGATCATGTTTCTACTTCGACTTGGCAGTTTGGAGCGATAGGTGTGTCCGTAAACGTATTTTACCTATCGTGTATATTCAAAGTATCTCACCAAAATTTCGTTGTGCCTTCTTTAGGCGGGATTCGTTACAAATCCCAGAGCATTTTCGAGTCGGAAATCTCTCTATCGAGCATCTAGACCATATTGTAGCAAACTGTGCCACCGGAGACGCAAAATCGAAGAAAGCATTTTTCACTCATATTCTCACCAACGACTTTCCAACGGCTGCCATCTTTGACACTAATCATGAGCGGAATTCTGCTCCGGTTGCGTACTGCATGTACCTGCCGCAAGGATCAATCGGCGCTGTATATATTCATCGTGACTATCAAGAACAAGGTCTATTCAAAGTGGTAATAGCTGAGTTATTAAACGCTTTGCATGAGATTGGGGAGACTTCCGTATGGATGGAGAGCGTGAACCTCAATATTCCGTCTCAGCTCGAGGATCTCCGCGATCTTGGCGGTCGGGATTATGAAGATCATAGGAAATGTTGTATCCGATATTGGCCGAGCATCCCAAGAAAAATTATCCCTAAAAAGAGAGTGGTCCAAAAAGCCCCGATTGTCGATATCCTTATCCCTGCGGATTACACGCTGAGTGATATGGAGTTGGATGAAGGGGATTTCTACGCGGATCCTGGATTATCGCGAAAATACGGACATAATGTGGAAGAGCGGCAGCGTGTCTCTGCAGATTTTGAGGCAGAAGGCAGAAAGCTAGCCCGAAAAAAGAAGAGGGCGGCAAAAGATGCCCAAGGTAAATCCCCAAGGAAATCAGCGTCCTGGGAAAATGAGCGGGAAGATTTTGTTGTGGGTTACTTTCTTTCGGAAGATCATTATAGAGTTGAGAGTGTCTGACGATATCGCACATAACTGGGCATCAGACGTGCAATAAGAATAGTTTCTCCCTTTTTTAGATTTGGTTCTCACTTTTTAGAAGCGTCTACAATGATGACCTTTTTAAATTGCTGATGGTTTGTGAACTAGAGCAGCTTTAAGCAGGAACAAATGATTCCATAACCTGTTTTTAAAATGCATGATTCTCTCCAGAGCATTGATGCACTTTCCTTAAAAGGAAGGGATTAACTTGCAGTTGTTTTTATGTGCAGATGTTGTGCACATGTGACAGTAAAGACTGTAGCCACAAAACCGAGGTACTTATGAGTCGATTGGGTAATGAAAGTTGATACAATGTCATCCAGAAACATAGCAGGCGGATGTCAAACACAAAATCATCGATACCGAAACGGCGTGCTAAGCCGAATTTTAAGAAGAGAGGTCTGCCGCTTAATGCACTCTGAAAGAGTGATTTCTGTACGTGTATATTATGGTATCAAAGAAGACTTTTATACTTTTTGGCTCTCCTCACATTTGTTCCCGACGCTCCAGTGGGGCAGATGCTATATTATTTTGTTACCAGTTTGCGTATCGGTATGAAAGCGCAGTCCCTTCAAAGTTTTTTTGTTAAACGTATGTAATTTAAAAAGATATACAAATAATATTGCTAATTACTGTTTTATACATTCCCGGTACTCATTCATTAGAGTAGACAAGGGATTTACTGTCGTAAACCCCACAATTGTAACAACTTTATTTGCGCTTGTCTATCTCGTTTTTACAGTATCTAGATTTTTTAGATGACACTGAAAACGGCAAAATTCTAAACTTATTCCGCTTTCCAAATTTTGTTTGTCAGTTTTTATTGATCGTTTTGCGAATATTCCAGTACTGTCTATACAGCAGAACATACCGGCTACTTATCTATTGCAATATGATTATTGTTTCCGGTTACATACAGAACAACTACTAAAAGGGGCATATTCTTTATTTGAAAATTAAAAATTGATAAAAGCAGTTCTGATAGACACAGGCATACAATCATACAGCATCCTCATAACTCACAAACCATACGTCTATGCAACTGCACGCTATATGCATGCTTGGTTATGTTTTATTAGCCATGATATCATCCTACTGATACGACTATTACATCAAGCTTAAATAAAGATATCTCTTTACACTTATTATCTTATACAGTTTCTTTTTAGTTATCGATCTGATAGTTATGATACTACTAAAAGTTTGTAGACATAAACTCATAATTCCTCATGGCATATAAAGATCACCAGGTTGCCATTTGTCAGTGCAGTTCTCCATTTTATAGTTGCCTGAGCTTATAATTACCATTCTTATCCTTGAATCTCCACGCTAGATCTTCCCTGGCCCAACGCAGGCCTCTCCAGTAATTTCTGGAAGTTTATTATCGGATTCTACGTTTCCGTTGGCACTAGCAGATACGATACACCCGAAAAACATGCACAAAGCAGAAAATGTGCCTCGAACACTGGCCAAGCATGAACTGCCCCAATTAGTGCTTTGGTTAAAATCCAAATTTCCCAAAAGTCTGCCGGTATAGTCAATCATCATGCATAATTTTACTGCATATTAAATAGCGCCATTGCGTTTTTACTCTTATTAATTTTATTTAAACTGCTTACATTTTAATTTTCAAATCGCGACATTACAGTCATAGTTCCATTAACTACGGCCATCATTGCACAGTTAAGAATTAAAAAAACAACCAAAATCAGCATTATCAACCAGTTTGTTCTTTCCCGGTAAAGTTCCCAAAACAGCCGCAGCGTTTCCTTTAATAATTGCGAGGCTAATACGCTGCTTTAAAAAAGCCGGAAATGTGAAACAAACGGATAAAATTTTATTTTATCCGTTTGTTTCACATTTCCAAATCAGCGTTAATTTTTATTCTTGCTGGTAACTACATTTTAGTCGCCACAGCTTGTGTTCGCAGGTATATCATTTGATCAAGAATGCACTACGGGAAGACTGGGCTTGGCCGGGAATGGATGTTATGGTTGATACATTTCCGAGGCCAGCAATTTGCATCTGCCGCACTTCTCCGTTCAAAGGCAAATTAGTCAATGTGCCGATGCTCAACGGACATTACATCTTCGTTTATGCCAACAACCAACCAAGTTTTCTAAATTTGTTGCGCAAAAATTTCGACAAGCTTGCTAATTGGAGCGAAACTGCAACCTTTATCGGTAACAAAGATCAAACTTCACTACGCAATTATATGGTTACACATCAGCGTACACGTATGTATGTACAGTATTTTATTTGTGCTGTGTGCCAACAGATGTTGATGAGGATTTGGGCCAAATTCTCTTGGATCACAATCAGCAGTTTGCGCGTGTAACGTTTGGAGATAATTTTGGGACGGGTGGAAATTGTTTCTACTTCGACTTGGCATTGTGGACAGATCGGTGTGTTCAGTCACTTCAGTGTACAACGTAAAAGCCCAAACATGTCTTACTATTCTGAATATCTGCATCGGATAATAAATTTATGTGTTTTTCAGGCGGGATACTTTCCCCATCCCCAACCACTTCCGAGTTGGACACCTGTCCGTCGAGCACCTCGACCAAATTGTCGCCAACTGTGCTGCCGGTGACGCAAAAGCAAAGAAAGCGTTTTTCACTCAACTTCTCACTAAAGGTTTTCCAACGGCTGCCATCTTTGACACCAACCATGCGCAGTCATCTGCTCCCGTTGTGTACTGCATGTACATGCCGCAAGGATCCATTAGTGCGGTGTATCTCCACCCTGACTACCGGGAACAGGGCTTATTCAAGATGGTTACTGCGGAATTAATAAATACTTTGTACAATATTGGAGAGGTTTCAGTGTGGATGGAGAGCGTCAACGTCAACTTCCCCACTCAACTCGAAGATCTCCACAGCCTTGGCGGTCGGGATTACGAACGTCATAGAAAGTGCTGGATCCAGTATGTGCCGAAGATCTCGAAAAAGGTCATCCCAGAGAAAACACTCCCGCAAAAAGCCCAAATTGGGGAAAGTCCTGTCCCTGAGGATGATACACTGAGTGATATGGAGTCGGATGAAGAGGATTTCTACGCGGAACGTGGATCATCGAAGAAATACGGACACAGTATAAGTGAACGGCAGCGTCAAGCCGCAAAATCGCATTGGTACTGAAGTTTTTGTTATGCGAAAATACACGGTTAAAGTGTTATGTTTACGTGCTTTTTTGGATCTCCTACCCTAATTTAATGAGAAATTTGTTATTGCAAACTCGAGTTGCTTGCTTAAATAGCAGCATTATTTGATCATGCCAATTTGCGTACTTAGGTATATTATTTTACTGTACGTTTTGGCTCTGTAAGATTGCTCTGTATTGTCATTTGCATGTTGAAGTACCGTACAGTACTTTCACAGTGCTGTTTTCAGTGTGCGTGAAACTGCAGAAATCTAAATAGATTTTACGCTAGAAAGACGTTTTTATTTGTCGGTTTATATCGACTATCCACTATTTTGGGAATGTCCGGCCGAGTAAACCATTCACATTCACCGGTCGTTTACAGCGTGATAATGCTGACGTCGAGGCCGGTGTATTGTGTCCATTATGCAGCTTTAGCCGGCCTAGACTAACATGTCTCCAAGAGCAGATCAATAGGAATTCTATGGCTGCATTAAGGACCACTTTTTCTGTTTACATATTCCCGCGCTGAACATCAGCAATGTATGCAAAAATTATTGATTTCCCCTTTTGTGTACGGGCTATGCTGCGCAACGTCCACATCCGGTGGTGCGCGCATTTATACAGCGCTGCGCTGCGTTCTAGCAGGAAGAAGTACGGCTGCCGTGGATCGCACGATGCTGGACGAGGCAATCGAGTTTCCTCTTGGCCCACTGAGTAATCTACGAGGAGAAAATTATAACTAAAATAGTACAGCACAACTGGGAGCTGCGCGTGCCTATATAGACCCTATATATACGGTCTCTTGTTGTGTGTGTGTGATCCAACAAGTGTGTAAATCTCAGCATAGGCAACTATTAAGTGTTTAGCTAACTCAATTCTCTTTCAATTACCCACGGCCTGTTCCCATCTGACGGGGATTAATTCCTTTGACGGCGACGCGACAGCAGCAGCGCGACACAAGCTAGTGTGGATGAGCATTTCCGACACGATGTAGTATAGTCTGGGGAGAGCGGATCCCGGTGCAGTGTTTTTGCACGGCGCAGTGAAATAGTGATTAGGAGGGGAAATTGCATGCGGCGTCCCCGTTGGCCATATATAACTCGGTATATTATCATCCTCTCGGTAAAAACAGCGATCGTGTTT
This sequence comes from Paramacrobiotus metropolitanus, assembly GCF_019649055.1. Taxonomy (NCBI): domain Eukaryota; kingdom Metazoa; phylum Tardigrada; class Eutardigrada; order Parachela; family Macrobiotidae; genus Paramacrobiotus; species Paramacrobiotus metropolitanus. The sequence continues at coordinate 552,392 of NW_026570274.1, forward strand.
GCGGATGAGCGGATTTATGGTGGATCGAGCTGCAGGTGAGTGGAGAGCGGATTAAGCAGTGGGCTGTGTTGGCCGTTCGGGATCGGTTTGATTACCGCTTGCCAGTTGGCTCATTTGTACATGGTAAGTTAAGCTTTTTAAGAGTGTCGTGCTGCGGGCTGGGTTTTCTGTCGTTGCTCCGCTTCATACGCTTGCATGCATGATGTGTGGTGTTGACGGTAATATCAATCATTAAAAATTGCTCGCTTCATCAAAAATTGATCGATAAATGTATCGATGACTTGCAGCTCATGAAAATGGTAGTATGTTTTATCATTTTGCATTTGTATTGATTTTGCCGGTGTAATATTAAATGGACATGGACTACTATTATTATTTGTGTACTGTTTATATTCTACATAAATATTTATTAGTAAGACAAATGTTTCGCCTTTGCATTTTACGGCACTGCATCTAACCACTTTCTTGCTATTAAGATTGTGAAATTATGTGAACAAAACAGTTGCTAAATAAGAAGGTAATCAATAATTTTCCACGAATCTTACGCAAACACTGTCTTCATTAATTTAGAATAAACGATAGTCGAAAGCATTTTGTAACCGGCGTAAAAGACTTTTTCTTAAGAATGCATATTATGTTACTATAAATTTTTTCCTTACGAATGAGCAACGAAATTCAAAGTTTCGATTGAAGGTTTCAAAAAATATCCGTTAGTTTCCGAGGCACTCAAAAAGACTCCAAGTTTGTCGAATAAAAATCTATTTGTGAATTTAAATTATTGAATTTAAATCTGTTTTGAATTTGAATTTTGTAGTGTTTAAATTTTTCGGGGCCCCCGCGGATCCTCTTTTGCTTATCTTGTTAGCTACTGCTTAATAGAAATCCGCATTCCCCGAACCATTCGAGAAATAATTATTCCGCTTTCCCGGTACGTCACACTTCATGCGCCAGTGAATCACGCTGACCGGGAAGACATAATCCTCAATACTAATGGTCGTTATGCATGCAGCGATCAGGCATTGTGGCACATACATGATTTGTGTGCGTGATTAAATGCCGGCGGAGACTGCTAACATATTGGCCATTATGGTTTTTTCACTGTCTTTGTCGACAGGGTAGGGAATCAATCATCCGGCACGCCCCCCTAACAATGCCGCTGGCAGATCGCATTACGGTTTAAACCGCGCGCCATCTCCACATTTTGATACCACCATCTAACACACACTTAATGCAAATGCAGGGGATTACAACATGTAGTCCCAATGTTGGGAACCGGCACCGCCTGCAACGTTGCACACGCTCCCTTTGAAGCGTGTAATTTATTTGCAGGAAGATGTTCCCTGTTCAGCTGTACACAACATAATGCGATCTGCCGGCAATTTAAATAACAAATTCAGCATTTGCTTCACAAATGCGACAGATGAAGCATACAAAGGGACGGATGACCTTCAAACGCGCCACGTTGAATGCCGCACACAAATCAAATAATTGCATATGCTGTTGCGAGGAATCACACGAAAACGCTTAATATTCAGTGACAGGTGCGATATTATTCCGGCAAGTATTTTTCTGCTCAGGCTAAATGCGGATGGGCTCTTTGCACTAAGTGCGTATCATGCTGCGGGGATTCGTGTATAATTCGTGGTATTTTTATTCAGCGTGACATTTTCGCATCCCGGTGGATTTTGGCACGCGCCACAATTTTAAGTATACGATGTATCAAAAAGATGCACTCGCCCGTTTACCCAAGAAAAAATAGCAAATAAAAACGGGGTACCAACCCTTTCAATTATTTATAATGCAGCTAATAGGCGACCTTAACGATTTTCTCCGGGTGGATATTTTGAGAAGTTTGTACTGCGGTGTCAACAGTGCTTTGCAAGCGGCTGCTGTGGATTAAGCCAGCTCGAACACCGGTAACCGGAGCCCGCGTGCCGGCTGCGCCGTTAAGCATGTACTTCCTGGCAGGAATGGATCAGATGTCGGTTGGATACATTTCAAGCGGGATTTAGCCTAGTTAGATATCCCCCTTCTCTCCATGCGTTTAAAGCACATATAGATAGAGCGCTATATAACAGCACGCATGATACTGTCATCATTTATTCATATAGCGCTCAGCATACAATCGTCCCCGGCAAATCGCGATCGCCCGTGTGTGTGTGCTTATAAAGCGGGGCAAAGAGATGTAAAATTAACTCGCGCTGAGCAGACAGTTGATGACGTCACACGGCGATCGGGGGATCCCGCGGCGGGCATGGTCTCTCTGCGGCCCGACTATTTAATATTCATAAATACTTGACAACGTCGGTGGAATTTTTTTGACATGTGTACAGTGTGTGTGTAGTGTGTGTACGTTGGCTTTATTTTCATTTTGCGATTGAGTGGTGATCGTGGACTCGTGGTGTGTGCTTGTACTGTTACTGCGGCGCAGAAAGAGAGAGGAAGAGCCTGGTCGTGGATTTTTTCTGATCAGAGCTTGCATATGCTTTTTCGCCACTGTTGTGCTAATATGGATGCTCTTCCAGGAGGAAGTGGAGTGAAAGGATTTATTGTCATCTGATGGCAGCGGAAGTGATGATACCGTGCATGGATGTCTGTCATTTATTGTTCTCTGCCAATACGCTTAATCTATCCGGGAATTCGGCATTGAATGTCCTGTGTTTTGCCGGTAAGTGTCGCTGTACTCTGCTCAGACAGGCTGAATAACAAGTAAATATAAATTGTTATCGGAAAAGTGACTACCGTGGTTAATGGAAATCGTTATTATGAAACTTTGTAAAGCGCTCTGAAATCCGGCAAAAGTTATTTTCGTGTCAAGCTGGAATTTTTAAGTGCCGCTGCTCAATTGCGTTGACTGTAGCTGCGAGATCACGAATAATATTATTAAATAGCATGCAAGATTTATGCCGCGATCAAGAACACAACGTACAAAGGGGCCTTTTCAGTTTAATTTTAGGGCACAGTAAAATTCAGCTGAATAGATCCCTTTTGCGATTGTTTTCAATTGGAAAAGTTATTAGAGATCCATTATATTTGTCGGTATAATTACATACAGTATATTGATTGCCGACACGATCATGCTTAATTTCCTTTTTAATTCAAAACATTGAATTCACTCAATTTCTTTTTAAGTTTCTAATTTGTTTTTCTATATTGATGCTTTACTAACACCGTGAAAAATTAAAATTAATAATTGCATAAGTCAGTGAAATATGGACGTGCAAATACTTTCCACTGGGTTAAAAAACGTTTTCTTATTCTTCTGAAAGTAAACTGGAATTTTTAATGTACAGTATTAATCGCTGCAAATTTGTCCAGTACCGTCGGCACAAATTGTCGCCAGCTGATTTCCCACTTTATTTTTCGACCGTATAATTGATGAATCAACCCCTGTGCCAACAATTCCTCCCGAGCCAGAGTTATTATTACATTTTCTGCAGCCGACATGGCTCCGTCTGCCGGCATTTTTCAACGGGCTACATCGTTATGCGTTGTCACTCTCAAGCGCCGACAGATATGATTAATTGATTAACCAGCACTGGTTAATTGTCCCGCCACAGTGCTGAGCGGGCTCGTTATTCACGCAGATTTTTTCTCCATCAGCTAATGATCCCCCGATCGTAATTATAATGTCCAGGATGACCTCGAGGATTTTTCGACAGTTATTTTTATCGCAGTGTACTGATTGGTTATTTACAGTAGCGCGATATCACGGTTCCACGTTTGCCGGTTTTCTTACCTGTGCGTGTTTTTTACAGGGTTCAGCATGATCTTGCTGGGATCTGTGCCGCGCACCAGTAGCCAGTCACATTGTCGAGGTAAGTGACCGCTGGTTTTCGGTTCGGATATCGAATTTGTGCATACGTCGACGTTTTCCGTATTTCGGGCATTTTCATAATACAGCTTCGCGTACCGATACCAGAGACACGGTAATCTCTGACGAAATCTTTTTAAAAATTGATTACATGGTAATTATTGTTTTTATACAAGCTTGTACACGAGATTAATGCAATGTCTCTGGTGTCCGGTACGTACGTGAGTCCACATTCTGGAAGTGTCCGGAGCGCGATAAACGTCGAAGTATATATGTACCCAGCACGACGCGGTTTCTGGGTGACGCATGCGGGGTTCCCTTCTCATGGTGCTGCGTCAGCTGGCTTCTTCCCGGGGTACTGTCAAGTGGGTGTTGGTGGAGTGTGCTGAGGAATCAGAACAAGTCCTCTTATCAATTACACTCCTCCTTATCCGTGTAGAGGGCCTCCCATTGGCTGGTTAGCGGGTCAAGAGCGCTGTTCGAACGCAGATGGTGCGCGAAAGTTTACAACACTAGTACCGCTACCCAGGCATTACGGTTACAAGCGCTTCTGTTTGATGCGAAAGGACACTTGTAGGTTTTCCCATACAGTATGTCAAATACTAAAAGCAAAGGTTTTTTGCAGTATCGACTTTTTATGTAGAACATTATGACGCGATAGGGAGACAATTTACGGTTTTTCTGCTTTGTAATAATAATGTAAAGGACATCTGTAAGAACTCTCGTGACCTTGTCAGTGATCATGAGGCTGTTAGTCAGCAATACCACGCACGATAAACCACGCTGTTTTGAGAGTTTGTCTAGTTGTCACGGCTCAGGAGGAAAACATTTCGTGCTTGCCACAAGCAACATCATGTTGTAGGTCACGTGCCAGTGCTGAAAGGTACCTTATTAATTTTACAACAAAATAAACTTACAGTACGTTTACCATACCTTAACTGCCTATGGTTTAAGCATAAACATTTTTCGATGTTCTTGCAATCGCATCAGTTTTTCGTAATAGGAAGTTTGGACTGTGAATGCTACGTAGCATTCACAGTCCAAACTTCCTATTATACTCTTAAGCGTAAATATACGTTGCTCGAAAGAGTGTGCGCTACGTCAGAAAACGTGTGCGCTACGCTTTTCGTCGAATCAGTTTGTGACTTGGTGACATTTAGAATTATTTTGTTGACATAAATAGTCCAAGAATATATGCTAGCGGAGTACCCTGGAGGCAGTAACGGGCAGCAACGTTTCTAGCACTGTTCTCCAACTATCGTAGTAACTTGCATTCGTCATAAAAGTTTTTGCAAAGCGTTTCAGAAAATGCAAACTTGAAATTCAAAATTTACTGCTTTTAAATTATCGCCCAACAAAACTAATAAAGAGCTTTTTAGGATGCTGTGTATAATGTACAAACATGTAACGCAGATCTGTTTTGTTCTCCTCTGTCACGTGGGTTCCCTGGGATGCCAGTTGTCGCTCGACCCGAAAAAGAAACACGAGAAGGCTACAATGCGCTTTTAGAATATTTTATTTTTCAGCAGAAGAATCTGCAAAAGACTAAATACCTTTGTCTTGTATTGTTTATTTTCTCCAGGCCGTCGTATTCAATAATGCTTGACTTGTCTCTTGTCTCCTGCATCACATCCAAGCTCTTTGTGCTCATCATCATGGCCATGAGTGACGTTGATGCTTCCCAGAGTAAATGGAGCACGGTGGAAGGTGGGGGCGTGTGTATCCGATTGATTCTCCTGTCAGTGTTGTTGCTTGTGTCGGGTGCCCTTTGAAGGAATCAGGTTGCCTTCCGCGTACCCGGCTGATGTGGGTTGTTGACTGTTATTCTTTCCACAGAAACCATTGGCTGCTATGAATGCAAGAGCACGGCCGACCGGGACTGCCGTGACCCCTTCAACTCGTCACTCGGCCTGTTCCCCCTGGAACCGTGTAAGGGATGCTGTATAAAGATCATCCAGCACCGGTCCACAGGCAAGTACGGTAAGCTGCTGCCTCGACGACGTCTCGTGTTTCCCTACCGGCACTGAACTGTGCGTGTAAACAGAGACGCCACTCTCGTCAAAACAGTTGCTATTTTGCACCTACGCATTTAACGGTTCGCTGAGTTTTGAAGCTACATATAGCTTTTCGTTTCCTTAGGAAAGTAAAAGTTTAATCATCAACTTTAAATCCTTCATTAGAGTATATTTCTATGCATAACTTTCATGAATCTTCAAAAACAGGTGACATTCTCATAAGATGATAACTGTAATCGAGGCGTCACAAGTCTTGAGATGGTAGAATAGCCGAAAATTTAGTAGTAATATATAATTTAATAATTTAGTGGTAATATAATATTTAATCGTTCCAGCCAGCGATGTTTTATTTCTACATTGCTTCCAAGGATGTTTGGTAATCCCAAGTCGAAAAAATCCACAGCATAATAACCGACAAGAACTTCCGATTCGGAAATAAATTGCTATTCAATACATAGGTGAAAGTCTATGGTTCTACGCGTATTAAGTTCATGATGCATGCTTTTTTATGAAAATACGATAAATTCGCATCTGTTTTAAAAAAGGCACTACTCGTACTGAAAGGAAAATGCATATTACAGGCGATCTGCGATAGCCTAACCGATCTTAAATTTTCTCGACAGTGTTCACAATTTGGGCGCTCAGTTTGACAAGGGTCACAAGGTCAGCGGCGCGATGACAAGCATGTTTGAATGGTCAGCAGTGAATACGACGGTCGATGGATAGGCCCAGCGGTAGCGCCACAGTACAGTCATGTTAGCGTGGCGGTCACAACGTCCGTGTCTTCCTCACTGGCACCAGCAAATTTACACCACAGTAACCGTCAGATAACGTATATGCCCCATTTTCGGGAATACAGCAGGATCAGGTAGAGTCATGGAGAAACCGCCTGTGGATTCCTTCTGAGAGCCCAAAGCAGGGCATTAATGCAGTACTTGTCTTAAGATCTATGAGATACGTGCGAACACTTGGTTCAACAGGTGTAGAAATTTTCTTTTAAGTTTGACAAGAGGCTCAGTCCGTGATAGAGAAGTCGAAAACTTCAGAGCGCGGACTTGCAATACTTCATACTTACCAATTTCGAAACATCTGCTACAGAATGAAACGTATTAAAATGTGGCGAAGCAAGAAAATTCGGAAACTAAAAAAAGAACCGGCAAAACATGGGATTACTACAGCCCTGCCAAGCCACGTTATCGGTATTGTATCCCGTTACGTTTGTTGAGTATTTTCAGGTTTCTCAAGTTTCTAAGAGAATTACATGTGGGATACCTGGAGAAAATGAAAAAGAAGGGGTGATGCGGCAACGAAACAGGAAATCTGCAGTAACGAGTAATAGGATACATGTCGGATACATATATCATTCTGCGAAAATACGGTGGGATACGGCATTGAAACAAGAAGCCAACAAAAAATAACAGGACAGACAATTGTAGCCTACATTTGAAAATACTGTCAGGGACCCAGGATATCGTGGGATACTGTGGAGTGTGGCCGTGTGGGTACAATTTGGAAAACATGCCTCACAAATTTAATGTTCACGAACTCGTTCATTTTTACAGGATTTTTTTTGCATACGAAGGGCGCACGCCGCACACCCTATGTTTTAGAACGCGTCAAATTAAACCTAGTCAACATCAATGCTCACGGAAATAACATTCTTTGGGGTTTGTTTATTAATGGCCTCGCACCTATCCACATGGCACATGGGACCCGCATGTAGCAAGAAAAATCCGGAAGTCCTTAATGAGTAGGCTAGGCAGTCATCGGAGACGTTCAAATTGTTTTCTGGGGAATTTTTGAAATCTTTTAGCGTTCTTTTATACAACGAGAACAGAAATGCTGCTGGTGAGACTAAGAGCGACGGAAACCATCTTCTAGCAGATAATAAGAAAGGGTTTGAGAGATCTCTTAGCGATATTGCGAGCATTTTCATTGCGGACAACTCTGAATCTCGAACATTACAAGTAGCCTGTGGTGAAAGAAAATTTCGAACAATCTTTTCTGACCGGCAAAAGGCTGTAATGTGTAACACTGGGAGATCAACGCCTCTAAAGCACGAAAACGAAATTGCGTACCTAGGGTGTTCGAGAGCCGGATTACCTCAGTACTATGTCGTTATGACTAAGGCGTAGTGACCGGTCTCTGTGACGGCATCTGCCGCAGTTGAACGCCGGCACAATTGGAACTGGCTACCATTTCCACATGTGGTAGCCGGTTACGTTATCGGGCTCTCGTTCGCTATGTTCGATTACGTGTGTGTGCAGAGACTGCTTAAAAGGAAAGACAGCAGAAAAGCGGCTGTTTTACTTGTGTATTAAATACATTATAGTACTTGTACTTCCAGTATGTACCCAGGCACTAGACCAACTCAGCAAACAAAGACCCGAAGATCCAGTAATACGTCGATATGCTTTGCCACAACTGATAGAAGTATGCAAGTCAGAGCGAGCGGGAAATCGACTGTGCTTTGTTTATGAGTGCAAGTCAACGTTTACTGTAGATCCTAAATTTTACAAGCAGATGCCGTTTTGATTTTTGTAGTGTATAGTCGTAAATGTAGGTAATGTCCCTCTCTTACGCCCTTTTCGTTCCATTCATGCCTTAATTAAACCTGTGAAAACGTTTCTCCGGATGTGGATGGTTTTGTAAATGTGTAGGAATTGCACCACACCGGCTAAGGATATATTTTGTAAATTTTGGCTGGAAGAGCGGGAGCAGCTGAGAACGCCGTAACCGGAGACCGGGTAATCCCGTTCTATACTCGTAGCAAAACTACAGTATAGGCGCATATAGCAACAACTGGGCTTACCTGGCATATTCACTGGGTTTGTATGAAAATCGTTCACGGGATATCTAGATAGAGCACTGCAGGTAGATATGTGCCAGGTCACAGCTAATATTTAACCAACATGCGTCCGTAAATACTCGTAATTAACAAAATCAAATAGAATAAATTACACAATACATGCACGAAAGCGATTATGAAGACCATTGTCCCACCCTTTGTAACACCGGTAAAGGCTTTTTAGCGCGCAGCTATGGGTAAGCCGGTAACAATATAGCTAATCAGTTGCTTTATTGGTTTTTGCAGAACAAGAAAGTATTTGGCGCACCTGCACGGCCAAACTGGATATCAGCCACTCCCTGGTACACAGTGACGTGTGTATGGATGAATCGAACGGCCGTGGCCAGTTGTGCATATGCAGTACGGACCGCTGCAACACGGCATCCCCCTCCACATTGCGCCACGAATCTCCACTGATCTATTCTCTCTGTGCCTTGCTTTTCCCTACGTTGTTGCCTGTCATACTGTTCCACCGGGCACCTTTATGAATTATTCATCCTGCTGCTTCTGTGCAGGAAGATGATTGTAAAGTAGAGAGTGTATATGTCCTTATAACTCACTGTCTGACGTCATAATGGAACCTTGTGCCGCTCAAGAAAATCCTTTTCATTTTACCTCGGTTATTCAATAGCTGTACTCACCAGCCGCGAACTGTATCTTGCTGCCGGCACTTGATGAGTAAAAACCAATAATTGCGGTGACTGTCAATGCAAATAAATGCAAAAGCCTTATGTAACCGTGCCTGGATGACGCGCTACCCGCAGTGTCTTAAGCAAAAAAATCAAGGTTATTGTGTACAAAAGGTGACGACATCAAGATGTAGCGTGATCGGCTTTTAGTCGTTGTAATGAAATATGTTATCCCGTCGCCATTGACAAGAGGCCACTTACACCAGGAAATCAAAGTTGAGTAAATGGGAATTAATGCATTAGCCTCTACGGGCAAAAACCGCCGCTCATCGTGTTGACGCGAGGTACTCGGTTTTACAACCGCATCCTGCCCGGATCGAGGGTATACATATGTGTGCGTCATACATACACACTTGACGGTGATTTGTGGTGCGGCGTCATTGATCCCGCCCCACCGATAAACATCCCACTTGAATGCCGCCTGCGCCGTACTGCAACGGGCTATAAAGCCACTGCCAGCCGGCACAGCCCGCGCTTTCCCTCGCAGATTGCACCTCTCATCGCCATATATTTTTTTCTGTTGTCAACTTTTGAGTGCCGACCGTTGGCAATTTTGTTTTCTCTGAGTGTTGACAATGTATCGTTGGGCTTTTTTGTTGGGGGTACTTTTGGGTGTGTTGTGGAGTCAGCCGGTGACGGCATGGATGGGCGCCATGTACCGCAACCGCGAGGCCTTCCGACCGGTCAGCAACGACTATGATGATGAACCCGCCGCGGCTGCAGCCGGTGCACCAATTCCCCGTACCGGCATGTGGTATCAGCAACGCCGGAGCGCTATGGATCTACTACAGGTAATAATTCATTTCTGTGTTTCAGTGTATTTATTTATTCGTCCAACGTCACTAAACTATGCGCCGGGAGTATTGAGTCTGTGACCTTGTGGTGAAACTGTCTTACGCATGCCGCAGCACTCATTCTTTTAAGCTAAATTTACATATTTTTCAGTTGCTTCACTAATTCATTTTTCGGCTGTTTTGTGATTTGAGTTTGTAGTGTCCCGAAAAATATGGCAAACCAGCTAATTTTATTTCTGTTTTGTTGCTTTGCTAACTTACTTTTCAGCTGCTTTATGCCCAGCAAAAGATAGCAAAAATACACACTTAGTGCTGTTTTTCGGATTTACTACATAGTACGCCAAAGCGTTGGTGTAATTGTACAATGTCTTTATTGCCTCCTTTTTGACAAAAGGCGATTCATATTTTTCCGGGTCATTTTTCTCACTCGCTTGATCAAAGCCAAACCTTCCTGTACAACACTTTACACGCGTTCCCTTCCAGAATCATGTCATTTCCAATAAGGCGCACAATCACACATTACACCCTGTGGCTGTTGACACACATCGTTGATATTCGATTCTCTGGTAATTACACCGGAAGCCCGGGCCACCACGACCTGCAGTCATCATTTCTTCCGATGGTCTCTTTCCGTATTAAGCATATCATTATACGACTACATGCAACACGCGGCGTTAGGACATCCAAAAACTGGTTAGATAAAAATTGCCTGACGTCACAGGGACACGCTTAATAAAGTAGCGGTTTGATGGAGTTAGCGCGGTCCGCAGTCTCCCGGGACCGGTGGGGGATTTTTATTGCCAATCCGCAGTCAGATAATGCCGGATAAGGAAAGAGTTACATTTAGACCATTGGCAGTCTTGGCGAATTCATAAGATGACACACCAGGGAGTTGATTGCCGATGCAGGCCAGGAAGCGATATATAGTAGCCGTCCAGTGCCGGTTCGGGTTTTGGTAATTAATTGCGGATGTGGCGCTAGCGGTCCAGCCACGGCAAATCGATCATATCCGCTCAGCACGGATCTCTCCATTTTGTTGTTACTGTAGAGGAAAAACGATGATCAGAAATAGTGCACTTGTTTTTATGTTCTGTTAGACTATAGGCCAGCTCAACATGAAGCTATCATTGATTTACTGATTGCAGAGAAAATGCGTTGTACCATTTTCTGTAACGATAATTATAGGACGGTCAAATTAGCCAACTGGGGAGATCGGTTTTTTCTTTGTAAAAAATACGGTTATCCCCACGACCCCGAAAGTTAGCCGGGCGTAACGCCCGGTGGAAAAAGTGCGGGTCATACCGCTTCCGTTGACGAGCGCAGTGTAACCAGCCGGCAAACATAACAGGAAATTACAGCAGCGGGTTTCTGGAAATAAACGTTAAAAAATTTAGGAACATAACAGGAAATGACAGCAGCCGCTTTCTAGTAAAAATAAATGCTAAAAAATTAGGGAAGATTGCAACAATAAGGAAAAAGCGCTTTAGAAAGACACTGGATAGCGGAAGAGTCAGGAAGTGCACTGGTTTCCACTTGACTGCCTCCCGCATTGGGGTGCGACCTGGCCGATCGTTGCGCGTGCCGCTCGTTTAAGAAAATTACTAACGTTGCATCTCCGGCCAAATGGGCATGAAGAGCAATTGTATGTTTATGCGCTCGACTGCACCGCACAAAACAATTTTCATCACACTCTCCCCCAATGTCAAGGTTGATTACACGCCGGACTTCGTAATGCTTTCATTGTAATGGACTCATTTGTGTAATTGCCGGCTTATGCAATACAGCTTTACTGTCGGTATAAAATTATTACTAGGTCTGTTTAATAAAAAAAGCCTCGCTGAAAATATGGATATTTTTTTTGTAATCATGATTCTGCACATGATGCTCGATCAATTTGCCATACCCAAAGGGTTAATAGCAGCCTAATTACATTACATGTTTGTGTGTATCTGTTGGGCCCAAACTGGTATCTCGCAGAATTTCCATCACAACTCATCCAAACTGATGTGATGACGCACATCGCCCGCGAAAGGTTGTCCAACTATCGAATGAACCACCAGAGGCCGCGTGTATCGATCCACAGGCATTCTTAACCATGACCTTTAGCAAATATAATTGAACGGCCGAATGCAAATATGCCCGGTTTATCAATATTTCACAAGGCACACATATATACTTGAAAACATATATACGTCGTCAAGAAATTGGTTTAAAGATTCCCGTTTCGACGACAAGTGGCCCGGCCACTCAATGGATCGAACGCGTATACGACGCACTCGATACACTGACCGCTACAAGTGGTCGGTTGCTCTATTGCACAAAAATATGGGACCAGCTGATCGTTTTACGCAACTTCGTATCGATTTTCCCCTTACCCACCCTGTTAGCAATTCTGTACAAGCAGCGCTCGATCTATCGATTGGGGATCGTTAGCACGCACAGCGGTGGTCGTGGCAGTAGGGAATCTTGTTTTTCCTGCTGCGCATATCAGTGTCGTCTGTGGCTATAGAGTATTCAGGGAGAGTATTACAGAAAATGCCGAAATAACTTTTCTAGTGGATACTTGTTTACGATCGGCGGAAATGCCGACTGAATGGATCGTTAAAAACAGCGACTGTAATGGCAGTCTTACGATGGTCCGACGTTTGCAGCTACAGAATCCTCTTGATGAATTTGCAATAACAATGCCATAAAGGGCAGTTACGCAGTAACACCAGCTTCTTAGAAAAAACACTTTTCTGGCGCACATTAAAACCGTCAGCACGCCAAACTACGTAAGGTCATTGCATCCATAAAATTTTTGTGAAATATGTTCGCTGTATGCTTTCTGTGTGCTGCATGTGTGGGCTGATTTATTGGGTCGCGTGACGGTCGCCTGAGTGGCTGTTCACCCGCAAAAGGTCAAGCATGATATTGACAGTTATGGGTCGAGGTGTTGATTTACCGTGATGGGGAATAGCGGTGTGTGCGTGTGTGACCGTCATCCCTTAATTTCCTGTTTTCTCGCCTGGAGTGTGCGCTGTGTCACGTGTGTCGGTGTGTTGCGCTTTTGCTTAATCTCTTTCCTTTTCCTGCATGGTCACCACGTCACAGGCGCTTTCTCCTGTAGAATATCCTTAACCATGAGATAACCCCTCGCTCCTCATCTTCCGCGTTACAGGATCCCTCGCCGGAGTTTAACGGTTGCGTCGGAACGGTGTGCCGGGATGATGCCGGGTGTTGCGAGAATATGCTGTGCAAATTCCCCGAACTGGATAATAAGAAAGGTCAGTCAACAGTTTAGCCGGGAAAATGTAAACGGTTCTTCAAAAGTCTTGGTAACACGATCCAAATTTATTGTAATTAGGATTTAGAATACAGGGTCATTATGGTATACTGTTCGTCTTCGTCACATCCTAGTATTTTAAACCGGTTTGAAACCGTTGTTGCTATCGAAAACTATCTCTCTGAAAACCTTTCTGTAACCCTTTTTATTTGCAAATGATCTTTCCAGTACTGGTGCGTAATCTTCTATTGCCAAACGCCGGTAGCAAAAATTTGTTGTACAAAAAATCGATCGGACGATGCGACAGTTACTGGCATCAACAGAAAGTAGAGCACCAAGGTTGAGCGTGACCAATGGAAGACCATTGTTCAAATTTTGTTAGTCAGCGTATTGTGTCTGAATTTTGCATGACCAGGACTGTAAACACACGGCATTCCGTTAAATACCCGTTTTAAGTTGTACATTTAAATTACTCCCGGCATCGTATGCAAACAGGATAACAACTGGCGTGCGTCAGCCAACAGGATCGATGAGTGTACAGACGTATAAATATACACAATGTGTTGGTAACTGTAATTGCGCTTCTCTGCAGCGGTGGCCACACTGGGGACCTGTGTGCCCAATCCCAACGAGGGAGTGATCTGCAAGGAGGATGCGGCCTGTGGTAACGGGATGGAATGCGCCCTCACCGCTGGATCCCGGGGATACAAAACGTGCCAGCCCAAGAATCGCGATGTGGCCAGGAAACAGTACAGTAAGTCAACAAACTCAATTTCCCCGCTAATCACGACGCTATTTGCTCGGCCAATTACATGCGCGCGCACACAGCCCGCGCGAGCGCGCTCCGGCTGTGGCTATATTTGGCCAAGTGTAATTTGCTGCGGAGGACTCTTTGATTTGTGTAAACTCCAAATGAGAATAATCGATTGCGGAGCAGCTTGGATGCAAATGTCCTTTCATGGCGTTTTTTTGCTTGACATTTAAGCCGAAATCATTTGGCAAAAAGTTGTGACATTTAACCAATGAAAAAAATGTTGAATGTTGCTTCGATGCATAATTACGTACTTATTGTGATCAGCATTTTTTCATCGTTCAAAGTACAGCGCGCTTTAAACTAGCAGTGCAAATGATCTTTCAATAATTTCCATTTTTGTTTTTTATCTCATCGGCACTGTTCAGTTAAGAAAAGTTTAACGCCTAAGAACAGTATTACAGTATTAAGAAAGGTCATCAAAAAGCACCCTCCGAACCATCTGGTTCAAAAATGTTTGCACTTGGATTTAAAGAGATGCTGAGTGTCGAGCGATGCTTTGATGCATAATTATGTATTTATTACGGTCGTTATGATTTCATCGCCTTAGTTTTGCTTATGACAATATAAATGACCTTTGATTAGGATTTCGAGCTTCTCTTATGGTTGGCAGCGCAAAATTGCTGCAGCAGAAGCGTCTTTTAAATCATTAAGAAAGGTCACCAGACGACACTGTGAGCTGCTATACACTGAGAGAATGAACAGCTAGACAAATGTCTAAATGTAAATGCATTATAGATGACGATTGCCGCCACAGCTTGGAATGCGACCAGAGCCGGGGACTGTGCTGTCAACAGCATCGCCGTCACCGTCAGGCGCCCCGTCTGTCCTGCCTGTACTACAAGGACTCCCATAACTGTCTGGGATTCAGCAAGAAGGACTACGGCATGGATGACTTCATTCCCAACAACAAGAACCGATGGTGGCAATATTAGACTACTTTGATTAACACGGCGTTTCTGAAGTTATGATGCGGCGGTGTGAGCCGCCGGTTTCCCCACAACTTATCAAGAAGTATTAGAGTTTCTCATGTTCATGCCTCACACGCGCGATCAATGTCGCATCATATTGTTGTCTATAAGGATGGAATGAATGGGTAATTACTAATTATTGCCTTGGATTTGTTGTTTTCCGTCGGCATATAAGCCTGGTTATGGAAGAAGTTGAATGTATGTTGTTACACCAACTGAACTGTCTCAAAATGGCGAAAATTCTCCACGACCATGTATCCTTTTGCATCTAACTTTTTAGTACGCTGATCGGCTGATGCAACAGTAACATAACATGTAGTACTAAGTGAGGACATTTTGCGTGTGTGATTCGTAAACAGTATATCACTTTACGCTTTCGGGAACAAGTGTAATTAATAAAGTGTACAATAGTAGTTAGTTGTGAGTCGTGACGTTATGGTTGTTGCAGATATACGCTTTATAATTAATGCTGCGAAAACATTTTTATTACAAGAACTCCTCCATCGCGCTATTTTCAGGATAAGAATTCGACATAATTATTTTCTGGCGTGAAACCGCAGCTGATGTTTAGCTCGTAAACTAGTTATAAGAATGTTTGATACAGCGGCTTTTAAAAGGTGTGGGTCTATTATCCACAATCTTAAATAATAAAACTACACGCACTATAATTGCATTGTCCTGCAGCCAGAAGGCACAAAACTACAATTCCTGCGCTCACTTCCATCCGGTTTGAGTACCATTTCTTTTCGAAATTTCTAAAACTGGATTATTGTTCCATCAGGCGTTTTGAGAGTACTTCCAGTCCATGCGGTGTTCACCACCACCCCCGACGCCACCACTCCTGCAGCTGATGTTATGGCTACATAGGCTATAAATTTGTACAATGTCATTAAATTCATATTTATCAGTGCTTTTATGCAACAAATAGCGCAGTAAAGGAAGTTCTTACGATCAACACAGGGAACAGCGGCACAGACGGGGTACATTGCACGCAAACCAAAGCAGTCTCCTTGACTGAGACGGGCCAGATTACCGGGAGCCGTATTTCCGTTGCTTGGAAGTGGCACGCCGCCTACAGCGGTATATAGGTTCCCGGTCGAAACGTATTTAGTGACAGCTGGCATAGTTGTGCTCTTGTAATCGAAGGTAGTGGTCAAGAGGGTTGCATCTTGTAGCAATTGTGTCAAGCCCAAATTTTGCAGATCTGCCGGTTAGCACAACAACGGTTATTGTATGATGATATAAGTAATTAGGAGATGAATTGTTGTTGCTGTTACAGACAAATGCATGCAGATAGTAAAAAGTCTACATCGATCTGGGAATAGCTCAACTTACTGGGTTTTAGTTGGCTGTCTCCTACCTACAAAAAATATTTTTTTATTAAATAATAATCATAAACTCTCCAAAAATAAGCGCATCATATCTACCAAAAACCGAGGTTAATGAGAATTCTCCATGTTTTCTAACACATCCAAATCCGTTTTTTCTTACCACTTGAATAGCTACATTTCTATCCGGACGGTTCATTTCCTCCTCCAATCCTAATGCACGAACTACAAATAGCAACAGGATAACATTTCTATTTCTATTTTACGGACAGTAGATCTCATAGCAAAAGCTGTCGTTACCTAAATACTTCTTAATTTCGCGCACGGAACCAAGGCATCCATCAACACCACCCACCAGGTACATGGCCTGACCTCTGCCCAACTGTCCGGATACGCGTCCAGGAAACGAGAAACACGTCGAAGGCGGTGCACTAACAAAATACCGTTCAATATTTTTATTGTTTTGTTGACAGCAACTGCTTTTCTGGCGGTATAGTGCTTTTAGGTTGTTCAAGAATTAAGCTGGAACTTGGAAGCCATGTTTAAATTCAGTTTCTGGACATACCTGCTGTAACCTGCATAAAGGACCGACAACGGACGAGGAAGTCTCGTTTTTTGTAATATATATGAAGTCTAGACCTCGATGGACGGGATCGGTGTAAGGGACAAATTTGATGCAGCTAATCATATCCGAGCTAATCTGTACCGTGGCAGTCTGTATACTTGCAATCTCAAGTGTGGCTACAAAAAAAGACGGTATTATGAAGTACTGTAATACAATACGTAAAAAAGCGGCGCATTTGTCGTGCTTATTTTTAAACCATTTTACTTTACACTTTGCATCCTTTACACAAAAACATAACACCATGCTTACTGAAGCCTGGGCTAAGGCGATAAGGTATTTGCGACGGATTTGGCCAGCGTCCAACCGGGGTGCTCCATATCCCATTACGTGCGCTGTTAACCGTCACTGCGCCATGAGATGATGCGGCGTTCAGCAGGAAAACACTAACGACAGCGAACAAGTAATGCAAAAGTGATACTCCCGGCATTTTATTGTGCAAAAGAACGCAGTGCAGCGGCAGGGTTCAGGAAAACGAGACTATGCTGTAAATACGCAATTTTATTCGTTTTGTACGCAAAGATGGTTTGCTCTATGAATTGCGTCAGCATGACTTTAACTCTTCTTCAAGAGTTATACGTGTGGACATCAAAATTTTAAAGGCTTGTACTACGTGGTTCAACCTTATCAGCGCTTTTACTGGCTTTTCCGCAACTTTTAGAGTGCGTAATTTGCGCCATTTGCGTAATTTTGCTTCGATATGGCCTAGGTATTCAGTATAGAGCACGTTTATTTGTCCAATATTTCGGACAACAACTTTAAGACAATGACAACGCACGTTTGTACAAATAAATTTGATGAGTGTTCCAAAATTATAGTGAGGAATAAGCATATATCGCAACTGCGCATTGATATTACCGGCTTCGAGCGTCTGCTGACTTTGCACGAGTTTCGCCGCTTCCTCGTATCCCTGTCGGACTGCCTGCTCGCTAGGTACTGCTACATATTACTCAGTTATTCTGCATTATGGCCTGTTCAGTGATTTTCCTGATGGGATGCAGCTGGTTGTTGAAGGCGGCCTGTGGGAGGGCAACCGCAACCTGGACGTGACGGTGCACTGCTTCAGTCTGGGCAAGATCCCGCTGCCTAACGGCGACGCCTCGCAGGGCCTCATCAATTCCGGCAAGTGCACCTGCCGACAGGCGCGTCTGCAGGCCGGTCAGCCGCAGTGAAAGTCATCGACGAGAACGAGAACTCTTTCAAATTAACCCCGCACGCTGGTGGCTGATGGTACACGGTTAATTGCTAGTGCAGGGCCAGACGCGAGGCTTCCAGCCGTACTGCAGGCGGACGGGCGTTTCGCGACGCAGCAGACACTGACCAACACCGGCTTCATCTGGACGGTGGACGCGGAGGGCAACCAGATCTCCACCTTCGGCCGGCAGAACACCCAGCGCCCCACCGCACCATGGGCGGCGGTGGCCAGTAATCCACTGGTGGGCGACGCCAACCGGACCCTACACCTGCGGCCGCAGCAGTTCTTCAACCAGCATTTCAAGAAGCAATGAATCGACTATCGACATCATCCAGCAACATTACTGGCTGTGCAATGATTGTAGTGAATGTACATACTAAGTGGATTTTTGGCACTCTCTAGCACAACACGTCTCGGTCTAGCGTGTGCAGGCAGGCTCGCTGCTAATAAGTTACGATTAGGCGTATATGCCTAATGGCCCTAATCGTACAGTTGTAGTGAATACGCGAATTCGACGTGCGCCGTTGTTTTCACCAATAACTTTATTTCATTATAAGGAACACTTTTCACCGATCACCACTTAAAAAATAAATCTAACATCAACTTTAATAAATACTTTCTATTTATCACCGGGCTGTTCATCACCGGGCTGTTCAGTGTTCATCACCGGGATGTGCATCACCGGGCTGTTCATCACCGGGCTCCATAACACCGGGTTCCTCAACAGCGGGCACCGTTATACCAAACAGCTGAACCCATGTCCGATGAAATAACCTAAGAGAAATAAATTACAGCGTTTTAAACTAATGCGGGCGCGAAAGTACTACTGTAGCGCGGAGCTCACAAGATGGGAATCGCGCGCTAAACATTTACACAATTTAAACAAAATTAAGCTATTAAATACTGTAACAGTAGCCTATCTGGCTGCTGTTCTAGTGGGTTATTATTAGATATTATTATTACATATTAAATACAATTATTAAATATTAACTTGATACTGTTTATTTATAAAATCTTAAATTAATATTACCTATTAATATTAACATTCTTTATTTATTTAATAAATACTAAGTTTTGTTATTAATTAAATATTACTTTTATTATTTTTATAAAACTTTTATTAAAAGTTTTGTTATTAATTAAATATTACTTTTATTATTTTTAAAAACTGGATAAGGTCGGGCATCCGTTTTCAGGATCACAAAAACCCCGTCCTGGCCGCCGAGTGCGAAGCCAACCAGGTCAGCAATAACGGCAGCAGTGATGGCGACTCGCTGATGGGGATTTTGGCGCAGCCTTCCCGCTTGAGTGTCGCCTGCAACAGGCAGAATCGTCAGACTTGACATAATTGAGATTATGTTGTATGACTTTACTGTGCGTTTGTACGAGTGTTCCCTGTTGTACTAGCGATGACGTATGATCCGTGTTCTTATCGGTAGCCTCCGATCAGAAGCTGCGCTTCGTCGTCGGCTAGCATTCAGTAGTTACGGTGTGACTGAGTGGGAGTGAACATCAATAAGATTAAAACGAGTAACATCATCTTAGTCTTGTTGGTGTTTGTGCTGTGAGTGACCTTCGTTTAGGGAAAGCAGTAGTGTGTACCTAGGCGGAAGTTACTGTGTGGTATTCCTGTAGTGTGGTAGTGAGTGTGGTGAGAGTGTGTTTGTGGCACCTGTTGTCTACGGAAGTGGGCAACAGAACCAACACCAATCTCCAGAGTTCCTTCTCTGCTGACTGCGGTCAGGTTGGTAGTACTACACGCGGTGCGCGTAGTATGTCAGACTGCAGCACTTTTCATCGTAGCCTCGTGCGGTTGCCATGTAGACAGGGGGTCTTAAATCTTAATCTGTACGGAAAACTGGATCACTTGCAAACTGCAAAGTATTGCGTGCCCTCTCTTCTCTGTACAGTATGTATTACCAGTACAACAATACAACCAGCAATCAAAAGCTGCAAATTCATCCTCATCCAGCTGATACGGTACAATCGTTGCAATGGAACGGTCGGAATCGCCACGGCCCTCATCTAACCTTCTAACCACACTTACTGAGATTTCCGTGGAGCTGAATGCTGACGAAGTCGTCCATGATGAAATTTTTTGTAACAAGAGAAAATTGTGGGACGCAAACATAAATAAGCAAACCAAGATAAGCACTTATTTTTATATAAATATAAATAAATAAAATTGTACGATATTTTGAGTTTGCCAAAAACCATGCACATTCTTAGTGTGCTAAACCAATCACTGTTCGTAGTGCAGGCTGGCCACTCAGACTGACCGAGGGCGAAGCACCTGTTGCTGACACAGCGCAAGGGAGAAATTGCTGCTGGCAGTAGTGCAGATCTTAAGTTAAGCAGCCGCTTGTGTCCCTCTTCGTTTGAGGTGTAGAGCAGCCACCCCCGGTGACTGGGAGCATGCGCCGCCGCACTGGGCCAACTGACAAGGCTCGCAATCGGAGAAGCGAGATTACCCATGCGCCATATGGCAGCTCTTTCACACGTTGACACTGCGCTATTACGAGAAGAACCGGGAGAAGGCCGAGGCCAACGCGCTGGCGAAGGAATCAGGAGTGCTGCGCGGCATCCTCGGGCTGGTGGGGCGCTTCTTCTCCTGTAGCGAGTGCCGCGATAATTCATGCAAGGGTGTCCATTCATTTCGGCAACCATTCATTTCGGCAACCTTATTTCAGATTATGCAAAGATTTATTAATTAATTTCCGATTTATTAATTAATTTTCACTCATTATTTGTATGAAATATATTTTAAAATTTATTTGAAGTTAACGACTAATTGAAAAATTATTATGATTTTCTATAATTTAATCTGACATTTGTTATTTATTCTGACATTTGTTATTTATTACCTATTTTATTTGACATTAAGTGCTCTAGTGCGCATTGAGCATAACGAGTACAATGGACTTCAAAACTAACCTGACGGTGATCGATATAGTCGCATCGACGTCAGGTTAATTATGCAGTCCATTGTATAAGGAAAATATAACCCTTTTAAATATTTTGATCAATAATTCGCACGCCTACAATAAGAAACAGTTAGATCAGAAAGTCAAATCAAAGCAACTGATAACGTTACCGACACCGTCATTGGCGTTAGAACATGGTCGGTAAACTATAAATGAAAAATCCCGACAAATTAATCCGACCTTCCTGGATTATTGCCTGCTTGCTGGTTTGCACTGTGGTTGGATTCCGGGACAGTTTTCTTTCACAATGACGGAGTAAAGATAAGGGCTGTTTCATGTTTAACACCACTCTGTCGGCAATTGTTAATACCTTCCTGGTTTTATTGTTTGTACATTTATTATCGAAATCAGCTGGTCAAATCGCTCATAAAACCAGCTCATCATAAGTACGCACTGCTATTTCGTTGACGATAAGAATGTGGAATCGCATATTGGAAATTAAATTACTAGTGCGATTCGGCGGCGGCATCCGCGCTGCTGCACGGGCACCACATGGAGTCCAGAGCCCAGACGGTTAAACGGGTCAGCTGCGACAACGGTGTGTTGGGAAAGTCGGCGTGCTCCCATGCCGGTCCGCCCGGATCCGTGCTACAAAACGAAGCCTTCGAATGAGCATTGACCGAAGCCGGTGACCTTTCATGTTTTAATCTCAGGACGCCGGTAGTGGTACCGCTTAACAAACACGGATACGGTTAAACGAGATGTATTTGTACTTACGCTACTAGAAGATGGCGGAGGAAGTGCCAGTAGGTGTCACGGGTACGCCAGTACTCGTACAGGTCCGTGGCCAGCCGGCGCACCTCCGCCGGCGGCTCCGGAAGGGCGGTCTCCATGGCCGTTCGCATACTGGTCAGAAGCGCGACGGCATCCTGGCCGTTGTCCAGACGCAGAAAAGGCACGGCCACCGACAGTGGCGGCGCCGGGTCGCGGCTCTGGTAGGGCTCGTCGGTCAAGGGACTCCAGTCGGAGTGCCAGAAGGGCCGCCGATGATGAAAGGCCTGTACAGCGTCGTTCTGGACGTAATCAACTAGGATCAGCTGGCTGCTGCACACGTCCATCAGGGGCGACAGGTGGTGGAGGGGAAAGAAGGTTGGCCGATCGGCGCTGGCCTCCCATGCGCAGACCTCCGACCAGAGGGTGGGCAGCTCGCCGCTGACGACGCAGCGGTGGCAGATGATGCGCTGCTGTAGTGGCGCTGGCGTTTGCGATGCCGGTCGGAGCATTCTGACCAGCTGCCGAACGACGGTCACGTCGCTGCTGCCCATGCTCTGGCTCCGCTCGGCCAAACGATGCTCAGCCGGCCGCCACCGACTCAGCACCAGCGTCCGCACGCCAGGGCTCAGCCCGTAGTATATCAGCCGGCCCAGACGGTACATTTCGTCCGGCTTGTTAGCACTGCGCACATGCAGGCCGAAATCCAGTACACAGTGCCGCTGTCCAGAGCGGCAACGGGTGGCCACGTCGTGCCAGGCTGGACTGACCCTGTTTAACAGTAATCAAGAATGGAATAGGGTGGAATAGCACACAGACTGTCGGTTAATTTTGATCTAAAAAGGGGCCGACAACCTGTGTGCTACTTAAACATTTGAAAACTACAGTACGAGGGGAAAGCTACTGTAATATCTTCGGTAGCGCATTCAAATTCCTGAGTCTTTTCGATCACTGGGCCCATGCACAGCTGACTTGACCGTCAACCGTGGATACTACTGTAGGTGCGCCGACCTACAACGATCTAGCTAAACGGATACTGGCAACCTCCTACGGTTGACGGTTTTAGTTAATCGTGCTGATTCGTGCATGCGAGTCAGTGCCACAGTGTTTTGATTTCATGTTTTCATTCTCTGATGTCATGTTTTGATAAGGTCTTAAATGTAACTGCCGTCCCGTGCACCGGA
Organism: Paramacrobiotus metropolitanus; assembly: GCF_019649055.1. Lineage (NCBI taxonomy): Eukaryota > Metazoa > Tardigrada > Eutardigrada > Parachela > Macrobiotidae > Paramacrobiotus > Paramacrobiotus metropolitanus. The sequence goes on from NW_026570274.1 coordinate 575,623, forward strand.
AGCGCGACTATGGACTTCGAAATTTTTTACCATTTTTTATTTCCAATCCCGCCCTTCGGTTACAGGAAATTACTGGAAACTTGGCATTTCGCTGGAAGTCACTGTATAGCTTCCTTTCTCTCGTACAGATACAATTACAGCCAGCATGTAATTATTAATGTTCAGTACTCATGGCCAGAGTGATGCACATTAAACGCTATACTTTTACAGTAACATTAAACACTTCCAAGCTCTCAGTTATTTTATCAGTGTCCAATAATACGATACGTGCTACAGTAGAAACATTCTGCGGGGTGGGGACCATCAAGATAATAACAACAAGTGTGTTGATGTTAACTTGCTTACCGTTGTACCCTGGAGCGAGTGGCGATATCCAGCACATCCAGCAGGCTCTCCACGATTTCCAACGGCAGACGCGTCAAGCCCCCGCTGTCGCCGCTAACCTGGGCAAGGGCATCGCAGCAGTCCGGCGGGGTCCGTGTGATGCTACGATGGAGCGGATCGTTGGCCAACACCCCACTTTGCAAGCAGCGCCGGACGCATTCCGTCAGCATCTCCACACTCCACGGGCAGTCGTCCTCCTGACGCCGCCAAATCAGAAACTTAACACAATCCCTGTCGAGACGCATGTAATAGCGCGTGTCCGGGATCCTGCCGTATCTCTGCCGCTGTTGACCATTGAGTGCACGGCACTGCGCAGCGTACACCGCGCGCTTCATCTCGAACTGCAGCCGATTCTCATCGATACAGTTGACGTGGGCCACGTCCAGCGTGTCCGTCGTGTAGGCGGTGTAGACGCCCTGGCGCGACGACGCGAGGGGTTGTAGCAGCGGTCGACGGGGCGGCTGCTTGGCGGCCATCTGCAGCGGATGCAGGAGATGGCGCTGACTTACGGCATCGGCATCAGCCGTGGTCTGCACGCAGCACATGAGCCCATGCCCGCTGCAGAAGCCGACAACGGCGGCGGGCTGAAAGAGCAGCGGAGCGCTGGGGTCGCTGCGCAGCCGCAGCGCCGCCAGGACTGTGTGGAAGCTGCCACCCGTCTCCGTGAAGAGATGGTGGGGGAATACGCGGTAAGCGGGCAGCCAGGCGGCCGGTAATGCGCTGCAACGGAAATTAACGTACACTTGCTGCTGGTCTTCGGCAATGTCCTCTATAAAGCCCAGGTACCAGGCGTCATTCAGCTGCACCATCACGGTGTTGCCTTTGCTGACACTGCGACCGCAGCGCCGGTACGGCCACGGTTCAAAGCCCACTAGCATTTGAAATTCCAAGTTCAGCTCCATCATTCCACCCCATATATGCGCTGCAACCCGTCCCACTAACGTAGAGAAGTAATTAACTGTATTCGACGGTATCGGTATGATGAATGATGTTATCATACGGTATTTAGGTACATTAAATTATGCGATGTGTTTCGCCAGAGTTCATAGCATGGATTCGTCTGCGACAGCGCCTTCCACGGCAATCGATGCACTATATCATTCTTTCTGAGATCTCGACAGTGCCAAATAAGCAGCAAAATAGATCCCAGCTGGAAACAAGGGGGTCAGAAGAAGCTGTAGGAAGCCGTCGACGTCGTCATACACTGACATACAGTTAGGTTACGTGTGCACAGCATGGCAGTGGCATGCATGCAATGTGCAAACTGTCAGTCATACCGTAGTCTAGCTAAACTATTAAACTCCCTGCCTTTAATATATATTATCTTGCCCAAGCAAGGGTGCCGTGCCAGTAGGAGCACGGAAACAGCGTAATAACTAATAAAGAGCTTCTTTCGTACCATGGCCTGCCGGTCATATTCCACAGCCGGCAGAGCAGTATAGCACACGCGGAGACACGGCGGGCGGAGCGAAGGAACAGACGTCGCCTGCAGCTGCATGGCTCCATTCACGCCAATTTCCGCCTGTCGGTATCTTATACGTTCAATCCTGTAATCAGTTACTTATTCCAGTGCTTATTCCAGTCCATTACTTATTCATGAATCCTGTGCATGAATCCTGTGACCAATGCACAAATGGACCGGAAACGTAGAGTCTCGCACATACTATCTGTATACAATATACATATAAAACGATGTACATATAAAACTAAACTAAATTCGGTTAAGCTAAAAACTTGGTTGAAAGCTTTAGCCGCCTAAATCGGCTTGGTTAAAACTTTTAGTCAGCCACATTTTCTTGGCTAGAATTTTTAGCGACTAAAAATGGCTTGGTTAAAATTCTTAGTCGGTTAACCAAAGTTAACCGAAACTAATAACTGTAATTCTTGTATTTATAATTAAATGCTTTTTTATTTTTCATATGATCTTATTTTCATACGGTTTGATGTACCCAGATCACGATAATAATGCTGCCCAGTATCGGCCTTTATGAACCATCCGTAAATTAATAGCACAAGCTTCAGCTAAAGCCTGAAATCAAGTGAATAAAATTATAAAGTCGCAATGTACAAATTATACAGCATTATCCCCGCTATGGCACTAAAATGCGACAGTAAAATAAAAACTGGTCGTAACGACGCGGTAGTAAAAGGTAGCTGGTAAGGTTCGATTATGCACAATGCAGCACTGTCCACCGCCCGCATACGCATATTGCCGTTTGCTGCATGCAATCTGCAATGGCGAAAGACCCGGCCGCCCCGGAGAATATACGAGGGGATGTCAATAGCGCACCTAAATAATTCCTGTAATTGCTGCCATCAGACGGCTGGAGTATGACGTTGTGGATATACATGGTGGCATGATGGTGCTTTATGTTCCGCGCCAGATTTAGCCACATGTACTGCCGTAACGTTACACTCCAGGCGGGTGACGGCAGCAATTACAGGGATTAGGTATCTAGGTGCGCTACTGACAGTCTACTGACGGCTTCGTACTTGAGTGATATACGGTAATTTTGCATAGTACCGAACAAGAGTACCTATCGGTTTGCGTTTGTCGTACTTTTATTAGAAAAAAGACCAGTAAATAAAATTGGTTAACCCCGATTAACCTTGAGTCCTTGAAGTCTTAGTTGCTAAAATCAACTTGGTTAAAACTTTTAGTCAGCTAAAAGTTCTTGACTAATTTATAATTCTAAAGAAAAACATAAATGGACAAGCATAGGCAGGTTGTAAGAAAAACACTTGTGCTATGAATTTCGTTCCCGGCAGAGTGCCCGCCCAATACACACAGCGCGTTTTCTCTTTGAATATATTTGGACGGACAAACGCTGCCGGCCGGAAAAAAGCTTTTTGGAACGTGGCCGCATGGTCAGTGAGCAGGGCTATATTCCACGTCCGATACGGCCCACTAGACTTTTCGTGCCTTCGCCGGCCCCATGCCCATGGGCCACATGTATCTGCTGGCCCATGATGAATGCTGATATTATGATGTTCTTTTATTATATTAATGAAAAATAATTAGGAAATTAATGGCACTGTTTAAATGCCGGCACGATCATTATCGCCGGTACCCGTACATGGCCGTGGTTAAGCTAACGCGGCGGATATTTCCGGGGAGGACGGCCTCCGGGGCCCTCCGCATGGTGGCTGCATGCAGAACGCTCGCCGGCAGCATCCTGCATGGCCGCTCATTTGACCCGCGTCAAGTGGATGTACATGTGATACGGTCGCCGGCCGGCCGGCGATTTTCCCCTCGGGCTTCAAAAAAAATATCGGCGTTTTATTACTGTTGGCTTGTTTTACACCGTAGAACGGTTGTCCAGCTTTCGCAATCCCACGTACGTACGTGGTCTCCTCTCGTTGTTCTCTTCATGACTATAACATTTCTTGTGGCTGTGAATTGAGTTATTTTAGTTCTTTTGAACGGTACAATATAAATGCCTGAGTTTGTTTTGGACGATGAAAGCAGCAGTGAGCAGATACTGTACTGTAGCTGTAGGGCAAAGGAGCTGTTTAAATTGCGATTTCGATAAAGCATCGCTGAAAAAGCAAAATCAGTGATGGAAAAGTAGTGATGGAAAAACTATAATTAGCCGACTAATTAGTCCTGGCTAAAAACAAATACAGTAGCTAGTTTATATATGTCATCATTACGATAAAGCTCGGTCCGTTAATCGCGTTACCATGACAAGTGCCCCCTGGGTATTTACTATTTAGCATTCAACATGTGGCAATAAGAAAGGCCACTTGTTTAGTGTCCATCTTCTGGTCCGATCCTGCATCGCATTCGGGCACACCAGGATTAGGTGGTGCACGCGCTATCACTACCGGCCGCACTATCCAGAAGTAAAACCCTTCTTGCGTTTGTAAAGGTCAACCAAGAGTTGCCACATATTCAATAAGTACCTTATAGTAATAAGAAATCGCGTGAAAACATGCCGCTGCCCTTTAACCGCAGAATGAAGACCAAAATCAGATCTGCCGAGGCACATCTTCGAATCACACGTAGTGTAGAAATATTGTACTTACATATATGTATATGCAGGCTTAGGCGGCATATGGACTCTCTGATCTTCGTTTACCTTCCCGACAACTTAACGACCGACTTCCGTATTCACACAACTGCGTTTCCGACCATCCTTAATCCTCATTGTACTGAAGCTGTGAGCCTGTGGCGTAGTGCATTGTACGCGGTGTACGTCATGAGATTGTAAGGACTGTTGTGGCCTTTGTGTCCTGTGTGTTACTGACCAGACTTGGAGTCCCATAAAGGTTAATGGTCTGCTCACGAATAAAATAGTGTCTGCTCACTGAATGAAGCAATAAAAATAAAACATATGTAACAGAACTAAACATGGCAACTGCAGTCAGTATGCCCGTGTTGTACTCGTACTACTCGTATTGCTAATTAAGTAGCTGGTTTTGTGAACTTTTGTCAACTTTTGTGCGCCCGCAGTTGCGGGTAATACGAGTACGTAAGAGTTAACCCGGTCGACACCATGCATGCCAATTGGCACAGTGGCGAACTTTAATTTCTGTAGCGGTAGAAGATGCAGTAAGGAAAGTCTGAATAATTTTATTGCGAACTAGAGATGTTAAAGAGCAGGTTAAAAATTATGACACCAAATAATCAGATACTGGTTGAGGCCGGTGGTCGACTGAAGTCCACCAAAACGGAGCTAAAATGGTTCGCGGAGGTCTTGGCTACCGGCTGAGAGAGTCCCGCATCAGATAATTATGACAAAAAACACACTTCAAGTATTCATAGGACTTCATCCAAAGATGAACAGGTCAATCACACGTAGCTGGACACCGTCCGACTACGGTCCTTAAAAAATTTTGTGCCAATTTTGACACGCATGGGTTTGATACTATTTTATGCCAGAATTTTGAAATTCTGCACAAAAATCTTGGAGAAAGGTAAAAATCAGCAGGTGCAGTAACAAAAACTGTACTGGATCAGCTCTTTTCAATGACAAGGTTTCAGTGGTCATCGAAGTGACCACTGGTCACTCTTGGCAAAAAAAATAAAAAATTGCTTAACTGACCAGTAGCGCGAAAAATGAAGTATTATACTAATACGGTGTCAATAGAATCTCTTCATGCATCTCCACTGCACAAATTGTATTATGCAGAAAAGATGCAACAGGGATGTAAAATTAAAATGTTATAGATGGCTTGTTAATGCCATATCGGCGTTTGGCGCAAACATGAACGACAGGCAGACAGTAGGCGCCTTGCATACCAGGTCACGGTCCGGTGTTTCCGTCACTTCTGTTACGTCTGATGTGTACGAATTGTAAAATGCTGAAGCGTTTACACAGCAGATATACACCTACAGTTGACTCAGAAGCAGTCAATGGAAGATTTGCGAAAACTTCCGGTCAGTACACCAGTAGCGTCGATTTCTGCGACCAATCGTGGTTGCAGTAGTGGTGAAAAAATGCGCTTTTTGCTTTAGATCAGTCTTGCTGCTAGCTGCTTCGGTAAAATAATGACAAGAACAACGCGGATACAGAAACTGTATTAAAAGGTGGCCTAAGATACGTATGTAATTGTTCATCTCGTCTCTGATAAAATCGTAAAAGGGTTAACACATCCCTAACACAGTACTGTGCAACGATTTCCTTCCTTTCGGGATGCAGGTGCTCTTACGTGTTACTGCAGACTGCAGTTGACCATGGCTTCCCTACCGATATCATGGCAGCCCTGGTCCAAAACAGCGCACAAGGATTAATGCAAGCATTACTTCTGTCAGGGCGGTCAATGCAGGATTATGTGCTATGTGACGCATCTTTCTGTACAAACAACCTTTCTTTTATAGCAAACGCGGTGCTAGCTGATACTGTTTTCCTAGATCACAAAGCGTTTTCACAGTGTTTTTGACCATTTGCCAAGCACTTTATGTCATGCCGGCTCAGATTGGTGGTTTTATGTATTTTTCATATGTGCTGACCAGTGGTCATCTTGCTGACCAATAAAATTACCTAGCTGCATAGCCCTCGTCATGCTCTTTTACTTAAGCTACTTACGGATCCTGTGCGATTTTTTTGTGAATTACTATTTGAGTAAACCTATACCGTGCCAATTGGCTCAGTTACTATGCGTGCCATTTTGGCATCGTGGTGTCCTGGTTGACCTATGGTCAGAAAAATTTCATAAAAAATAATTTTTCTTAATTGAATTTTTTGTCGAGGAATACCAATTTACAGATCGGTATTCCCACTCTTTCTAGTACCCGGCGTTGGTAGGTTAAATTGTTAATATCCAGTACATTACCGCCACCTCAGTTTCTTCTTACGGTTAGTGACTATATTAATGGGACGTATACTGTGTTGTGTAACTTGTGTCCAAGTTCATGAGAGAGAAGCGGGTCCATGTTCCGTAGATGCTCGTTCCGAAACCTGTACATGGATGTGTCGACGCACTTCAACAATCGTCGGGTACACGTTTTCCTGATTAGCACAACGTCGGCAATACCGTCATGATCCGGCCAGAAGGTAGGCCGACCGTGGCGCCTGGGCTTCCGGGAATACTGGAGGATGTCGATCGCCGACGGCCATATGCATGGCCAGCAGCTAGCAGATGTACGTCAATTTGTGCTGCATCGCACTGCCCTCCCGGGCACATGGCTTCTCGCCCACCGCGTTTCTCCCCACGCCGGACGGACGGCGAGTATTACACGGTGTTGGTCGCGTTGCGCACAAATCTAACAGCGCCACTGCTCTTTCAGCCCAGACCGCCAACGTCGTCGGCTATTACTTATTGCGTTCTCAGCTGAAGTGTTGCGTTGTCCGACACGGTGGCCGGATCGTATGCGGTCTGTGGCGTACGTTAGCAGAATCGTTATAATCGGGGTGCAGTTCGCGATAAGGCGCTTAGTTTGCTGCCCAACAGTACGTGCCGTGCTAGCTCCGCTCGACAGCGGCCCACCGGGTACTTATGGTATCACTTACATGCGCTGAGACTAGGATTAATTCCGTCCCGTTTGTTCTTTGGCAGCGCTTAAGGGTGCAACTGCAGCGTGGAGATGCGCTCGCAGGTGCGATCGGAATGACGGTGAGCCGTGCCAGAGCGATTTTCGGATCCGCAGCTGGCGAACGGCCCTGGAGACCTTACTAGCTCCTCAAGCCGCTGCAGCGCGCTTATTTCTCCTAGCTCCGCCATCTCCTCACAGCGTATGTACCAACACCGTCATCCCGCCTCCCGGACGCACAGGATGTCCGTGTTTGTCCAAGGGAACCGACCGGCGTCGTGGAACTGCAAATACCAAAGATCACCAAATTATTCATATGCTTTGTTGTGCAGCACGGACCCGGCTTGACGAGCCGGCATGGGAGCACGCCGACTTCTCCAGCACACCGCTGACGCGTTTAACCGTCTGGCGTCTGCACTCCAGACTCCATGATTGTGGTGGCCGCGCAGCACTGCGAACGGCCACTGCTCAACGGAAAGTTCGTAGCAAACTTTGATGTGTATAATAAGGAAAACTGCCGCAGCGAGATGCGCAGACAAATTGACTGTACGTTAAAAGTTAATCAAATACAGTAACCATCTGTTCGAAATATATTAAGCCGTAACCGTTCAATCGTGGCTGCAAAAGAACAGTCAAATTCTTGTGGAAATTCCGCACAAAGCAACAAGTAATTATAATTGGGCGTTTGCGGGAAGAACAGGTCGACGACGGGGTGGCATATGCGAAGTCGAAAGTGCAGGTGATGACCTCACCGGTTCGAGCTCCCGATATCCCTACTTCCGCCCGACTGCCCCCAAACAAATTACTCCATCCGGTCAGGGTTTGATGTGGAAGGTGGTCCGGTTTGGCGAATGTAACGGTTGAGGCCATTGCGTCGGCAACGTCGGTTCGGTCGGCAGGATTTCGTGGTCAGGCAATGTGGTTAGCGCTCCTGGACATATCGTTCCAGTGTCCGGCGGCATCATCGAAAGCCGACGTTTATAACTGAACGAGCCTCTGGCGACGGAAGAAATCGTGTATTTGTGGAAGAACAGGTCGGCGGAGCGTCAGCAAATGCGAAATCGAAGGTGCAGGTGATGACCTCACCGGAACGAGTTTCCGATACTTAGTACCGCCCGACTGCCCCCAAACAACCAATCCGGCCCGGTAAATGTCATCAGGCTAAGGTGGCCCGGGGTGGTGAACAGAGCGGCTATGTTGCATGCTTCCCCAACACCCGGCCAAGTGTTACAGGATCATTCACAAAGAATATTTCGGCCTTCGTAGCAGCAGTTGTATTTTTTTTTCGCGTCATTTATGAGAGTAGTTAGCAAGCAATCCGGCGAAAACGGTGCCACGGTGTAATAAAACTTGCATCCGCCGGCCGTGTCACAATAGCCCTATTAAAAGTTTTTGTGTCAACGATAGTTTTTTCAGCACTTTTTTTCGTACGTTTGGTGACACGTGATACGTGTGATGCACAATACCCCTTAAATCGTTACGTTTTTATCCTGTAAGACACAAATTTGTCCGCTCAACGACATTTTTGAGCTTTTTTGGACATATTTTGTACTGGTGCAAAAATGTACTCTTTAACGGTGAAATGTGTGTTTCGTATATCAGTTCAATGCCAATAATTACGGCGAATTCATTAGCATATATATTTAATTAATCGGTTGCTGTACCGAATCATGTTATTATACACAATTTTGAACGTTGCAGAGTTATCAGCGCAAAATTAGTTGGCTCGAATTTTGTTAATCAAGAGCAGTATTGAATCAACTGACAAATAACAACCTTAACCGAAACAAAATTAAAAATTAACGCTGCATACTGAACACAAGTACACTGTAAAAAGAAAATAATTCACCCTTCTAAAACAAGAACACAACCACTCCACTGAAATGCCAAAATAAAACCACGCAGCTCATTATCCAATATCAAATTAAAATAAATGAAATGTCGCAGTCGGCTGTATATTGAAGAAAACGTGTCCAAAACCCGAAAGCCTAAACCTTAAGAAAACAGCTTCTCCATTTCCGCAAAAGTGCGAATGCGGTCGCTATAGCTTTTCCGCAACTTTCCCTGGATCTTTTCCACGTCCAGGGTCTCAGTCCATCGGGATGCCGGGTCCTTTTTGATCATTCGTCGCTGATGCGATTTCACGTGATCTATAAAAAGCAGTACACGGTTAAATAAACAGAATATCTAGCTTGATAAATGCGAAATCAGCCAAATTTTCGCACTCGTTACAATATGCAGTGCTGTACAATGTCAAGTTTTTTTATTATGATTTATATGTATTTGTGTAGGCTTTGTACTTACTCCAGAATGCAAGCCAGTTGTTTTTTCCCAGCACCTTAGCCAGACCGACACCCTTCTGCTTGTGATTGTACGCAATGGCAAGGTTCTCATGGTCCATAATGGCCTTCATTAAAGACTTGGCATATTTGGAAGCGCGCGTAATCTTGGGATCCAATTTCAGCTCATTCAGCTTGTCCAAACTGATGAAGATGTCGCCGGCTTCATCGAGCTTTACGCAACCGTTGTTCTTCGCCTCCTGCTCGGCCATTAGGAAAGTAAAAGGAACGCTCTTGACAACTGCAAAAGATTAAATAATTATCAACGGAAGTATCCAGTGCATGGGACAAGTGTAAATCCATGTTTTATATAAATAGCTTTCATACGAAAGCCTTTTTAAGGAAAATGCCCCTTCTCGAAAATGTCTTCTCGAAACTCGTTTGACAGATGTATCGTATGATGCAGCCTAACTGCAGTACAGCTTAGCTCAATCATGCGTCTAAAAAAATTAATATTCGACTTGCAGGGATGCACTTTGTAACGAATGACAAACAACCAACCAAGCTCAACAGATCTCTCTTTTGGCACTGCTTCCGATTAACAAATGACTGCAGTAATAACTTTAGTTCATCTAAGCGACTATTTGACACTGATAAAGTAAAATTAACGCTGTCTGGAACTACTTTACGCATTTCAGTTCCACCTTTCAGACACTGCAGCATGTGATAACATACTGCACTGTCTGAAGTAACTGCGAACTTCAGTAATAATAATAAAATATTGATATTTTATGCTTTTCGTGCCGTGTTGCTAGCCGACTGTGCAAATTGTGCAAGGAATGCACAGTCGGACACCAAATGAAAGTTTTCGGTAGTGTTCCATTACACAACTCCGAAAACTGTTTTGCGTGTCTGTTTAGAACTTTAACGCATCAGAGTCGTAACCGCCGTTTGGACAATAATATTACGAAAACAAATCTCCGGTATGACGTAAAGAGCGCGCTTAATTACTAAAAATCTTAAATAATTACGACCAGATCAAAGAACAGATCAATACCCTCAGTTTTGCCATTTCTGTCACATCATCGGTTTTTGCCGATTGCTAAATATTTTGGTGCGGTGCTGTTACTATAAATATGATGCATGTGTCTTTCCAAAGTACGTAAATTACTGTTCGCTTTCTTTGAACATACGCCAAGTAGAATCGTATTGTAGTATCAAAATGATGCAGCGTCTAATTCTGTTTTTCTGCTTTCTGTCGGCATCCCCAAAAGTATTCGGTAAGTAAAAAATAACGAACCGTAAATTCCTCCTAGCTTAATACGGTTAATCAATGTCAATGTCACAGGTGATACGAGCGGCAACAATGGAGCATTCTCTAACGGGCAAGCAACAAACGGACAAGTTGACCTTAATATTCAGCAGTCATCTGCGCTGGACAACGGTAATCAACTTTCGGTGGGCAATTTAACGCGCAAAACACCGTCTCAGGCACATCGATATCCTTTAGCAACAACATCAACAGCGGTCTCCAGTTTGCTCTCACACTTCCGGCAAATCCGTACATCTCTGGCAGCAATTCAGCCAGTTCGTCGGGTAGCGGTACCACTGGGGTCATACAAAACAACGACCGGAGTTATTCCATCAGCACCAACGACGGCCAGCATCATTCGGTGGTCAGTCAGTCGCACATCACCGGCAACGGCACGCGACTTTCGTTGTACAATAGAGCCTATGGTGCTATTGCGGCCAGCAACAGCACGGACAGACCGCAGTATGTTGTAAGTTGTAACCGGGTATCCGTGCCCCGGTTGTCCACCACCACCGTGTTGCCCTGCTCCTGGACCGCCAGATTTCAGCGCAACCGAGTCACCAATTTTCGCGCACGCTGATCAGGGAAAGCGGAAAATAGCGCCGCGGGCTAGAACCAGGAACTAGCAGCAAAACGTCCGGGGACAAGCTAAAGTGCATGAGAAAGCTCCAGTGCGGACCAATCCTGCCACTGCCCCTGCTCAACGGAAAGTTCATAGCAAACCTCGAAACGTATAATAAGGAAACCTGGCGCAGGGAGATGTGCAGACGAATTGACTGTATGTTCACAATTATTCAAATAACCAGTAACCATCTGTGCATAATATTTAAAGCCATAATATTTAAAACCATTTCAACATAGCTGCAAAAAAGCAGTTAAATGAATTACAGTTAACAAGAAACCGGCATATACAGCTGCAAGCTACATGTAGAACACGCAAGTAGTGCGTAGAGGAGTATCGCAATTGATCGAGGACCTTCGAACAAAGGTGTTTATATACAGTTACGGTTTGAATTACAATAGAATATTTTTAAAGGTCATGACGCTACAAAATTCGCAATATCAATACCAAACTCGTACAGAATAACGCGTTGTATATCGCGATCGTACAGAGCAACTAATTGTACTAGCCCGGAAACATACGTGCATGAGTGATCGTAAGTAGGCAAATAGTACAAGCAGAAGGTCACAGTATAAGAACTCCATATACATGCAAGGTCGTACAATATTATCCCACACAAACATAGATAAAAATAATTTTAGAAAGAAAAAACAATTCGTTTGTTCAGTAGAATTGTAGAAAATCCCTAAAATAACTGTTACGTAATGGACTTTCTGTATATGATTAATCGATCGAAGCGTAGCGAAGGTCCTCTATGTTCAGCGATTATGGAAAATGTGGTGTCCGTCCGTCGGTCACCGCCACCAAATGCACATGTGCGCGGTTGCTTTTGCTATCAAATGCACGCTTGCGCAGTGGCCGTATATGCTCACACGTAATGTAACTGGTGGTGTCCGTCCGTCGGTCACCGCCACACTTGTATTTATAAAAGGGAGGGGCACAGAAACCTTTTATACTGACGGCTTAGGACAGCGGTTGTCTTTTATTTACTTTTTAGTACCGATGCGATGCTCTTTCCACCAGTGCTCGAATTACTGTACCAACTTATAACCACCATACGGAAATTCTACTGAAAAGCTTTTTGAATACTTTAGCCGCTCGATGAGATTGCACTACAAGGTCTGGTACATAAATATCGCACGCTCGTTGTGCGATGTAACGCGCGCGGCGAAACGAAATTAAGCTAAATTATTCCCGTTGACCTTTTCCTAAAAGATAGTTTCGAAAGTGTACTCTAACAAGCTAAACGGCACACCCATCCGCTGGCTTAGAAGAACGTCATTCGTAGTTTGGCCCATACATGTTGTCTTCAAGGGTTTTTTTAACATGGCGGCTATGAGTCGTGACCCATAGGATTGTTTCTCAAAAATTCTGTGCTTGTCCTCGACTTCCTTCCCAACATGAAAATTCAACAGGTAAATCATGATTTTTAGCATGACCTTTCCGTCTGAACCCTGAAACTCCCACCAGAGTTGACTATGCGTCAGTGCGTCACCAGGACGAAAACACTAAGAAAAATAGTCATAATAATACAAATACTTCTGGTCAAAATTAGGGAAACCGTTACAGGCAACCCCTAAAACCCCCGTTTATTATAGGCAACCTCTTTTCGCACCGTGTTTATTATAGGCACCCATTTTTTATTAACATCGTACGCAGTACTATATGACCCGAGACGTTCAAGCTGAAGCTCGCATCTTAACTCATAGCCGACGAAACCAGTGCCCAGCTCGCATCAGGATTGCAGCTCGGGCCACGCACTCGAAATTCTCGCTCAGCACACTAAATTACGAGTCTAATAATTTCTTTCACTGCAGTTCCGTCAGACTAAAGTTAATCTCAGTTCAATAACCATATATGGCGGCGTCGGGCAAACCAATCGTTTATAGTATCGCTGGCGACAGAACGGGAACAATTAAAGGCCCAATTTTTTTTGAGTTATGGTGGTTTTCCCGCCAGTATATTAACGCTTACACGCTTTAATATACAAATCACTTTAATCACGCTTTAATCTACAGCTGTGAGTCATTTTCAAAAGGGTTTTTGAGTGCGCAAAACCAAAAATTGTCGTGCATGCACGCGAATTTTGTGCTATGCATTGGGTCAATTTCCTTAAAATATTAGGCTGGCAAAATTTAGGCGGTTCTATAAACAGCAAAATCTTCATGTGTCCGTGCGATTTTACTGGTTATACCGTAGATTTTTTTGTGCTACGTAACACCCATTCTACTACTGCTGCTCTCTAAGAAATAAAATACTGTAAATAGCGCTAAATACGATAATTGCCATCGTATAATGCTGCGGTACCGGCAATAGCCTAAATGTAAATTACATATTTACGATGTATTCCTGCTACGCTTCGGTCATGTAGTGCCCGCCAGAAGCGAGTGCACTTTTCTAGTCTACTTATTCACTTAGACTTTGTCATCTGTTGCACTTTTACCTATTTATACCGGCTTGCTTTATGCTTTATCTGTACACCACTACTTCTCGGACTTCTTATACACATTACTTCCATTCTTTACTTTCCTGCTCTGCCTAATTCTCTACTTTGTTGGATAACTAATAAACTCACTACTACTCGGATGACCTTTGGCCCGTAATTATTTTGCTCTGCCTAAGTATTTTCGTAACATAACCACGGTCACAAGATTTTACTGCAGTTATTTTTTATACGCCAAGTATAAATTTGAGGAAATAGACTAAAGTACTCAGTGTATCTGTCAGGGCTTTCTTTCCAGTCCGTGACTGCACCGTGATGTTGACGCTTTCCTCCCGACGACGAGCACATCTCACTTTAGTCTAACTGAATACGATTATCGCATGCATATTATACGAAAGAATTTAAAATTTTATATTTAGTTACTGATAAAAAATCTTTATATTTTATTTTGGTTGCTGATAATAAATCTGTACAGCCTCACCAGAAATCGCTGAGTTCAGATTCAGTGCTTTACAGTATCTACAACAACTTACAAGTGGATACGCTAATGTGATAGCCTAAAAGCGCTTGCATGATTATAATTTATGGGCAATCGAGCTCTTTTTCATTTCGAATACAGATAATTTGATGTTACTCCTTAAGTAAACGAAGCCAAGGTTCGGCAAGAAGTTTTTGATACCTTAGCGGCTTGCAAAACAAGAGAATGCAATGGCGTCTAGAGGTTACGACACATGTAACCTTTAGCGGCAGTTCTCTAGCTTTTTTAGCTTCACCTGTATCGCATCCACGGCATTGCATTCTGTGCCGCATCGAGGCTATACTGTATCTAACAAACCGAACTTAGCAAATTTTACTGTTGTACTATGCTACCGGTTATTGATCGAGTAATAAGATAATTGTTGTCCATTTACCTTGAACGTTTCACTTTTTTGCAATTGCCCATGCGTGTCTCTGCTGGGAAAGGAAGGTGCCCGTTTCCATTGCCAAATATATATGATGATTAACCCATGATGGCTGTGCGCAAAGATAAACGCTCTAATGGCACTCACTCGCCTGTTTCTTAAAATAATTGTAATTGTCTCTAAACGAAGCAAGGTGTTTGATCACGGGCAGACAGCAGGCCCTCGATGAAATCGTGCGGTTCGATATACAACTTACAGATTAGCGCTACGGGTATTTAATTTACTATCTTAGAAAAATCGAAATCGAGTAAAGCGTCTCAAATTTACATTCTGCTACTGTAGCTAGAAACTTTGCAAATGTTGATATTACGTAATCACATCGCATTAATTACTACTCTAGCATTTCTCCAATCTCATGTAAATATTTTCAGCTGGGTAAATACAGTTCTGTGGCATTATTCAGAATGTCTGGATGAGATCCGATTCTCCTCTAAAATTAACATCGGTGAGTGATTTGTTTTGACACCTCTTTTAAGTATATTAATATTGTTGTATGTACGTACAGTATGAGTCATGCATAAGCTAAGCATGGCGCGTTTATTGCGCTTTTAATTGGTACCTGACTCGCATAAATTCAATGCGCATAAAAGACTTTTATTGAATTTTCTGAATCAAATGATATGAGTGTTTGAAAAGCCACCGGTTTTCATATTAACAATTATATACGTAATCCACGTGACAAAAATTTACTCGTATTATTATGAATTGTGCGGTACAGCAGGTACTTGCAAATCATAATACGACAATCCGATCCGTTCTCCCCTTCTCGGAAACCAGCACAAGTGCCGGGTACATTGAGTGGGCTGGGACACATTCTTTTTGTCTGTTTTGCCGGCTGCGTGTTACTGCAGCATGATGACAATAAAACGCGTTTTACCGAGGCAGTAATTAATGGTCATCAGGCAACACATTACGAAGCGTTGCCTCCGTTGAAACACAATTTATTTATGTATAATTAAGGTTGTAACTCCAATCTGTAATACTGATATATAGCTATGTTAACATTTACTATTTTTTTAAAACATCCGCCGGCGTCATGGCCACATCATGTTCATTCCAACGTACGGCTGTAAAATTGTACCTATTCCTATTGCACATGCTGTCAGATTGCAGTTATTATTTATCGACAGGATCGGGTCGGTCGGACGCGGAACAGGCAAACTTTCGACGGCTTCTTTATTTACTGCACTATCAGCTATGTACTTGTATATACCTGCATTCCTCTTTCGGGATCAACACACTGCAGAAGGAAAAAATAAAATAATATTTACAGCATAATCGATGCTGTATAGAAGTATGGTTGCGGCTACGAGACCAAACAAACAATGGGATCCTTTTAACAAGCGGTCGGGATCTTTACATAATACAAAGAACTGACATAAATTTTTGCTCATTCAGTGACGATAAGGGGATGAAATAAAAAATCGCAGAAATGTCCAGACACCTGTGCATATGCTTACAGTTACGAGGGAGAAAGCGCCTGCCAATAAAATCCCCAAAGTATATTTATTTGCATTCTTTATTAGCTGCCCGTTATGTATGGAAAAGCAGCATGAAGAATCCAGTCGAAAACCGATTATTTATTTAAAATACGATCCGCTACCCGATGGCGGTTCTATTGGACCTCCCGGTATCATTGGAACCGTTATGACTGCAGTAACGGTACTTGTGTTTGCATACACTGTAAAGAAATAAGCCAGAATGAAATTGGTAGTGCGCGAGAAAACTAGAACGAATCCTTACGATCTGGGCAGGTGACCGTAGGGATGAGGCAGGTGGAAGGGTACAGCAGTCGGAGTCCCAAGCAGTCACCCTGGCTAAGACGGCTCAACCCTCCGAAGGCCGTGTTCCCTGTACTGGGGGGTGCTGCGCCATGCACAGCTGCGTACAGATGGCCGGCAGCAGTGTACTGCGTTACCGATGGCAGAGTGATACTTTTGTAGTCAAAACTTCCGGTCAAGAGGCGTGCACTGTATAGCCGTTGAAGCAGGCCCAGATTTTGCAGATCTGCAGTTATGAAACCCGCACTTTAGGACAAAGAAAATCTCAGAACTGTTGCAACGATATATTTAAAAGGTCAAAGCAAAATTTGATTTTTTGTTTTTGGAATTTGATATGCATTTGTAGTGCGTACACGAGTGTACGATTTGCCTCATCGTATTTGTTAAACTTTATCAAAACTTACGTGGCTTTAACTGGTTATCCGATACCTGCAAAAAACCCACTGGTTCTTTAATGACCGTTATGTGTGCTACGCAAAGATCAAATCTCTATGACTTTCTTACAACGTTGATGTAATAATGGCGGTCTGGTCGGTTCATTTCATCCTCAAGTCCGAGCGCGCGAACTAAATTCAATAATTCATTGTTCTACATGATGTTTTACTGCTGCGTTATTGTTATGCCATTATACCTAAATAACGCATGATTTCTCGAACGCTGTGGAGACACCCATCAACACCGGACGCCATATACAGCGCTTGGCCTTTTCCGTATTGCATGGTTACTCGCCCGGGAAACGAGAAGCAGGTTTGGGTTGGGGTGCTGCAACACAGGAGGCATTTTTACATGAACGCTAACAATGCGCGTATATTGGGAAAGTTATGCAATAAGGAAGCGACCAGCATTTAATTTCCGTATATGTACATGTAGGTGAGCATCTTTTAAAACGGTTCAACTCACGGAGGATTGATGATAGAGGAATCGAACATATTCTTCGAGATCTGTATAAAATCATGACCTCTATGGGCATCATCGACATATGGCGTAAACCGGATGCAGTTGTTCATATCTTGCGAAATCTGCTGCATAGCTGTCTGAATGTTGGCAACCTCCATATAAGCTGTAAATATTTGGTGTAAAATTGCGTGACAGGTTTTCGAAACCTTCTTGAGTCTAGTGCTTAAGATGTACTTGATACGCTTACTGAATCCTTGACCGATGCGGTAATGAATAGCCGATGGATTCGGCCACGGCGCAACGGAAGTGCTCCATATTCCATTATATACGCTGTCTACGCTGACTGCTGCAAAAGACGGTGAACTAGCGATCTGCAGAAATACAACTATCACAAGGAAACAGTGAGCTAAAAGAGGCAGCGGCATTTTGTAAAGGTCGGGAAACATCAGTTTATGATAAAGCTGACAAAGTCGTTTGAAATTATTATTTTAGTTAAACAGCGCATTATATCGCCCAACTTACATACGTAATTTATAAATTTTTGTTTACACATTTGATAGCGCAAGCTGCCGGTTTTGCGTCATATTTGCCAAGTACGATTTTTTTGTTGACTTAAGACGTAGTTTCCGGGAGAGTTTGCTTCTTTGATCCAAGTATTGGCACTACTCAATATTCAAGTTTTGTAAAACAAACCATAGACAATGGAAGCCTATGTCACATTTTAAATAAATACTATGTCTTATAGCCAAAGTTTCCTATCGTTTGCGGTTCCTTTGTAATTCGGCGCTGATAGTACGCTCTCGTGCACCACATTGCTTTATCAGAAAACGTACAAAGACACACGGAAATCGATAACCAATAACGATGACTGCCAGAATGATCACATGATTGTCTTGCTGTTATCAGGCTACTGTTCTAGAGCATTCGAATAGCTGATTTTAAACCGGTTGCTAATAGCTTAACAAATTAAGCTTGCTGTAACACTTAGTTAATTGCTCTTCATTTCTCTCTCTTACACGGAAAAATTAAAATGTCGCCCATGTGGATCGTGTTCGCTGCGCTGGCCGTTCTGGCCATCAGCCAGGCTGATGTTACCATCAAGCTGGAGAAGTACGACAACCCGGCTGACCGACTGCAGGACGGCACCAACTGCGAGCCTTTCGGCATTAGCAAGTGTGACCCCTACTTCATTCTCACCGTGCGCAACAGCTTCAACACGTAAGCCACACACGACATCCTAAGTTGTAATACTAAAAATAGAAACAGTATGTACAATATAATTATCAGAAAAATGTATGCCGTAAAAGTATATGTATTTCGTAAAAATAAAAAGTGTACAAAAAAGCACAAAGTTTATCAGAAAAATAAAATTCTGCTAAATCAAAATCAAAACTTTTACAACATTATTCTGATATCGGTGTAATATCGGTAAATACTTGGCAGGAGCTTAGTGTCGACATACACCTCTACCCACACCGACGACGTCAGCTCGGTTGATTTCGGCTCCTTCATCGGCTTCCTGAACCCGGTTACCGCTAAGGTGCCCAACGGCACCGTGGTGGACATTACCATTGTGGCTATGGACGATGATCCCATTGGCGAACATGAACTGATTGGCACCTTCAACTATTTCTACGTTGCCGGTCAAACCCCCAAGAGGGAGAGCCGTGTCTCCGGAACCTCCACCGTTACCGTGCTTTTCAACACCACTCGATTCTAATTGAACTGCTTTTTGGTGAAAGTCTTATATTTTTGATGATTTTCCATCAGTGTATTTTTTGTCTGTAGAAAACAAAATTTACGTGCTGCTTTTCTGTAATGGTACCTCAGGACTATCGTGATGACAACAGTTATTAAAGAGGTTCGTGAGAAAACTGAAGATCTGTTTCCGGTTGACATTTAGCAGCTAAACCAGCAGATGATGGTATTAGCATAAAATGGAGCCCGTAAATAAAAATACAGTATGTAAATTTCAAACACAAAGAAATATTAGGTAGAAAATTTCTTTAGCTCATCGTGTGCATTTTGCCTACGAACTGGGATTTTGGAAAAGAAAATATTAGGTTCTCTCTGTAGCAAAAACAGAAAATATTCAACAAACACTTGGTCTGATTATAATAATCGAAGAAAAACAATGAAAACGAATCCTGTCAAATTATTCTGGGTAATAAACATGCAAGATATCACCGGCAATACCGGCATGGCACGCTAATCGGCTAGGTCGAGCCATTTGAGTTCATCTAGGCCTTTAACAATACGGGACCAAGACAATAACGCTCCTTACTGTTGCCGATAAAGCCCGCCACATTGTCTTGTACTGAGTCGGCAAACAGATAACCTATAATGGTTTTAGAGCATACAATTTACGAGCTGTGATATAACGTTCCCCTATTATTTTGCAACATAAAATTCACCAGGTCACCTTGAATTAAACACGGTATCAGCCTAACTATACAAAAGGCATCAGTATGCCACCTTATCAAGACGCATTGTCTTATGTATCACTTCAGGTTTTGGAGACGGGTGGCGTGTTTTAACCAAGACGCTTTTCCCAGCGACCGTTTCAGTCAGCCGGTGTGCATCACGCAAAAATAAATTTTTGATTTTTCGTCACAATAATACACGAAAATGTCGCGTCTGTTGGTCGCCGTGTTCCTTGCCAGTGTGGTGGCGGTGTGCAGTGCCCAGAACAGCACCACGCCCACCGTGATGTTCAAGCTGGAGCGCTACTCCAATCCCAACAACCAACTGCAGGACGGCTCCAACTGTGATCCCTTTGGATGGTCCAAATGCGATCCCTACGTGGTAGTGCACGTGCGCAACAGTGCCAATGTGTAAGGAAAATAAATATTTCTTAGCAATATGCTGTAAAGCTGCGTTCAGCCAACATGAGAGCCAAAATAAGATTAGCCGGTAAACGCGAAATGTAGACGAATTTTCTAGCAACCAAAGAGAAAGGGCTTATTGTGTCACAAAGGTCATCCCTCAATGACGGTTCCAGGCGCGATCTATCTGGCTAAGACAGAGAAAAGGTTTATTGTAATAATTGTATTAAAAGAGTTTCTGAGATTCTGCTTTGTAAGAATAATAGCAATGGTAAAAGCCGTGGCTCGTTTTCGCGTAGTAGAACCGCCGTATAATGCATATTTTCTGCTGTTTCCCAGGACCGATCTGCAGACGTTCACCTCCACCCCCACCAATGACGTCAGCTCATTGGACTTTCAAATGTTCATCGGCTTTGTCAATCCCCTGCTGATCAAGGTCCCCAAAGGCACCGTGGTCGATCTGTCGGTGACGATCTACGATGACGACGATATTGGTCAAGATGAAATTATCGGCACCTACTGGTTCCTGTATGTTGCCGGCACCGAGGCCAAGAGGGAGACCAAGACCGCTGGATCGGCTTCCCTGACGGTCATGATGGCCACCGTTGGATAAAATCACTAATTGATGCTTTTTTATCAAAAATCATGTCGATCGCTTCTTCATGGAGTGTATGGCTAGTGTACTCATTTCCTTTGACTTTTGTGTGCCTATGATTTTGAATATGTACCTTCCGGTTTCGACCTTCACACTGTGTTTCAGAACATAACAAGCAACACAATAAAAATTTAATAACAAACAAAATTTTTAACGTACGAAATAGAGGCAGAAAAAGCGCTGTTGATGATAAGACGGAATCAGCACCCAGAATTATAATAATTATTTGGTCGGCAATACCGCACATCCTTAGCAGGGTTTGCTCCAGTTGTAAACCAAATTCATTTTCGGATTAAACACAACCTGTATTACCGTAACAAACAAGCATTTCATTGTGATTTTATTCGAAAACATTGGCCATATTATCGATAGAAGTATCGCATTATACAGTATTATTACGTATTTGAGCAGATTTAATTTGTTGTCCAGAAAATACGTACGTACTTACGTAGACATAGGTACGTAGACATTATCGCAACCAAAAACTGTGAGCCGAGGTGCATTTATTTTTACCGTAACAGATGAACAGCGGATGTAAATGCAGATAGTCATATCCAATGCAGGAAATATGCGAGTAGGTACAACTAGTGCTAATGAACACAAATTGCAATAATTATGATTTATGGTAGAACAGCCAGCTACTCTAGTCTAGATATAAAGTGCTTCGTGTCTGTATTGTTACATCGTAGACATAGGTATGGTATCGGGGTCCAAGAGAAAAGTGCCTGGTACAAAATAATTAGCAAAGGATGCCGGTTCGGGCGGGTTGTATGGGTGAGATTGTGACAAAACCTTTGCCGGCTGCGTCTCAGGTTCTTCCACTGACTGTGAAGTAAATTCCGAAGACACATCATCAAGCATATTATTCACCACCATTCCTCTTTCTGAAACAATTAAGATTTACATCAACGTCACAGCCACATATTACTAAGGTTAACAATGTTTGGTTCCGTAACTTCCGTTGTTACTAACTTTGCCTAATGGGACCCATGACGACGTCGGTGAATGCCGTCCTCTCATTCCTCCCTGGCACATCGATACGAGAATTGTAGTAATTAATACCGCTCGTACCAACGGGAACCAAATCCACCTAAAGAATCAGTGAAAAAATTGAAAATTTACAGTATTTGTATGATATTTGTATCTGGAAACAGCAGAAAAAATTATTTTGTTGCAGTCGGAGACTCAGAGTAACGGTTGCGCATCTTACCGTATTTACGACACACAGAACAGCCATAACCGTGATGTGTCCTGCACCGAACATTTTTTTCGAAAAACGATTAGCAAAGCAGAGAAACTGGTTCACGTAAATCAAACCAAGTAGATCGAACGTAAGCGAAAAAGTCACCAAAAGATGCTATACGATCTACAAATTTAGCGGCAGCAAAAAGTCAAACGTACGTATGACTATGTACCGGTGATTTACATATATACAGGGCGACATCCCAATAGCAGCGTTGTCGTTGTAGTTCGGTTTGTAGTACTCGCCGAAAGAGTGCCACTTCAGATATTTGCCGATGGTAAGCAGTAACGGTGCCGTACTTCTGAAAAATTCAAGCGAAACGCTGGAAAGCTCATGATGACCCAATGATCATTTGCAGAATTTCAGAATCGAGTCGAGCCATAAGGAGAAAAGTACTATTAGGAATTAGTTCATGGAAGGAATTTTGCACTTGAGATTGCGCCTTGCGGTTTTCTGGAACCTTGTGCTGGACTCAGGCGCCCGGGGGTGTAACTTGAATTCGAAATGCATGCTGTAAAAATATTTATTGTGGTCAGCTGAAAAGAGAACCGGAAAAGTTACCGAAGCAAGAGAGTTAATTTCTATCACGTGGCTACGCATATACAATCTTACGAGTATTGATTAAAGTACGGGTACTGAACAGTCTTTTTATTGGGTTAAATTCAAATTAACATTGGTTAAACACAAAATTACTCAATTCTCATCATTTTAGCACATAGTACACATCCACTCTCTTTCCAAAACAGAACGTTTTCTGAATTAGTTTAGAACAAGTTTAGAATACAGGTTTTTGGAATGTCTTTTATTTCACTCTGATAATACCAAGTGCCAATCTGCGTTCTAACGATAAATTGTGTCTGGAAATATAGTGCCCGTGCTAACTTTTCTCATCCAACTACAGATATTTAGGTTTAATAAGCTTTTCAGTGCCTTACTGTTGTACAATATTATTATCTTCTTTTTGACCAGAATTAAAATCCCTTTGGGGTTGACTGCACTTGTGCCGTAATGATAATAACAATGTGGCACGTGGATGCAGATGAATGCAAACGCTGTTTTATGTTAGTTGAGCAATACCGGCATGATTTACATGTACACTGGTATTTTTCTTGTGTACTGGCAGCCTTTGATGTACGTACAGTACAACAATTCATTGGACGATCGCGGATCAGGTAAATATTATTAACTGTTGGAATATTACGTCAGGATCCAACCAGAAGCAGCACGAAATTTTTATAATATAACTAATACATAGTAAGCAGTGCCATAAGACGAATCATTTTATCCAGAAAATCATCCCACGAAGGAAACTGAACAAACATTTGCGTCCAGGAAAAATAAAACAATAGTAATTATAGAACAACGATCGCTGTTAAGCATTTTATGTCAGCTTTAATAGTCATACGGGGCACCATTAGAGCGGTCATTTGTGAATTTTCCGCTGCTTAAAGGGAGAATCACTATGCGCATATCTTGCAGGGTGATGAACGCATAGCATCGCTGAATAACAAACGAAATGCCACGCCGGTAATCCTTGCATAGTGTGAAGAAAGCCACCTGCGATGAAATTTAGACCCATGTATAATAATGTTCAGCCCGAAATGTAACTTAGTATCAACTCTTACCGGTCCTCCCAGGTAGCCAATATTGTACCACACTCGCAACCACAACGGCGTGGTGCTCATCATAACCACTCTAAAGAAATAGCTGGACACCACGCTAAACGGCAGGTAGCACGCCAAGAACCACAGCGACGAGATGAACAAGCTCTTGGAGATTAGAATTCGCTTATTATACGTGCGTTGTGATGTGGCACGTTTCACCAATTGGACCGGGCCTATTTTTCCATGACTTTTCACATATTTTGAAAGCAGAACGTATAACAGGATTGCCAGATAACAGAAGAATGTACCAGCTAAAGGAAAATAAAACCCCACGGATAACAGCGCGATCTGTGTCCCGGGATTCTCTTTCGGTGGGTATACCGCGCATCCGGGCC